>NW_020664490.1:9069544-9203906 GCF_002925995.2 Terrapene triunguis
CTCCTCAATGTTTCACTCTATATGCATCCGAAGAAGTGGGTTGTAGCCCACGAAAGCTTATGCTCTAATAAATTTGTTAGTCTCTAAGGTGCCACAAGTACTCCTGTTCTTTTTGTGTTTTTTACCATTTTAGGCGTGTGGTTTAGCAATGCGTAAAGGAGACATGCCCACATATATTCAAACTGAAAGCGATCTAATGAATTTTAAGCAAGCAAAATGTATTCTGAGACAGTATGGGGGATTTTAACTCCACAGACATCTGTTGGGTAATAGAGCCAAAGGTGCATCATCAACAAGGTGCCTACTTAGAGACAGACAACCATGTGATCCAGAAAGTAGAGAATCCAACCATAGAAGAAGCCAGACTGAAAGGAACTGGTTGAGAATGATAAGAAAGCTTGGTACCAATGAACACAAACTACTCAAGTTAATTATAAGGGGTGGGGGGAAAGCTGGATGATCTTAAAAGATACCATAATAAATGCCTAACAAGTATTTTCTTTGTCACAGAAGAATGCAGGGCACAAGAAGCAGCAAGAATAGGGGGAAAACAACTTCAAAGAGCTGAGATCTGGTAATCTTCAGGATACTGGGTAAGACTACCTCATTACCCAGGCTGTTGATTACAGGGAGTATAACAATCTTTGCCTATGCCTCATGTCCTGTCTGACAGGGTGGACCCAAGTTAGTTTTATGATCATAGTTAGCACTTATGTCATTCTTTACATTTCCACAGTGCTAATTAATTAAACTAATGAATCCTCAAAACATCTTGTGAGGCAGGTTAGCAAGTGTCATTGTACACATTTTACAAATGGGGAAAACTGAGGCAAAGAGGTTAAGTTACTTTCCCAAGGCCAGTGAATCAAGGACAGAGTTGGAACTGGAAACAGAGCTGAGAAAATACATTACACAAATGTTACTTTGAAATTTTTTTCTGACTCTTTGAACCTTTTCAATTTGCCTTCCATTAGTATTCCAGCAAATACATTTGTAAGCCCTGTGATGAGAAGCTGCAGAGTGGAAAGAGCTCTCTACTCCCTCTATTGATGAAAAGGGAAAAATGCTGCTATAGAGAGCTTCATTTGCATAGGCTACCTCCCCACAATCCTGCTAGTGACACTTGGGAAGTCATCATACCTATAAATGTACTTGGATTTTGGTGGCTCCTAAAGAGGGCAAAGAGCTCATTTTTAAGCAGTCTAGACTCTGTTTAAGGGTCCTAAGTGCTCTTGACTCCCCTCCTGTGGGGCTTTGTATTGTGGGGAGACAGTACGGTCTAAGAACTTTGTGAGAGGATGCAGAGGACAGCAGCAAATCTGAGTAGGCTCTGGTGAGGGCCTACCTATCCAAGACATTAAAAAAGATGAATCATTGAGCTGGGTTAGCTGATGCTACCTCCAGGTGGTACCAAGCAAGCTGCTTCCTTGCAACTGGAGGCCAATCCAAAACCGCTAGTGGGTTTGGTGGATGTGTGAAGTGAGGTGTTGTGGTCAAGAGTCTTACATGTGAAACATGTTCCCCAATAGGTGGGAAGGGAGTTAGATAGACTCTTGTCAGAGTTACTGGAAGAGGCAGATATTGTGTGTGTACATAGAACTTCAGAGTTACAAACACCTTGGGAATGGAGGTTGTCCGTAACTCTGAAATGTTTGTAACTCTGAACAAAATGTTATGGTTGTTCTTTCAAAAGCTTATAACTGAACATTGACTTAATACAGCTATGAAACTTTACTACGAAGAAGAAAAATGCTGCTTTTAACCATCTTAATTTAAATGAAACAAGCACAGAAACAGTTTCCTTACCTTTCAAATCTCTTCTTTTAACTTTCTCTTTATTATTTAATTTACATTTAACACAGTACTATGCTGTACAGTATTTGCTTTTTTTGTCTCTGCCCGATTGTGTATTCCGATTGCAAATGAGGTGTGTGCTTGACCAGTCAGTTCATAATTCTGGTGTTTGTAACCCTGAGGTTCTACTGTACTGTGTGCTGTATCTTCCAAAGTTTGACTGTTTTCTTTCCCCTAATAAAGAATCCCTTATTTGTACACCGTCTCCCAGTGCTTGTGAGTAGGAAGTTCTGCCTGTGAGGAGGACCCAGGAAGGGTGCATTTAGCTTTTCCGGGTTGGGGGCTTGAGCCAGTTTAGTTATTTGTCAAGAGGGACCCTAGAAATATTAAACCCAGTCCTTATTGCTGACATTAACCACCTGGCAGAAAGGTTACACGTTGATGCTCAAATGTTTACCACAACAGCCAGTTTTAAGTGAATATTGGGGAATTTTCATGGAAGGAGAACTTTGAATTTATAGGTCAATGGAAATCAGAATCTGTGGCCTGACTGGATGAATGTAATACTTAGGAATACATCACATGACATGTGTACAAACAAAAGAGCTCTAATACCATATCCTCACAGTGAGCTGCTCACAAACAAGTTACCAGCCCCTCTGCCCCAGAGAACTATTTCTAGACTGAACCTAATGGGATACTCTTGATCTAACCTCAGAATGACTCAGCAGAGATACCTATCATTGAGTCCTAGAGTGAAATCCTGACCTTATGCTAAAAAGTCACTGCACCTAATAGAATTAATGTATTCCTAGGCAGCAGCAGCACCATGAGCTACAAAGGGGTTTGTTTAATGCTTCATAGATTGGCTGAGTTTCATGAACGTGAATAGTACTTTAAAGTCAGTACTTGTATTAAAACTATTGTTTCATATCCATCTGTCACAGCACTTTTTTAGCACATTAGCTCAAGGCACCTTGCAGAGACAGTCTCATTGTTATTAACATTGCTGCCATGTCGTCGGGAGTGAGGTGAAAGGAGATTGCTACAGTGATTTCTGTATTTTCCATTTATTATGAACTAAAACACTCATTGGATTCCTTTTGAATAAAAATGAGTTCTGTTTATTTAATCATTCCTCTGTTTGAACAATGTGCAGAGGAGAGATTGGCCATATCCTTTTCATATCCTTGATGCTAGTCCACAGAAAACTAAAAGTCAGCAAACTATTTGCTAGAGAACCCTGGTTACTTGATGAATTTATGATTTGTATTTTGTATTTTCTTCTCATAAGGAAGAAGAATGTGGATGGAGCTATCGAATACAATACCTCATAGCACAGGGGTAGTCTCCTCCAGGAGCCTTCAGAGGGCAGACAAAGGCATTTAGGTGCCTACATCCTAGTTTTGGCTCCACAGCAATTCACAAAACTCCCGCTGACCCCTGTGGGTAGCTAAACTCACTCCGCCCCTAAGTTTTCAGGGTAAAAGTCATCTAGGCACCTATGTTTCTGCCTCTCAGCATGTGCGCTGCTGCCTCCCTCCAGGTGTCCAGATGCCTATCTCCCACCTAAGCCTCAGACCAAATCACGTGCAAGGAGAAGATAGGCATTTGGCCACCTATCTTGTGGGGGGGGGGGGCCTGACCTGGTAGGTGACCTCTAAGCACACTTACTGGATTGGATCCCTTTCAAAATCTGGACAGCAGGGGAGGAGAAGGTGGGGGTTGTGCCTACCTTATATCTTTTAGCCCAGTGATTAGAGCACTCACTTGGGATGTGAGACAGCGAGCTTTAATTCCTTCCTCTCTACCTGAGGGGAAGAAATGATGTGAGCAGGTGACTCCCACCACTCTGGAGGGTGTTCTCACCACTGAGTTCTGGGATAGTCTCTCTCTTCCCCCCTCCCATGACTACTGAATGATTTATTTATGATGGAACAGTCATTGAGAGAGAGAATGACTGTCATCCAGTGATTAGGGCATCCATCTGGGAGGTGGGAAACCCAGCATCCAGTCCCCCTGCTCCAATCACTTTTTAATTTTTTAATCCACAGTGGAGCAACTTCAACAGGAGAGACTGAAGGAGTCCCATATCAGAACATCCCATAACCCAGTGGTTAGAGCACTCCCCAGAGAGGTAGGAGACTGCTGTTCAAATCCTGTCTTTCTCTCAGGCAGAGTGGGGGAATGGAACATGGGTTTCCTACATCTCAGATGAGTGCTCTAACCACTGCGTTGAAAGTTATAAAATGGGCACCACTACCTCCTCCTCTGCCCAATTTGTGTGGTGGAGTGAGGCATGTGCCTAACTCATTTCCCACAAGAAATGCCTTAGGTGCCTAAGCCATCTGACTCCAGGCAGCAGATTCCCATTTGTGGATTGCTAAACAGAGGTAGGAGTCTCCATGCAGCCCAGGCTTAGCCGCTTATCCCCAAGAGAGGGTGCGGCTTTGCACAACCCTCTCATCAGCATCCCCCATTGGCTTGCTTAGGTGGCTCCCTGCCTAGTTTGCTGGCTTTTGTGGTTTGCATTCTTAGATGCCTGTTTCTCCCCATTCCTTGTATAGGGAGCCTAAGCACCTAACTCAGCTTTGTGGATCGCAGTGTTGTTCCTGTGATTTTTCTAGGTCCCTGTGATGCTCAGCATTCCAATACCTAAGTCCCTTTGTGGATCCCACACATACTTATAACTCTTAACCACTCTTCAGGTTTTTTCAGATAATGTTCCTCTTTCAAGATACTTGGCTTCTCCTTGCACAGAGGCTGGCATTCTGAACATGAGTTATGATCACCAGATACCTGCTTTTCAGGTAATCTTCCATATATCACAGGCAGGGGATGACAAAGCATCTGCACAGGATTCCTCTTCAATGCTAATCACAGGCTTGGCAAAGCTCGGCAGTCTTGGCAAAAGAAAAGCATTGGTCCTGGTTCAGTATTTGGCCGACCGACAAACAGGAGCTGTATTTCCATTCTAATGTTGTTAGTATCAGCTACTTGGTGTTATCCTGTTTTGATTCATAAATATTTGCTGACTGACACTTTGGCTGCAAAATATATTCCGTGTATTTATTTTTAGAACGAAATGGCTTATGCCATATTTGTACCCCAAGGGGAAAGCAAAATGTAAACAGTTATAAAGCTTTGCACTTTACATCTTCAAAAAGCTTTACATACTGTGATGATTTGGGGAACTCTCCGTACAATTTATGAACTCTTTGCCAAACTGTAAATTCCATTTTAATCATAAGGCTAGTCTGCCTTCTCTGTCTTTTCACCTCTATTTTGGGATGAAATTCTGAGGGATGGTAACGCAGAGTTAATAATGAGAGTCATTCAACCTTGATGGTCTTCTATTCAAATAGAAGCCCCATTGGACAAACAAAGTGGCCAGACCAATAAAAAAACCATGCTGCCCAAACTGGATGGCAACTAATCAATGGATCACTTGGTAGGGGGAATTGAACACCTGATTGGGAGTCACATGGCAGAAGGGATTGCAACTTTATAAAAAGAGGACTATCCCACACTCACCTGCCATTTTAGAAACAGATGGAGAAGATTCCAGAAATAGAAATCAAGGCTGTGCCAAAGAAGATGGAGGAGGCTCCTGGACACCCTAGAGGATTCTGACCTAAGCCCAAAGTCTGCTCCAGAGTGGTGAGGACACTGAGGTAGAAAAGGGAAAATTGGTGCTAAACGAGGTAACCAGATGGATAGGGGAGCACTACACACCTATCTCCTTACAGATGTTGATGGACAGACCTGGGTTCTTCTGGCAAGATCACCAGGGCAGCTTGGGAGAAAAATTCTAATCACAGGGTAATCCCCACTTTCTTGCCAGATAGTTGGAGACTTCCAAGAAATAACACAAGCACATAAATATATTACCGTGTTAAATATATTGTATCTCCTGTTTAATGTAAACAGAACAGGGTAAAACAGTATTCTCAGGGTCACCGGTGCCCATGCTGATAATACCTGTGAATTTCCCCAGTCACATGACCGGATATAGCAAATGTACAATTAGTGTCCCATTGGTATGGATACTTTGTAGTGGCCCTTGATGACCTTTGATCATAATATCTTCTGCAGCAGTTAGCAATGTGGCTGACTGGGTTCAGTACAGCCCAAAAGACTCACAAATAGGATAAGGTAAGTTCCTCTGCAGATTTCATAGGGAAGCAGGTAATAAAATCCCCAAACCCTTACCCCCTGGTTTGAGGACAAAGTTCAGGGCGTAAGGGGGCTCTTCCAAACAATTTCCCTGCAGACTTGGGATTCACCAGCAGCCCACACAGCCAGTCCTGCCCTTTCCCCGGGCTGGCTCCAGAATGCTCCAAAATGGCTTCTCCCCTCTCCTGAGCTCCCAGGGAAGGGCATCTATTGATTGCCAAGCAGACTCGGAGTCTGCCTTGGCTCCTCCTCCCTACCAGGGACAACGTGCTTCTCCCTGAGCTACCAGCACACAGGGCCCCAGGAATCTAAGCTCCTTGGGGTCAACAGGTGTATTATTGTTTTGTCTGCATCTGTATATTTCTTGTACTCTCTAAAGCAGGGGTTCTTAGCCTTTTTCTTTCTGAGGCCCCCTCAACATGCTATAAAAACTCCATAGCCAACCTGTGCCACAACAAATGTTTTTCTGCATATGATCCTGGGCTGGCATTAGGAGGTCGCAAGCAGGGCAATTGCCTGGGGCCCCATGCCACAGGGGCCCTTGTGAAGCTAAGTTGCTCAGGCTTTGGCTTCAGCCCCAGGTGATGGGGCTCAGGGCCCCAAGCTGATGCCCCACATGGTGGGATTTCTGCTTTCTGCCCTGGGCCCCAGTGAGTCTAATACTGGCCCTGCTTGGTGGACCCCAGAGGGCCCCACATCCCTGGTTTTGGAATCATTAGCAAAGTCTGTGTATCATGTGCTCTAATTATCATGTGTTCCTAGATAGGGCTGTAAACCGGAATGCCCCCAAGTGTGGAGCTCTAAGAACGGATGTGCTTAAGTGGGGTGTCTGGGGTGTGTGTGAGCTCTGCTACTGGGGGCGTAGGTCCCACGTCCATGAAGGGGGGGTAACAAACAGAGAACCTGTGCCCAGTGAGTGTGCCACAGAGGTCAAGCAGAGAGACAGCTGCAGCCTACGTGGACCAAGGGAAGCCTAAGAGCACACTGGCCCAATGTGTAGGACCCAAGCACGGGGGGGGGGGGGGGGTGCGGGGGGGGGGGGGGGGGGACTTAAACAGCGCTGTGACACATTCATTAACGTATACATAGTTAATGATTCACTATTTAATGAACACATGAAAACTGTAAATAAAGGCAATAAAGCAGAATGCTCAGACATTCCTATGGAATTTCACATTGTCAGAGGCTGTGTAACAAGGTGACTTGTAAATAACTGTGTACGGTGTATATTAATGAACTTTAAAAAACAGTGTCTACCCTACACACACCAAATAAAAACGAGAAAGAAAAGAAAAATAGCCTGTTGGATGTTTTCATGGACTCTGTATAACTCAACTGAATCCAAGTTAAAAAGATTCTTATAGCATATCTGACTAGCTGTTTTGTCTAAGATTAGCGTAGCTGGCTGGCACTGTTACAGCTGGCATTTGGTGTTACTGATGCATTACAGTAGTACAGTGTTGCAGTCCCTGCTTCTGTAAGCCTTGATTAGGGTCTTACATTGCTGGTGGAAGAAATGTCTTGTTGCCAGCATTGAAGATTTTCGTTCTTAAGGTCAATGTGGTTGTTTGATATGAGAGAGAGACAGAGGATTCTGCCAGAACGTGACTGGTCTGGACTAAAATAGTGAGGCTTTTACTCACTAACTGTAAAAGAGGAGCAGAATGCAGTTTACCTTTCTTTGCAGTTAATATTAGAACCAACATGATCTAAGAATAACAGGGAATAGGAAGAGTTCAGGCAGCAGAAATCAAAATAAATATAGGACCCATTTATCTCTTGAGATCCACATGCAGCAGGGAATTTCTTAGCCTCATGTGTGGTTTCCCTGCTGCCCTTTTGCATCAGGTGTAACGGCACAAAGGGGATACAAACCAGCTATATAGGGCCTCTGGGGAATATTCCAGTGCAAGAGGCACTCAGCAGGAGCTGCAGAGCCAGTCTGTATCTGATCCCTTGTAGGAGGCCCTGGTGCAGAGGCATTCAGGGGTGGGCTGGGGGTGGAAGATGTCAGGGGTAAGATATGTCCTTAAGTCCCAGCAATTCTGTGCTTATGCAATGGCCTACATAGCTTTTGGGAGGGAGGGCAATTTTTTTGTCAGGTATTTTGGCTTTTTCAAGAAGATTCTAAACAAAACTAAATAAAAATTAGCCTGTTTTGTCTTCTACGTTTCCCCCCTCTTTTTTCATTTTTCATGTTTCTCCTATTTAAAAATAAAACAAAAACACTCCAGATGAATTTTGAATGAAATTAAATTTTTTTGGTTCTTTCTAAACTACTCATGAAAATGAAATTTTAAATTTTGACCAGCCCTATCTATTGCTGGCTCTGGGAGCACAGTATGGTCTGATGGGTTAGAGCAAAGGACATAGATTTGGCACACTAATTCTGAAAGGCAGCATGATATATGGATTAGACTTGTCATATTACAGTCTTTCGTTTTATTCACAGTTCTGCCTGAAGTGATTTTGTACAAACTGTTACCTTATTTGTAAAATGGCTGGATGATACTGGCCACCTCCTAGAGGAGGAGTGTAGGGTCTTGCTCAATAATAAGAGTTGTGATCTGCACAAAACTAACACCAGTGAGTAGAAGAGGAGACTAGAATCCATGATCTCCTGGCTCTCAACTGAGTGCACTTTCCCCTGAGTTAAAACATACACTGTGAAGGAGGATGTGTCTCCGTGATATTGTACCTGAGAGGTGGGCAGGCATAACAGGGCTGCCAAACACCCAAGTGTCACATAAGCTACATGACAGAACAAGGAGTAATGGCCACATGCAGATGACAGAACGAGGAGTAATGGTCTGAAGTTGCAGTGGGGGAGGTTTAGGTTGGATATTAGGAAAAAAAATTTCACTAGGAGGGTGGTGAAGCACTGGAATGGGTTACCTAGGGAGGCGGTGGAATCTCCTTCCTTAGAGGTTTTTAAGGCCCGGCTTGACAAAACCCTGGCTGGGATGATTTAGTTGGGGGTTGGTCCTGCTTTGAGCAGGGAGTTGGACTAGATGACCTCTTGAGATCCCTTCCAACCCTGAAAGTCTATGACATGTGGCATGTCTGCCTGATGGAGTTTTCCCATCAGCAAGACTGACTGAGCTGTTCGTGAGTAAAGACTAAAATCAAAGGAGGAAAGATAAAATCTGCAATATAAAGTTACAAGAGAATATGAGTCACATGCTGAAAGGCACTAAATCAGTTCTTAATCTCATACATTCCATACAGATACAGTAGTTGATTTTTAACATTCTGTTTCTGAAGGAGGTTGCAGTCAACTTTGCTGATTAATTCCCTCTTCAATCCTGCAGAAAAGCACTCTTTGGCCTATATATAAAGCATCAGAGAGTCTAAGAACTCCAGGGCTCTTCAATTAAAAAAAAATTGTATTCAAGCTATTTTAGTGAATTCTGAGGAGTTAAATAGATCCAGGGAGACTGCCTGGTTTAGTGGATTGGCAATAGGTGACTGAGCCCTTCATATTCAGTTCATTACTTGAACATTGTCCAGGTCAGAAGTGATTGGGAGTTATTATGGCCTCTGCTGATGTCTGCCCAGTTTTGAGAGAACAAGTGTCCATATGATGGAAAATACTGTTTACCGTGGACACTGATTTGTACTTTTATTCATAGTCACAGCAGAGAGGCCAAGACCTAAGTGAGCTTGATTGCTGAATTATCTTCTCACTGCTAGAGGTGGCATCTCTGGAACAAGCTGGAGGCATGTGTGGTGTAGAGAAGCTTACATGTGCTGTACCCGTGGACTAAAGAGAGGTTTGCTGTTTCCAACCCTGTCAGTTTGACAACTATCACAAAATCGACTTTTACCAAGGTGAAGATTTCTAGCTATCCCATCTCAGAAAGATTACCTCCTACAAGCTGTATTTCACAATTCAGTTTTGTTATAGTTTATGCTTCATCTGGGATAATTATCAAATTACTTCGATGACAAGAGCAGTTCTAAAGCCCATGTAAAAAGGGGGTGGTTGTGATCATGTTTTCATCTCATCTCCTAGCAACCCTGGGGAGATGATACCTTTACAGTTTCAGGAATTGGGCACTGGTGATGCCAGCAGTTGCAGACTCTCTGAACTGTTTTGTGGGTTTGTGTGAAGAGGAATGTGTTTGCAGAGGAGGTCACTAAGTAAGAGGTTAGTTCATGGATTTATGGCAGGCCCCAGCATTTGCCCAGTCCCTCAGAGCATGTGCTATATGATCAATGGATTTACTTTCCTCATGCACCTGGCATCTGCAGAAACCAACCCCTGCCTCTGAAATAGCAGAAGAAAGGTGGAAGAATCTTTTGGCCCCTCATGGCCTCCTAGCCCCACATGAGGGAGAGGGAGCTTGTGTATAGTGAGGAGGCCTATTATCTGAGAGAGTTATGGGGATAGTTTGGAATTCTTTTAAAGGAACTAATCAAGTGAGGTAATGCAGCAGTTGGAGATTGAGGTCACCTGACATAGCCTGATGTTTTAAGCCTAGTAAGATTGTCTTATGGCCATCTCTCCCTCCCATTGGTCATCCTAGAATAGGGGTTCTCAAACTGGGGATCGGGACCCCTCAGGGGGTTGCGAGGTTATTACATGGGGGCCACGATTTGTCATCCTCCATCTCAAAGCCTACCTTGCCTCCAGCATTTATGATGGTGTTAAATATATAAAAAAGTGTTTTTAATTTATAAGGGAGGTTGCACTCAGAGGCTTACTGTATGAAAGAGGTCACCAGTACAAAAGTTTGAGAACACTGTCTTAGAACACCTCTGTCATAGCTAGAGCAATGATTTATGTGCGCAAGTGATAGAAGGGAAGTATTCAGGCCAAGATTTTCAAAAGAGGATGCTTAAAATGAGGTTCCAAAGACAATATTTAGGCACCCAAATAAGTGATTTTAAAAGGTGCTGAGCCCCCACCAGTTCCCATCAAGGTCAGTACAATTTTTAAAAGGTTTGAAATTTATAACCATAATAAGGGTTTCTCCCACTAACTAACAAATACAAAATATCTTTAGCCTTTCCAACTTGCTTTATTTTTCCCTTTGTAGACATTCTTTCTATGGTCACTATGTAAATGCAACCCCCCACGATTGCATACAAACACTGAAGAAACCTCTAATGTGATTCCATTTCAGGTTGAACCAGCATCCAGTAACAACTAAAGCAATTTGCTATTCAGCCTTGCAGGATCAGTCATCTTTGTAGGAAACTAAGCTTCTCTTTGGTCTGCCTTGTAGCCGTACACACCTAACCATCCGCAGACCTTGGAACAGGAATATTGTCCCTGACCCACAAATATTTATTGTTGTCAGTCATTAAGAAATTATGTAAAAATCTTAATAATAAATTTATTTTCTATTATCTTTCCAATTGATTCTAAAATGAGCATGAAGTATTTTCAAAATCACAAAATAACTGTATTGTGTTATGGTGTGCATTTGCCACCAGAGCACCCCCTTCTGTCAGGGCACAGTATTGCAGGAGTCTACAATTCCAGCACCTACAGTAAACCACCTGCCTCTGTGTGCAATTCAGCATCCTGGCTGAGAAGCATCAAGTTCAGCTCCCTGTTGGGGTAACAAGCTCAAACTAATATCCAACGTCTCAACGAATCAGCCCTTCCTTTGGACTCTGTCTTCAATCGCCTTTCTCAGCTACTTGGGAGTATTCTCCCCAGCACTGGTACTGAGCACCGGCCCGTCAGACTGTTTTCTTGACGCGTCTATTCCCCTGAAGCCCAGACCCCATCATAGGAATCCCTCTGGTTCCTGCCTCAGACTGAACTCTCTCTCTCTCTTCTATGAGGCCCAAGTGTTCATTAAGTTATCTCCTGATGCCTCTTAGTTCCACCCATCTGGCTGCAAACCAACTAATTACGGCATAGGTGCAATTGATATAACTAATTGGCACTGAACCTTTCTATCCCATGATGGGGTTTCACCCTTCACAACTAGTCTAACTGCTCCTAGTGAAGTCAATTGGAATTTGAGAAGTCCAGCCTTTGTTTTCTCTTTTTTGGTTGTCATTGCAGGGTTAGAGAAATATTATAGGGTATGACTTTGTGCTACCAAGGAAGTGAGGGTTCTAAATAATGCAAGGATTTGATTATCTGCTTTGCTCAAGATTAATACATTTAGGCTATCATAGGCCTCAGTTTTGCTAAGATTAAATGTCCTTTATGCCTTGTACTAAACTTTATGCTTTTTGAGTAGTTCCGTTGGTGTCAGTGAGACTAGTCACAATGCATAAGGCTTTGCAGGCTTGGGGTTGTTAGACTGTAAAACCTTCAGGCCAGGGACTATGTGTCTGTACTATGCTAGGCACAATGGGGCCCCAATCTACATTGGAAACTGGATTCTTCTGTAATACAGATAGGTGATACTAATAGGGATTCATATCCACACTTTGCTATGAACCAATATACACCATAACAAGAGATACTTAATGGCATTTCAGTTTTTGTGTCAAAATGTTTATAGTTAATAGCCCCACAGTATGTTATTTATTATTACTTATCACTTGTCTTGGGTAGCACCTCTAATATGCTAGGCACAGTGCAAATAGACAAGAGACAGACAGATGAAAACTAGAACAATAACAAATAGGTTTCATGAGTAATTTCAGAACTGTTTCCATTTTACTGGGTTCAAAATATCCCCATTTTCATTTCTCTCTCTCTCTCTCTCTCTCTCTCTCTCTCTCTCTCTCACACACACACACACACACACACACACACACACACAAAATGTACATTTTTATTTTTTAATCAAAATATTTCTTCAAACTGGCTTAGAAATTATCAATTTTTTTTGTATAGTGAAAGCCGTGTTTTCAGTAGATAAAATTGTTCTCTAATGACTTCAAACACAATGATTTTGATTTAAAATATTAGCAAAAATGTCACCAAAGTGTTTGTGGGGAAAAATGGAAACAATTTGTGTCAACAATTTTTCACAAAAGTTCTGTTTTTTGAGAAAAAGCCATTTTTTTTTCTGGAAAACTTTTCTATGAAGCATTTGAACCAACTCTAATATTGTGGGCAGAGATGAAAGCCTAGGAGTTGCCTGATAACGGTGCCTATTCCAAACTGTAAAAATTGCTCAGAAAAAGGAAGGAGGTTTGATTTGGTCCTTATTTTATAAGAACTGATTTGCCCATTGCTATGTTGAAACAAAAAAAGAAAGGACAGATTAAAGTCCCGTTGAATTAGTCATGGTATTAGTCTCTCATGTGTGCAAAATCATGGTAAAAGCAGGCACACGCTCATAATATGCCATATAGTATGCAGTGTAAGGGCCTGATCCAATGCCCATTGAATTTAATGGAAAGACTCCCACTGATTTAGTGGGCTCTGCATCAGGCCCTAATGCCTCAAGCTAAAATAGAACCATTTTTTCCAATGCATGTGCAATTGTTAATTTGTGTCATAATTGTACTCAGTAAAGCAGTATCTCATAGTCAGGCCTAGTTGTTTGAACCAATTAAAAAAAAAAAAAGAGATGGACACAATTTCCCTTATTCAATGCCTTTTTTTAATTATTTGGATTAAAATTGGTTTTGAACACCACCTCCAAATAGCTTCACCAGAATAAAGGAGATTAAAAATCAAGTAATTTTTGTGTCCTATAAGCACAAAAGCAGAAGCACAAAAAAGCTTGAGAATTCTAAATACCTTTTGGGGTTGCTCAGAGTTTCAAAAATTACATGACTGATTTTTTTTTTTTAAACTGGTAAAAATAAAATTCGCTGCCAGGCAAAGACTTCCTTTTGTGTTAAGTTTCAGCAGAGTGACAAAACTTTGTATGTGAAAACTCATAAGAGAAGAGCTGACAATTGCTTGATTACAAGATCACTTGGCTGACATTTTAATATAAATAACATTAAAATAATATTAGCTATAAAGTGGAAATGAATTGAATTTTTGGATCTTGGGTTCTTTTAATAACTGAGTTGTTTTGTAATGTTTGTATTTTTTCATCCATTGATATGAATGAAAGGGAATTAACAGCACACTGCAAGGAAAGAATCAGAATATGGAAAGGAAAGCTGTATTGTATGCAGAAGGACAAATTCATCCCCAGTGTAAAACCAATTTGGCCCAGTATCTCTTATATAATAAAATACAACAACACAGGAGTTTGCTTGAACTAGGAGAGCATTACTAGGCCCAAAGTTGTCAATTAAGGCACTTGTTTACTACACCTACCATCCTGAAGATAATTTCTATGTGTTTTTTGGACAAAGTACTCTAGTACTATGCAATATGCATACAGCACCTTTCATTTAGAATGTCTGCAGACATTAAAAAGAAATAGCACATATACTGTGGGCTTTTGAAATAGGTTTCAGAGCTCAAATATCTCCAACTCATTCATATTCCTTTATTATCTCCCTCCTTCAAATCCATCACTCCTTACAACCAGGGCCAGCTCCAGGTTTTCTGCAGCCCCAAGCGGCAAAAAAAAAAAAAAAAAAGGCGATCGGCGGCACTTTGGCGGCAGCTCAATAGCGCCGCTCCATTCTTCAGCAGCAGTTCGGCGGCGGGTCCTTCACTCTTTCATTCCCTCTCTTCCTCTTCGGCAGCGCTTCGGAAGAGAGGGACTGAGGGACCCACTGCTGAATTCCCGCCAAAGACCTGGACGTGCCGCCCCAATAGCAGACGGAGTGCCTCCCCTTTGTATTGGCCGCCCCAAACACCTGCTTCCTTAGCTGATGCCTGGAGCTGGCCCTGCTTACAACATCCTAATAACATTTTGGTTTTCCCACCCTGTTAAACTTTTTATCTGTATTCCAGCACAGTCCTTGTAAACTGGCTTCTAGCTGTCACCTATCCTGTGTCCTTCACTGAACATTCCAGATCCCCCTCATGCATTGTGAGAGTTAATTGGACAGGTGGTAGGATCATGAGAGATTGCACAAACAGTGCCAGAAAAGTGACCGGTCCCTAACTTCTTCACAAACACACATATAATGTCATGGGATCATCTAAGAAGGGGAGGGGGGAAGAAAGAGAGGATTTGGATCAGAAAGGCCCGGAGAAGGGAAGATCTCATAGACATAGTAGGTAGAGATTATATTGAGTGGAGAGTCAAAACCCAACCTCACTTTGCAATCTGAAATCTCCTGAATATTAGGATCTGTACCCACTCCACATTTATGCTTTGCATAGCAAGGATATTATAATGTGTAGCTTAAAAATAGTACATTAATTGCAGTTCGTTTGAGAAGAGTGACTATAAAACTGGTATAGTGCAATTCCATGTTGTATCTCAATGTCTTCCTGACTGTTTACTGGTAAACAGGTGTTTTTACTTACTGTCAACCCTGTAAGCCCAACCTGAGGTGTGAAAGCCAGCCTGGATCCTTTCCTTCTCGTGCATCATCACCAGTGCTAAAAACTCTTCAGGCCAATTGGGACTTCAGTGACATCTGTGCAACATCATTGTCTACAGAGTAAGCCCCCACTGAAACCTATTTATCTTACGGCCTTCCATATGTTTGTAGATGTGTAACTGTGATTGGAATTTGCTAACTATAATTTATAATTGGCTCTGTGATTGGAATTTAAATAATTCTGACAGGGCTCAGAAGGAATAGAATCCAGCTCACTCTTTTAGCTGTGTTGGTGATGCAAGGCTAACAGAAATGAAAAGTAGTAAAAAATTATTTTTGTCTTTAGAGTGAGTGGATCTGATTCTGAATACCTAAAAGTAGCAAAAATGAGTAATAAGAAGGTGAAAGTTTTACATATGCAGTGTTGGTGTAGCCATGTTGGTCTCAGGATATTAGCGAGGTAAGGTGGGTTAGATAATATCTTTTATTGAACCAAGTTCTGTTGATGAGAGAGACAGGCTTTCAAGCGTACACAGAGCTCTTCTTCAGGTCTGGGAAACTTGCTATAGGTGTTACAGTTGAAAACAAGATGGAACAGACTGTTTAGCATAAGTAGTTAACACATATTTCAAGGGACCATTCAAGGTGAAGTGGCCCATTAACTCACCCTTCCACTCAAAGGGAGTGTTGGGGGAGAGAGGAAACAGTTGTGTGTGTTGGGGGTGGGGGGGTTGTTATTTGGTTATAGATTGTTGTAATAGGCCATAAATTCAGTTTCTCTACTCAGTCCATGATTTACAAACTCATCCCCCCACGTACCAATCCCAGGGACCATCTACATGCTTCCCAAGATGCACAAACAAGGGAAAGAAGGCAGACGCATCATATCTAGCCACGGCATTCTCACTGAAGAATATTGGGAATATCGGGATTCATAAAAACCATCCTCAAACAACTCGCAACACAAGGGCCAGCTTCCTCCAGGACACAGCCAGCTTCCTCCAGAAACTCTGCAACATTAACAGCTTCCCTCAGAACACCAGACTTACCACCATCGATGTCACCTCCCTACACACTAACATCCTTCATAATGATGGCATAGCTGCCTGCCTCAAATATTTACACGACAATGGACAACATTCAGATATCCACCCCAAATACATTGCTAAACTCATCCACTTCTTTCTCACCCATAACAATTTTACATTCAACAACAAACACTTTGTCCAAACCATGGGAACAGCCATGGGTATTAGGATGGCTCTCCAATATGCCAACCTCTTCATGGACCACCTTTTAGAAGAATTTCTGAACCAATCATCATGAAACCAATGATATGCCTGAGATACATCGATGATATTTTCATCCCCTGGATCATTATTACAACAATCTATAATCCACTGAAACCCCCACCGCTGCTTTTCCTCCTCCCTCTTCCTTTACTCCCTATGAATGGAAGAGTGTTAATGGGCCACTTCACCTTGAATTGGTCCCTTGAAATATGTGTTAACTACTTATGCTAAACAATCTGTTCCACCTGGTATTTGACTGTGACACTGAGGCCTGTGCTACACTACAGAGTTAGGTCACCCTAAGTAGCTTATGTCGACCTAACTCTGTAAGCCTCTACACTAAAATGTCCCTCCCACAGATGAAAGTCACCGATTACATGGCGGTGGGGCTCTGGATATCAGCCTGGTGGTGCCCTGCCGCCCCAGGGATGACAGCTGAAGCCCCGCCCCCAGCTGTTAGCCCCAGGGTGGTGGGGGCTCCAAGCTGTCAGTCCCCACAATGCCCCACACTGTCTGTTAAATTGATGCTCCTAGTGAGGATGCTCACCACCAACAGACGGAGCATAGTGTGGCCATGAAAAATTGATTTTATTACTGCAGTGGCTGTACCTCAATGTAACTTAAGTCGACTTAATTTTGTAGTGTAGACTTGCCCTGAGTAAGTTTCCCAGACCTGAAGAAGTGCTCTGTGTAAGCTCAAAGGTTTGTCTCTCTCACCACCAGAAGTTGGACCAATAAAAGATATTACCTTATCTTGTCTCTCTAAAGTTTTACATAGTCATTTTTCAGGATTGAACTGCACTTAAAAACATAACATTAAAAAAGGAAGGCATCAGTTTGGCTTTAAATATGCTGATAGATACAAAATTCCTTCCAAGGGCAGAATGGTCCATTATCACAGTGCAGCATCATTGATCTGAAAGCCTTTACAAATGCAAAAAATTTTACACGAGTAACTAATAGTATTAGTTGGTTGAACACAATGGGCAAGATTAGGACAGTTATCCATAATTCTGAATGGGGCATGCTGCAGCGCTGCCCTGTTTAGGGAGGGATTGTGCCTAGAGATGCAAAATTTCCAGAAATTTTGAAGGCATGGGGGGAAAGAATTTTGTTTCTGGGGGAAAAAACCCAGAATTTTTGGGGGAAAATTGAAATATCTGCAATAGTTACTTGCTTATCAAAACTAAATTTTATTTGTTTCTTTAAGAATGAAAAATGTATTACGTATCATTTAGTTAGCGCATTTTGGTATATTTATTACATAAATAAGCATAAATGATTTAGTTTGGAATCAAATAATAATGCTAAATATACCTAATATTAGGGATGGTGCTCCAGCTACACACTAAAGTATTTAGGTGTATTTTTTGCCTGTTGCCAAATAGGAGAAAAGTATAAAATGTTGAAAACAGAAAACATCGATACTGTTTAGAAAAAAGGAAGGTTCAGAAATCCTTTGGGTTCAGAAATAATATGTAAATAAACTTGACCTAACATTATCATGCAGATACAGAAGAAATTCATGTTTCTAGAGAAAAAGCTTGGAAAAATGAACTTCCTATTAGTTAGCAAAGTACAACATTAAGGACCAACAGTAAATTTGGATCCAAATATATCCAACTTTATAGTCACAACAACAGTAGACTCTTTAGCAATGCATTATCATCATATATATGGTGTCGTAATTGTAGAAAGAACTAGCCACCCTATGTACCAGTATAATATAATAAAGAGTTACTAATATAGTCTTGGAAATGCTAGCATAGCTCTTTTTTTCCCTTTTCCTTCCTCTTTCACTATTCATTCTGAGAGAAAATATTTCATATAAGTTCCTTTTCAAATTTCCCCCAAACTCCCCATTTTTCCATATGGAACATCAGAAAAAATGGGAAAAAAAGTTTTTCCAAATGTTTCTGGGTTTTTTTCTGTCATCTCTAATTGTGCCTCACTTGAAAATCAGACATGAAGATACACCATAAATCTATTCTTATTGAATGCAAGGCTTGTCAAGCCAATTTGCAGCAGCCTCATCAGTGAAGTGCAGAGCCCTCAGATCACCATCAAATTTGGTCAAAGGGCAGTCATCAGTGATGTGAGGCATTGCCTGTCTTTGGCCACAGCCACATGTGGGAGCCCCTCATTGATACCAGGTGTGAAGGTTGGCTACAAATTGACCCTGGCTCATTGTAATACAATATGATAAAACTACTTAAAAACTGAAATTGGTGCAGAATGTGGCTGCTTACCTGCTAAGTGGCCCGGCTTACTGCGCGTACTTGACATAGTTGGTGTGCTCTGTACTGATTATTGGTTAGTTTCTGGGATGGATTTAATTTAGCAAGCTCTATATGGTCTGGGATCTGCCTACTGAGTGACTGTCTCTCTACGTCTGTAATCATCGCCATAGCTGCACTCAGTTCTCTTTAGTAGAACAAATTCCCTTCCTCCTGTGGTGCAAAATAGCCTGAATTGTGTTGCCCTTCATTCAGGGCATGCTACAAGGGCTGTTTCCCCAGGCTTTGAGGCTGGGTGAGAGTGCTGAAGAGATGGGGTATAGTCTGAGGTATTATGGAGTACTGGTTGCTTGATTTGATGACAGTTGTTTTTTTGTGAAGCGGTGTGGATGACTTGGATGCTTAATTGTATAATTTTGTATGTGATTTTAAGAGATGGCAAGACAGCCGGGGAAAAGTTAAAAAGTCACAAATAGCAACTAAGCCATTGATTTTCAGTGAGAATTGAATGCCTCATTACCCTTTCCTTCCTTTGAAAATCTTCCCCCAGATTTGGGGAGGTGACTTTTCATATGTCTAATAAATCAAAATAAATAAGAATTGTGTGGTTCTCAATTAAATCAGATTTGGCCTTGTATCAAATTAAATCATATCTCTAATTCCATGCTTGATAGGGAGGAAGAGATTCACAGATTCGGAGGTTATTACATGCTGTTATTTCAGATCTTCCATTGTAATTTTTAAATAGGCATCCCATCTGTTAAAAATGTTTTCCCATAGATGAATTAACATATGTACCCACTTAATATTCAAACAGAGAAAGGAATTGAAGGTCACAATGAAAGTCACTGAAATAAAGCATTGAAACTACATGAATATTTAAAATCACATTAAGTAGACAGAGAGGTGGGGGTGGAATTGTAAGTTTTCAGCAGGTAAAAACGTCCATCTTTCTGAAGGAAATGACTGTATGTCATGTTATGCCTTAAAACGCATACTGAGAACAATAAGGTTAAATATAACGAAAAGTAAACAAATTAAAAAGTGAAATGGTTGAGCAAGTTACATGCAAAAATAACACAATCGAGTAATGTGCAGTACTGAACACTGTCTGGTTATGTAACAGTCACAGAGGTAGAAGGCATTCAAATTTAGAATGACCAAGAGATACCCATAGGGAGAAATCCTGTTTGCTTTTTTCATGGCAATAGCCCTATTGATTGGGTCTGTAATTCAACACGACAGGCAGTGCTTTTCTCAGACATTGTTTACTGCACACCTTATGCCTCTCCCGGGGAAAGAGGCCTCATGTCAAATGGTTTCAACCACCTGAGGAGTTCAATAATTATTTAGATATGCAGTTCACAGGCCAGATCCGCAGCTGGAGCAAACTCCCACTACACTGCAGCAACACCAACTTACCCCAGCTGAGGATCCATGAACGTCCAAAGTGCCGAGTATGTGCAGAACCCATTGGTTTCAGTTGGAGCTGAGGCTGCTCAGAACTTCTAAGAGTCAAGCCTAAGGCATTTATCTGATATTATAAAATAGAAAAAATAAAAATCTAGCAAAATAATGGAACAAATCCCATAACTAAAGGGCCTGATTCTTCACTACGTTACATCAGTGGAGTTACACTGGCATAAAACTGGAGTAACATGGTGAATCAGGCCCCAAAAGCATTAAACTTCCAGTGATAATGGAACCATGAGCAAGAAGTAATGTAAGTTTATAAAAATAGATTTGCCAGACAGACATGATTGATTCTTTTGATAGCACTGCTGAAGCAGCAGGTGAGAGAAAGCAATAGATATTTATAAAATCCATATATGGGTTTTAAGTCAAGCACTTCATACTGTATTTCATTAAATCTTACTCAGAATTAATTCAGATTAACCTAGCTGTCATGTGGACTGAAAACTATCTGAAAGACCATAAGAAAAGGGATGTGATAGCAGCAGAGTATCAAAAGAAGCTAATTGTCAAGTGGGGTAATAGGAATTTGTTTTAGGCCCAGCTTTAATATTTTCAATAATGATCTGGAAAGGACAATTAATAGCACATTAATTAAACTCACAGCTGATACTTAGCTGGGTGGAGCAGAACACTAGTGTGGATACAGAAATTATATAAACGGGACCTACAGAGATTTGAAACAAAGGGAGAAAATAAAGTGAGATTCAGCTTGGAAAAATCGAATAAATCAGAGGGAAAATAATCTGAAAGAGATTTCAGTGTGAGGGGGAAAAGCAGTGATGGTGAAAGACTTGTGTTTTATTATTTAATTTATGTACGGACAGTGTGCTCTGCACTGTACTTGCCAAAAATATCAAGACATTTTCTGGTCTAGAGATTTTAGTCACACACAAGATAAGACGCACTTGCAGACACAGGGGTAGCTCTTCAGAAAAGGTTGGAATTATGAAGTACAGCAAATTAGACAAACTTGCAATGCAGTGTGACAGGGATGGGCCAAAGGATTTGGGATTGCATATGCAGAGGCATGGAGTAAGGAAGTTGTTGGTTCTAACAACTACTGCTTTCAGCTTTGGGCACCACACTCCCAGGAAAATATTGACATATTTAGGCTTGGCAGGATTGATTTGATTTAAATGGTTAGTAATTGGTAAATATGAATTTCACCTGACACACAGAATTGATTAAAAAAATCCGTTGATAATAGTCAGCAAGCAGGACCTTCCCCCGCACCTAGCCCCCACAAGGATCAGGGGTCACCAGCCCCATGGCCATGCAGAGAGCCCCCTGCAGCCCTACTGTCATAGCCCCACTCACTCATTCATGGCTAGGAGTGTGGGGGCTATCCCCAGGTAGGAGCTGTTCAGCAGCAGAGTGGCGTCCCCTGCACAGCCGTGGCATCTCGTCGTCCTCCTTGTGGCCTGGTCTCTGTTTCACTTGCCAGGACTGCAGCCTCCCTTGCACCTGGATATCTTGGGCCCCTTGCCAGCACAGGGAACTCCTGCAGCCCCACTGTCAGTGCTGCCTTAGCTCTAATCCCCGCTATTTTCCTGCAACTGTGAAAATTAAAATTAAAATTAAAACTAAAACAAATGAAACCAGTCTAACCTTGAAAAGGGGAGAGACCAGTCTTCCCACAACGCAAATCCCAGCACTAGAAACAATGCCTAACTACGGTCAGGAGAGTTCTGATGAGGAACACCTATGGGGAAGACTATTAAAATTCAAGGACCAATGACCTCTCTCCATGTCAGATAGATGGGTCCTGGATATGGTTTGACAAAGATACAGCATAGAAATTTCAAAGATTCCAAATGGTCATTTTCTCCCTTATCCAGTATCCTTAAATCCATAAAAGAAGCAAAATATGCTAAAGACCATAGATCACCTTTGTGAATCAGTGCAATAGAGAATTCCCAAGGCAGAGATGTTTTCCGGCTACCACTCACTCTTGTTTCTGGTACCCAAGAGATCTGCGGAGGACGGAGTGGTGTTTGACTTAAGAAACCTGAGCAAGTTCATAAGAAGGACAAGATTCAAGGTGGAGATCTTGAAGTCCATAGTGGTGGTGATAATTTGTTTTGAAGGAGGCCTATTTTCATGTGCCAGTTCATGAGATGCACAGGAGACTTCTGCTATTCACTCATGGGACTGATCACTTTCAGTACAAAGTATTATCTTTTGGACATCATCCATGCCCCAAGTGTTCATGAAAGTCCTCATTCTAGAGGCTTTTCTCAGGCAAAAGGGGATACAGATATAACCTTTCCTGGATGACATTCTAGACAGAGCCCTGTCCAAGGAGGGGTCCACTCGAAAGACTTGTTCAATGATCCAAATATTGCAACAACATGGATTTATAGTAAATTTCAGAAAGAGTAGTCTTTAACCATTTCAGTGCCTAATTCATCTCAGAATGTTGGTAGAGGCCCACAAAATATTTGTCAGCTGAAAGATGGGACAAGATCAGATCAGAATTACCCTTGTGAGGAGATGCCGAAAGATGTCAGCAAGTACCCTAATAAGCGTTCTAGGGATGATCGTGTCCTGCATAGAGATAGTGCCTTGGCAAGAATGCATATGAGAACTCCCCAGAGTTTTCTGCTGTCTTTTCCCCCCATCATTTTCTGAATTTGTTTCATCTTGGAAAGTGAACATTCTGTCACTTGTACTGAAATCCCCAAACTGGTGGATGAGTCCGGAGATATTCCAGAGAAGGATGGCCATGACTGAGCCATAGAGGTAAGTCATAACAACAGTTGCCAGTCTGGAATGATGGGGAGTGTTCTCTAAGAAGTCAGGGGTTCAGTGGACATGGTCCTCCTTGGAATGAAAGAAAAGCATACATTTTCTAGAACTGAGGGCAATTCTTCAACAACTGGCCCAGTGTTGCCAAATGGTCATATATTCTGGTAGTGACTGACAACCCATCAGCAATAGCGTACGTAAATTTTCAGGGTTTCAAGATCAAGAGCTGTGCAAAAGCAAGCAGCATTATTAATTCAGTGGACAGAGGCCCACTTATGACCTATCAGGGCTTTGCATATCAAAGGAACCAGCAAGGCGAAAGCCAACTGGTGGAGCAGAAAGAAAAAATCGATCAGGCGGAATGGATTCTCCACAACAAATCCTTCCGACTGATCATCAAAAACTTAGGAGTTCTGGTGCTGGATCTCTTTTCATCCAAGGCAAACTGGAAGGTTCAAAAAAGTGAGCCAGGAGCCCTAGGGATAGATCTCCTGTTGCTCAAGTGGCCAAAGGACTTACTTTATGCTTTCCCCCCAGTGTCCGTCATCATCATCGGGGTAAATACAGAAGATCAGAAGGAAGGCAGTAGACGTGATATTAGTGGTTTCCCAACCACATAAACATGCCATTGGAGCCCACATTTTCCTAAATCTGAGGCCAGATTTGTTGTCCCAGGATCCAATTCTTCACCAAAATCGAAGCAAGTTTAATACAGCAGCTTTGCATTTCAAAGAAAGTTCCTAGAATGAAAGGGTTACTCTGCTGGTCTCATTGAAACTCTGATAGCATCTGGGAGAACAATCAACAGGCAGGGCTTACTCAAGGATCTGGTCTGAATTCAAAGTTTGGCGTTGAGAGATACATAATCAGCATCATGTAGCCAAAGTGTCTTATGTTCTGGAGTTTTCACAAGATGGTTTTGATATTGGGTTGCAGGCTCATACCTTGAAAGTACATGTATCTGCACTGTCTGCAATTTTGAGCGTATCTAGAAAATCTTCCATTTCCCACCATAAGGACATATATCACTTCATTATAACAGTTTAGCTATTTTATTTTTGCTTAAGGAAAACAACAAAGCACACATTTACAAACCCCATGAAAGGGAAAGTAGAGTGATCCTTCCTCTTGAATCTTTCCTGCCCTCTAGCAGACAGACTTCTTACATTTAAAGCCACAGTGCAAACAGAATGTTGGCTCTACACCATAACTAAGAACTGCAGTAATATTCCACACAAGTTTTCTTCCTGCTATTTTGATAACATGCATAAAATTAAATTTCAAAGCATGCCATTTGGTGACATTTTGTCTCAATTTCTGACTCTTATGCTGTGTTGGGTCATGAACCGCAGTCAGCCAGCTCTTTGTGTGTGCCCATGTGAGCATGGCTTAAGGAGGTATGGGAAAGTCCATCTGTGACATGGAAAGTGTCTCAACACAATTAACAGTTCCCCATTTTCAATGGGAGTTGGGAGTCTAGCTCTCTTATATCCCTTTGAAAATCCAAGCCCGCATATTTGTTCAACGCCCTCAGTATCCATATAAGCATCGCCAACCAGCAGAAATGTTGGTGGGGAATTGATTCAGGTCGTCTATTAAATAAACAATACACCTTTTACCATTTCCTGGTGGTAATGTGGTAGCTTACTGGATATGAGGAATTTTTTAAATCTTGAGAGATGTTTTGCACCTATGATGGTGGTTTGTCTCTAAATGCTTTCCCCCCCTTAAATCTTCATGCATGATACTTGTGGATAACCTACCAGGGCTTTCTGATCATGATGTTCTTGTGTTGTCTGCTTCAGTTTATATAGTTATCATGCTCCAGGCAGTATTTGCTGTTTCCCTTCAAGTCCTGATGCATTGCTGGAAGATTGTCGCATGGTTTCACTTGCATCACTGTGATCTTTTTCTGCATTGATGCATCTAGCCACTAAATCAATTATGACCTTTTTTCTGCCACCTTATATTGCTGCTGTCATGTAAGCGGATAATATTGCAAGAAAAGTTCTTCTAATTCATTTTCTTTCATCCATTGTATTCCCCATTTTCCATTTTCATGTGGAGCCCTCATGGCACATTTACATTCCTGGAAACACTAGTGTATAGGCGTCTTCTACCTTTAGGCTTTTTTTAAATTCTTTTGGGAAAATATCATTGCCCTAATTAGAAGTTTAGTGATGCATTCCTTAAATGCAGCATTACTATGTATGAACTTTCTGAATATGTTTCTATGCAAAAAGGCATAAATAAATTATATTACCTGAAGGCATTTATTAGTATGCAAATGGAAATTTCAAGGTACACTCCCGGAAGTTACAATAATAAACTGCAAGAGTCCAAGCACACTTCTGCAGTGTCTCAAGTTTAATTTGAGAGAGTCAGAGCTATAGCTACAGAAGATCTGATCTTCTGCTGTCTTACACCATGTGTAGTTATTTAAAACGCTTCCACCAGTGTAAGGGATTGAGAATTCTCAGTAGCATTTGAGACTCCCTTTGCACAGCTTTAAGGTTTAGAGCCCAGATCCTTAATGGTATTTAGGTGCCTAACTCCCATTGAAAGGGGACGATCACATACTGGGCCATATCATCACCTGCACTAGATCTCTCCTTAGTGAAACTGAGTGGGGTGTGGACAAAGGTACATCTGCTGCCTCTTATCTGGCCCTCAGACCACCCCAAAATCTTCATTCCATACTGGCCCCACATAGCCTGGCATGGAGACCAGTTCCATAGTGCTCAGGCCTTCATAGCTGCACCCATCAGCAGCCCCCTTATCAGTGCCTCCCTCTCCCTCCCAGTGCCTCCCACCCACCGCGCAGGGGCACCGGAACAAGGGGAATCGGGGGCCATAGCCCCATGACTTCTAAAAGTGGGAGGGATTTGCCCGCCCCCTTTTTACCGGCCATAAGGGCGAGCGATGGGGGGAGGGGCAGAGAGGAGCGAGTGGGGGCAGGGTCTTGGCGGGAAGAGGCAGTACAAGGGTGGAGCCTTGCGGGGAGTGGGCAGCATGAGGCTGGGGGACTTGGGGAGAAGGAGTGGTATGGGGATGGGGCCCGAGGGAGAAAGGGTGGCATGGGGGGCTGGGACCACAGTTTGGGCTCAGGTGGCTCCCCACTTTTAGGGAGCTTCCGCCAGTCCTGCCACTGTGGATCAGCTGTTTAGCGACATGCAAAAGGCGGTGGGGGGATGGGGAGGAGTGAGGGTGGGGCATACTCAGGGGAAGGGGGACGGATCAGGGCAGGAAGCGGGGGGTGGGGTGGGGGCAGGAAGAGGCAGGGTGGCAGAGGCTTGGGGGGGAAGGGGTGGAGTGTGGGAGAGCATGGGACAGAGTTGGGGGAGGTTGATCATCTGTGCAGGGCTTTCACATCACTCGGCTGGCTGAACCCCTGGCACAGACGTTGAATAGGTGGTATTGCACTGGTGGTCTTGCACTTTCCCAAGATGAATTTTGCCCTCAGTGTTTAAGATGGATGTGTTTGGCAAATGAGGCAGCTGTTGCATTTCTATTTATTGCTCAGGGAGGCAGCAATATGGACGAGTAGATAGTGCACTGGACTTGAGACTCAGGAGAGCTGGGTTTTATTCCTGGCTCTGCCACTGTCCCACTGGGTGGAGGGAAGTCACCTCTCTATGCTTCAGTTTCCCCATCTGTAAAATGGGGATAATGATACTGCCTCACTGAAAGCACTTTGAGCTCTACAGATGAAAAGATTAGAACTAGGTGGTATTATTGTGGCCCACATGCCTCATGCACACCACCTAAAACCTGCCCAGGACAAGGTATTTTATTTTCCTTTTTAAGCTTTCCTGTGGGGTAGTATCTGAACACCCACCAACACAAAGGATTTGATCCACACAAGTGTCAAATATGAACTCCTCAAGCACTATAACAGCCCTAACATGGAGTCACAGACAGTCCCCTTGGGCACTCTGGTCTATCTTGCCACCCAGGGAAGCTGGGCTTAGTGGTAGATGGTCACTTACACCAAAAATCACAGTAATATTCAGGTTACTTCCAGTCCCAAAGGACCAATCACTTACCCCAGGTCAGTAGTACCTCAAATCTGTCAGCAAAGACAACGCTTGTAGCCAGTCCTATAATAAACTATCTAAGGATTTATTAACTAAGAAAAAGAAATGAGAGTTATTTACAAGGCTGAAGCAGGTAAACATACACACACAAATGAGTTACAGTCTAAGGTTTCAAAAAGTAATAGAAGCTGCTGTAATGTGCAAGCTCTATATGTCCTTTAGGGTTAACCCATGCTAAGGAGTTTGGGGATCCTTGCTTATGATTAGAAATATTGCCCTCTCCAAATTCCAAGTAGCATAATGCTACAGTTCCTTCTGGTCAAGGATTTTTATTCCCATCCGCCAGTGGTCAAATTGTGATGGAATGAGTGTTTGTGCACAGCTGCTCTTCATGGGCGTGGAGGGAGCAATCAACAAAGTCTTTTGTCCACTGATGTTCCCCAAGGGTTCATCTGGTGTCTATAGGCCTTCTTTTGTTGGGCAAGAGATGACACCTCTTGTGGTAAACTAGTATTTCACACTTGCTAATGCTTCTCTCCTGACTGTAGGCGGAGGGTGGGGCGGGAGGGGGTTCCAGTTTCATAGCAAACACTGTTATGGTTACAAACAAACACTTAAATATTACCTTTTAACATGGGATATAGATAGTATAAGTGAGATGAATGCATGCAGCAACACACAAGCTTTTCATAAAGTCCAAACACTAAACAAATTCTTATAAGTGAGCCAAAATGGTTTCCAGCTATGCATTTGTCACTGTTCTGTGAGGCCTAGGGGCCTTGGCATGAGCTGGCACCTGGTCTGCCAGCGTCACAGGGCTATTCAAGTTAGGTAAATCGTATTTGGCTCTATGCCCTTATCGAATTTTTTTTTCTCATCAACATTTATGGTTGGTTTATCCCATGGTGTCAATTCTTA
Source organism: Terrapene triunguis (assembly GCF_002925995.2). Lineage (NCBI taxonomy): Eukaryota > Metazoa > Chordata > Testudines > Emydidae > Terrapene > Terrapene triunguis. The sequence goes on from NW_020664490.1 coordinate 9,097,550, forward strand.
AGATTTGAAAACACAGCCTGTATTTCCTTAGCATATTTAATACTAAGCTGTGGTGTGAAACCAGAGCACATCCCAGTGGGGAGCATGGAGATGCACCAGCCCAGAGGAAATTCCCAGAAGTACAGTGACTGAGGCACCCACTGTGTCTCCAAGATTTCAGAGGAAACACAGTCACTGTTACACCCTTTGATGGGGTGAAACGTACTCCTGCCCATGGCAAGCCAGGTCGGCTGGCTGCAGGCAGGGATTTGGTGTGGGCTACTCCTCCGTGTTTTGTGGAGAGTGGAAGGACTGGGAATGTAGACTAAAGCTGAGTGAAAAACTGAATTTACAGCCTGTGTGAAATTCCAATATTTTAACACTTATTTTTGTTCTAATGCAGGAGGAAAAGTTGAAATATCACAATGTTATGTGGAATGATACGTTTTCAAAAACCGTCGGTTAAATGTCAAAATGTTTTACTTTGACATTTTTAGTTGAAATATTTCTGTTTGTTGAACCAAATCAAAATGCCTTGTTTTGAGTCAGTTCAACACAAAATTGCACCTGCTTATGGTGCTGTGGAGCCTCATGTGAGTTGTAGTTTGGATACCTCTTTCCTTTGCCCAGACTACCTGGGCCATTTCGTATCATCCATTGAACTCAGTGAGGAAGTCTGTTTAAAAATGGATACCATGCTATGATCCCCATTAGGCTAAAGTCCTAATGAAATCTAGACAATAATGTCTAAAGTAATAGTTTTGGGAAGATTAGCAAGATATTCAAAAACTTTTGACACAAAGTGATTGAGTGACAGGAGAAACTCCTCTATTGTTAAATGACGTTCAATTCTTACATTTATACTCTCAAAGTAAAAAGGAAAGAAAAATGACTGGCTAAATGCTTTAGCGAGGAAAAATAATTAAAATGATCCAAAACCAGGAAAAAAAGTATTCACTAATAAATCTTCATCTGAACCAGACAAGTTCCCTCCATTTGCATCTTCATTTTTCTTAGACTGAGCCAACAACACACAGTCGAGTCTCGCAGCATCACAGTCACTCAACAATAACAGGCTCTATTCTTGACAATAACTATAATTACCTAATTAGCTGCCACGTTGCATTCAGTGTTTGAGCTATAGAGAGCTTTGTTGCAGAAAGAGGCATGTGTAGAGGCTAGATCTAGGAATATTTTGGAAGAGGCAGAGGGTTTTTTCCTCTCTCATTTTTACTGATTTCACCATCTGTGTCTTAGGGAAAGTAAGAGAAGGGGATTTTGCTAAACTGTGAGGTGACCTGTCCCCTGAGCATAAGTAATGCCCTTATCCTACCCAGTTACCTCCTTTAGGACCACTCTTCTTGTAGATTTGATGGAGAGGCTTGGATTCTTTAGGGTCCTTCGTCCAGCCTCAGCTGAGAGTTTTCTTCATCTTGTCCCAATACACAAACACACACTCTTTCTCGGTGAAAGTACCAGAGGGTGCTGCTAGGAAGGAAAAAATTCGAACTCCTGTCTAACCCCCTGACCCGCCAGCTGATATATGGGGACTCCCAAGAAATAACAGCGACATAAACAGTATATCAAACCAGGTAATTGTATTAAACAAAAGGTGACCATAAATTAACAATGCAAACACATACTCTGAGGGTCGACGGTGCCCAACCTTGTGACTTACGTGAGAGGGGAATAATGTCCTGTTGATACATGTGCTATGCTGGGGCTCTAGCTGGCTGGTGAGGGTGGTGTGTTCAGTGTTCAGTGCTAGTAGCAGAGAGCAAGTTATACCACCGATTTAGGACACAGTCTGTTTGGAAGATACCTATCCACTATGGACCTGACTACCTAACTAAGGGTTGATGCACTCAGTCTCCATAAAGTGGATGAGCCTCAGGTTCAGATCCTGGCCTGGTTCCCTCAGCAGCTGTAGGAGGGGACTCAATTGAGGTCCACACTATCCTATGATGGTTGTGTAGAATTTTCACTACCAAACGTTTACTGCTTCTTCCCCTGAGGTAACTCTCCCCATAGAGGGACTCAGGGAACAGGTGCAGACTATAGACAAATAATTGATAAAATCCTAATTTCTTATTCTATAAAGCCCAACTGTAGGTTAGAGCAGCAGGAATGCCTGATCAAGCAATAAGAAGTATTTCTTGCCACGTGGTAACTGCTTTAGCTAGAGAGCAAAGGGAAAAATTAGTCCTAAACTAAATGGAAGCTTTCCAATCGAAATCCTATAAACGAAGAGCTACCATGAACAGGGACCAGAACAAGTTTAGGACTATTGCTTCCGAGTACCCAGAGGCCAATTTTCAGGAATGACCCTGCATGCAGGCATAGGACTCCCACGCTCACAAAAAACATGTCCTCCCCTCAGTGCTGGCTCCTTCTCTCCTTACGACATGGCTCCTCAGGGGCTGGCCTGTCAGGAGAATCTTCCTCACTGGTTAGGCTAACTCATTTCCCTAGGCTTAACCTGTCAATCATTCTCACTTTAATCCTTTTCTCTCTCTCATCTTCTTCCTTTGAGCAGGTGCACTGGTGATCTTGCAGGGACATGCTACAGTAACTCCCCTGAGCTGGCAGCGACCTCTCTCCCCTCTCTCCCTCTCAATTGCCTCGCATTTGGGACTCTGAGTCTGCCCTTGGCCCCCTGCCTCCCAGGGACAGCATGCCTCTCCCTGAATTATTAGCACAGACACCCAGGAACCAATGTCAGCTCCACGGGGGTTACTTAAGGACTATGCAAGCCTAGGGCTGCTGCTACTACTAGTTGGGCAGGGAGGGGAGGGGCCATAGTCCAGCCTCCCTCCCCCCAGTGACCATTGGAGGTGGCTAGGCATAGAGAACATAAGAATGGCCATACTGGGTCAGACCAAAGGTCCATCTAGCCCAGTATCCTGTCTTCCGACAGTGGCCAATGCCAGTTGCCCCAGAGGGAATGAACAGAACAGATAATCATCAAGTGATCCATCCCCTGTAGCCCATTCCCAGCTTCTGGCAGACAGAGGCTAGGGACACTATCCCTGTCCATCCTGGCTAATACCCGTTGATGGACCTATCCTCCATGAACTTATCTAGTTCTTTTTTGAACTCTGTTATAGTCTTAACCTTCACAACATCCTCTGGCAAGGAGTTCCACAGGTTGACTGTGCATTGCATTTTGTTTGTTTTTAATCTGCTGCCTATTAATTTCATTTGGTGACCCCTAGGGAAGAGGACTACATGCTCACTGCCTCCTAGAGCAGTGGTTCTCAAACTTTACCAGACCATAGCCTCCATTTTCATATCATACACCACCCTGCAGTCCATATTCCATCCTGTCAAGTTCTAGCTGGGACCCCCCTCACTCACCAATATGCCAAGGGCAGGTAAGGTGTTCCCGCCCAGGTGGAGAACCCCCCATCTTGAACTGCTGCTGGGGTGATATGCCTCCTAATTGACCCAAACGTGGGCCTATGTCTGAAAAACACAGTAGAGACCTCATGTACAAATAGTTTAGAAAAGCTTCAGACAAATCTCTAAACACTTCAGACCAAATCTTCAGCCAGCACAAATCAGCACAGCTCCATCAAAATCAGTTTACACGATTTGTGGATCTTGCCCTTTGTCTCAACAAGACCCTGGGTCAATTCCTGAGTCAGACAAAACTCCCATTTACTTCAATGGGACCAAGATTTAGCACCGTTTGGCTAGGGGTTCATTGGAGCAAAAAATGTGCCTGGCTCCAAAGCAAGGCAAATGTTTTCACTGAATCAAGCGTCAAGTCATGATCTTGCACTAGTGAAAATAGCAACATAACAGAGGTCTGCCTCAGCATGACAAGGTAAAAAAAATTCTGATGAAGATTTGTAATAACCTAAAAGAAATTTCATACATCACTGGAGATAAGGAAAACTGAAAATAAAATAGATTGGGGTTAGATTTCTTTTTAATAATGTCAGCCAAAATGTTCCAGTCAGTAGTCTGAACACACTATGGATGAGGACAGATTTACCACTTCACTTCACTGAATAACAATTTCAAAGCTTAGATAAAAATCTTTGTAATGGGAGATGGTGAAGCTTAAACTTCCTGTCAACAAAAACAGAGAAATCATGCATTTTGATAAAATGCCTGAGTGATGCTTGAAGTGGAATATTGAAAAAGAGAAAATGAATTCTAAAGGATGATGAAAGGAATCCTTAAAGCACCAAGCATGCCAAACAGAATTGTGTCCAGTCCTGCTATGATGTAAAGGAGCAACTGTAAAGCTGGGTGAAGGGATGGGTTTGTAAACTGAAGCTGGTTGGAAACTGAGGAGATTTATAAGGTTCCTTCATAAAAAATGTGGAATAACTACCCAACTTCCTACTTTGGGGAAAAAGCATACAAAACACAATCAATGTTGTATCATAGTCAGGCCTTTTCCTAAAACTGGTCAAATTATTCACTGCAAATAAAATAGAGGAATTTATTTCTTTTTACTGTTTACAAGATTACAGTGATTTCTAAGACTATATTAATCCTCTGTGAGCATTTGCTGCACAGTTTATATGAAGAAATTTCAGCCTATTGGTTGTTAGAGACCTGTTCAATTTAGCTATTTGCTTTTCACACCAATTAATTGGTCACCCAATCACATGATATTGTTTCTGCTCTCAGACTGGAGGACAAAATTTTTAAAAGGAGGGCAATTAACAGCTGATAATGAAAAATAAGGCATTTCCACTACAAATTCTTGAACCAATAATCACTCATGCTTAATTTCCTGAAACTTTCAGGATTCACAACAATTTGAATGAATAAATTGGTATCCATCCAAATTCTGGCAAAGGGCAAATAATATGAGCCCATAAATAACAGCAGAATGAACTTCATGTTTCTTTGCATAAATATATTAGTGAATCACTTTTGGTATTATCCGATCACCTTTGCTGTTTATATTATGCAACAATTAGCACATAAATGTAGGATGACTAAGTTATGTAAGGTACTGGTAATGCTGGTGAGATTTTATGGACTGATATTTTCTATTTTCCTACAAGATATAACAAATCAAAGAACAACAGTCGGGAAATATATTTATTAAAAAAATCAAAATTTAAGCAGGAATATTTTGTAGGCATTTTTGATCAGTTTTTAAGACATCTTGACTAGCAGATTATGCACATTTGCGAAGATGAAATGTCATTTTTGTCAATAATGCTGTGTATCAACGTAAAGCAGTGACATGGGAATACTAAAATCAGGAGATCAGTCCATATGAAAATCAGAATCCCAGTGGATGATAATAGACTATGTCATGGTTGACATTTGGAGCCGTACTTTGAACACTGGACGTTTGTGAAGAATTTGCACATGCATCTGTTGAATTCTCCAGATTTCCGATGATGTGCAAAAGGACATTTGTGCTTGGAAAATGGAAAATTGCACTCATAGGTAGAGGTGGGCGGAATTTTTCTGCTAAAACTTTTTTTTGCTGAAAAACACAGATTTGAGTCAACTGAAACATTTTGCAAATTTATGTAGATTTTGGCCACCTGTTTGGGTTGAAATGAAAAGAGAAACTTCAGAAATGTTTTGATTTTTTTTCAGTCTAAATTCACAAGGGCATTGAGGCACCACTCACAAAACAGGAGGAACATGAAGTAATGGTGCTTCCCATATAACTTTTAGCCCAGTAGTTAGAGCACTCACTTCTGGAGTAGGGACTTGAATGTAGGTCTTCCCTGTCAAGGGGAGTGCCTTAACCACTAGTCTATAGGGTATGCTGGGACGAGGCTGAGAGCCCTGCGTGGATACACAAAGGTGTATCCGCATCCAAGCCGCAAAAATTATCTGCAGCTATCCGTGGATTTGTAGGGCTCTACACTGGGGGCTGGGCTGAGGCTCCAAGGCAACCCCCCACCAGAGCCCGGTCAGGGAGAGCCGCGTGGGCAGCTGTGGGGAGCCCGCGCGGAGTTGCAGACCCTCCACTGTCCTCGGCCAGGCGGGGAGCGTGGGGGGAGTGGGGACACAGCTGGGGGCTGCTCTCAGCCCCTCCTGTGCACCTCGGGCAGGTGGAGGGGCTGCCCACCTGGCTCTTACTGTGGCCAGGCTGCGGCTCCAAGTGGCCCCCCTGGCTGGAGCCAGGTCTGGGAGAGCCACGCTGGCAGCTGTGGCGAACCGCGGCGGACTCTTCACCTGCCCTCGGCGGGAAGCCCAAGCAGCCCCCGGCCTGTGTTCCTGCCCCCCCTGTGCCCTGCCCAGTGTCCCTGCCCCCTAGCCCCTCTGCCAAATGCCCCAGCCCCCCCGCCCAGTATCCCAGCCTCCCTGCCCAGTGTCCCTGCCCCCCCAGCCCCTCTGCCCAGGGCAGGTGGAGGGACTTAGGCTCTCCACAGCTGCCAGTGCGGCTGTCCCCAACCCGGCTCCGCACTGCTATCCACATCCGCGCTGCTATCCACAGAAATGGTCCACAGATATCCGCATCTGCAGATATAAAGCAGACACCCGCAGATTTGCAGGGCTCTAACAGGGCTCTCTCAGTCTCTTCTGTTGAAGCTGTTCCATTTTGTATAAAATACTTGAGTAGGCATTGGGCCAGAGAGAGAGAGTGAAAATAACTCTATAGACTAGTGATTATGGCACTTCCCTGTGAGGGGGAACAGGTGGGTGCTAGGTCTTGCTCTAGAGTGGGGATTTGAACTTTGCTCTCTCACATCCCAGGTGACTGCTTTAACCACTAGGCTAACTGATTGCAAGTGGGAGGGAGGCACCACCTCCTCCACCTCGGTTTTGTGAAGCTAGTCCTTCATTTTCTTTGCATTTTAAAAAGGTTAACAATGGCCCAATATGAAATGTTTCATTTCAGGTAGAACAAAAAGTTCCATTAACCCAAAATGAATTTTTTCCAATGCTTTCGATTTGCCAAAAATTGAAAAAAAAATCAGTTTTGGTTTGAGATGAACTGAAACTTTTTTTCAATTTTTTTCAGAACTGCTAGTGAAACAAATACTTGCATTGTTGTATGCAGTGTAGTTGTAGCCGTGGCAATCCCAGGATGTTAGCAAGACAAGATGGGTGAAGTAATATCTTTTATTGAACTAGAAGTTGGTCCAATGAAAGATATTACCTCACTCACCTTGCCTCAGTGAAATGGAAAATCAGTGATCAACACAGCTCTACTCATAAGTACCTGTTTTGTGCATGCAGATTCTTTCTAATGCAAATGCAGGGCTTGATAACACAATGAATGCATGCACATATCACAAATCTAAAAATGTAGCATGGAAGTCTGTTTCCATGAATGACAATAGGGGTTTTCACATGACTGCTATTGGAGCAAAATGGTGCACCTTTTGTTTTTAATTCTGGCTTTTCATATATTTTGAATGCACAGAAATTTAAATTAAGAGTGACCCCATTGAAGTCAATGGAGTTATAAAACTGTAAAACCAGCGTAGCTAAGGGCAAAGTCAGGACCTTTGTATTTAATCCCTATTTCCATTTATTTATGTTTGATAATCCTAGTTGGGCTGACATGAATCAGGGTGGTTGCTAATAGGTAATCACTTTTAGTGCTGATTAATTAATGGTCCTTCATTTTTCAAAGATGTAGGAATATTTCTTCTGCATATTCTACACTTTCTCTTTCCTGTTCATGCAGCCAGTTAGCTGCTGTATGTATATGTGTGCAATGTGTATGTTTGAGAGAGTGAGCCAGGCGTAGCATTTTGTAGGCCCCAGCATACGCAGGAATAATTCAAGTGCTGGGAGACCTGGTGGGATAAAGTGAGAAGACTCGCTTTTAAAGGTTATTATTTTTAAAACAACCTTTAAAATGCGGAAAAGTAGCAGTAACAGTGAATGTTGTCACTGCACTAACCACAGAGCAACACCACTCGCATTGGAAAGCTAAAGATAGTGACACAAGTCATGGCAGAGAGCTGCCTGAGGCCAGAGACTCAGAGAGAGTGGCGCCCTGTAGCCAGCTCCAGGGAGCAGCATTGCGGATGCAGAAAAAAAAAATTAAAACAGCCTTTATAAAAGTTCTCGCTCAAAAAACAGTCTTTTAAAAGGCTCAATTGAACATGAAAGCAACAGAAAGAGGTCACAGTACATCTAGACAAGGAAGTCAGTCGGAAGGCTTTTTTTAAAAATGGGAATGAAACACATGCAATCACATTAGATACTGTCTCAGAGAAATATTCCTCAGGATAGCCTAAGGCATTAAGGTATTGGCCAACAGCTGTGGTGTGTGCGTTTTAAAGAGTTACAGCTACCAATGTTGACCCCAAGAGAGGCTAATAAGACTAGGTGAAGAGAGGGAGAGGGAAAGAAGAATAAAAAGACATTCTTTCCATTGTCACACAGCATCCAAAAGCTTTCTAGTGGAATACAGGATGCTGCTGCTAGAGGCATACTATGCAGTACCCACAGCTGTCCAAAACATCAAAATCATTGATATTGTTACTACCAGCTCAACTTATATATATGTGTGTGTGTGTGTGTGTAAGAGAGAGAGAGAACATGTTAGTATGGAAAGAGCAAGCTGAAATATGAGAAGTTTTTAAAAAAAAATAATCTGAACATTTTAATAGTTTGTTCAATTAAAAATAAACATGTAAGGGCCACTACACAGAGTGACAAACTCTAACATGGCATATTTGGCTATCAGCTCTCAGTTGTAGATGATGATCTGATTGAGGTGACAGTATAGAGGAACCATTCAAATAAAGAGGACAGTTGTGCAGAGGAAGAACAGAGGTGAGATATATAGGCAGCTCAAGATAGTGAAGTGTGACATTTAAAAGGCGATAAGACAAGAAAATAGCACATCAGCGCTAATGCAAGTACTTAAGATGCACAGAAAAGTACAATGTACTACATGTGACAATACATGTAACAAACTGTGAGTGAGTCATATGTCTCATTTATAAAAAATGGATCAATAGAAGAGTAAAGGAGGCTCTTGCTTTTTTCTGCAGCATTAAAACATCTGTAATCAACCTATATATATATATATATATATATTATAAATGGGACATATGACTATATTGGATATTTATATATATATATATATGGAATATTTTTGGAAGAAATCAATAACTGTGAAAGAGTCATGACTGCAGCAGTGTTGCTGCATCTCCACTAGTATCCAGCTTCTCCATTAGACCTGCTAATCCTAGGAGTTTTCTAGTCAAAAGTCCTTCTCCACTTTCTGTCTCTCTCACCTTTCCTTCAAGCTTTATGAGGCCAAAATCATTTGCCAGACAGCGACTTGCTATTTCAAAGACATATGAAAAAGAAAAATAGTTTCAACCGTTCTGAAGCAGTTGCCATCGTAACATTGTACTGAAATGATTGTACTGGACTTGGTGTCTCAGCGCAAAGTAACACACATATGTTTTAGAGGGCTTTTAAACTATTTGGCACCAAAGCACCTTATGCCATCCAGAGAATATTTTTCAAGTGTAAGTGTTTCTGCAACATATGAAGCATTGGCTCTCACACTGAACATGTCTTTCAAAGATACAGTTGGTGGTATGGTACGTGCAACCTCAGACATCTGGAGTAGCTGTCAGCCAGGACCTATACTGGTTTTGGCAGCACACTGGGTCTCTTTCACATCTGATGGAAATGAAAAAAATCCCCAGATACTGGCTCTTCTCCAAATGTAGCACTGCTCTTGGATCACACCTCAGACTAAACCCTGGATGAGCTGAACAGAGAGAGACATTATTGGCTTATTTTGCAGAATCTGTCCATTGGTTTTATTGCTGACAACCCTTCCAACCTAGAAAAGGCATGACCGCTCAAGGGCTTTGTGCATAGATATTGTTTTACCTGCTGTTTGAATTTGGTTTTTGTACTCCTTCACTGAAGAATACAAGGTAAATCAAATCTTTCACTTGCATAACTAAAAGTATATGCACATTTCAGACATAACAGAATTTACATAAAATACAGGGGAAATATAATCTGCTTGTATACTAGCAAATCAGAATGACATCAGAAGGTAAAAATACAGTCTTCAATTGCTGGAGAAAAAAGAGCCACTGAGTGGTGCACATGCTGAACAATAGTTCTGCTATTACTCTGCAGTGCATCCATGTTAGAATTTTTGCATCTAAGTCCTGTGGGCTTTTGAAGGAATTGTTGCAGAAGTGAGACACAGCTATCATTTTTCAAGTAATCCCCTTGGATAAGAGTCTCAGATACAGACTGAGTTTAATCAAGGACAGTGTGATATCACTGGAAAGTCAGCTTACTGGTAAAGCCTCTTTTGGTACCACTGAGTAGCCACAAAGGATGATTAAAAAAAAGACTAGAGAAGTCAAGTAGGTGTCAAACTGTGCTCAGATGTGAGCATCCCATAGCATAGTGATAAAACTGTGAGTCCCAGCAGCTCCCAAATCTATAACACCACCACCACAGAGGAAGTGAGCCTTTTAAGGGAGTTGGGCTCAGCCTGTCCTTGCCTGGTTAGCCCACCTCTTTGGTGAGGGTATTGAGAGTCCTAGATCATGTGATTGACAGAAGTCCTCCGAGGAATTATAAGAAGCAACCTGTACTCAGTATGAAAGAGCAATTACTCATAGACTTAGACTTTAAGGTCAGAAGGGACCATTATGATCATCTAGTCTGACCTCCTGCATGATGCAGGCCACAAAAGCTGACCCACCCACTCCTGGAATAATTCTCTCCCTTGACTCAGCTGTTGAAGTCCCCAGATCATGATTTAAAGACTTCAAGTTGCAGAATTTGAAGAAATTTGGACCCTGTTTCTAGATATGTTTGAATAAAAAATATTGAGATGGCTCAAAGAATGCCAGACCTCCATTCCACTGAACCTCTCCTCTTTTTCCCTCCTTCCCTTGGTCCTTTCCTTCCCCCCTTTACCTATTCATGTATGTCTACTCCTATTTCATTACTATTGCCCTCCCGCTAATATGTTATGTCTTTGTAGTGTAGTGTTTTGTATTGTCTGGTCTACTGGAGATCCCATGAAGTGTGCGGTATTCAGAAACATATACAAGCCATAGGTCAATTATGGTTTTTGTACTTTGCATTATCTATTTATTTGTGAAAATCAATAAAAAAATTAATCACACAAAAAGAGGAGGCTATAGCATTGTTGTGAGAGCTGCATGAGCTAAAGCCTATAACTGGAGCCACAGAAAGACCCTGGAAGGAGTTTGTAAACTAGAGAGACTTTTAAGAGGTCCTAAGAAGGAGGCAAGGTAGGAAGTGGCTTTGTGAGGAGTGAAGCAGAGTTTGAGGACAGGCAGCCTGTTTGTGGTATATGGTCTCAGTGCTAGAGCCCAGAGAAGAAAGAGCCCCCTGGAGATGGTGTGGAAGAAACCGCCATATACCTTCTGTTGCACCATGAGATAGGGAGCTGAGTCTTGCAAGGTACCGAATGGTCTGGGGAGGGCAGTGAAAAGGCTATTTAATAAGTGGCAGAAGGCTTATTGAGCCTGCTGGTGTGTGTGTGTGAATTCTTACATTAGTAGTGTTTGTGTTTTGGCTGATTCCCAAAAGGGGCTGGACTCCTGTAGTGCCTTAGCCAGAGGGCCAAATCCCCAGTGCCCATATCACTTCTCCACCAGGGGAAAACAGTGGACTAACTTCAAAGGGAAAATGGAGGTGTAGAAATGCAATTTCATGATGGGAGAGGTAGACACGTCTAAAGCTAGAAAATGACTTAATGATAGTGACAAACCCAAGAACGACATGTCATAAATACTTGAGGCTGTTACAGTTCTATCTTCCCTTTTAGTAACTCCTGCCCCAATAGGTTGCCAGGATATTCAGAATCAGGCCTCTACCACTAGAGGTAAAGGAGTAACTTCATTAGCTTGTAGAAGTAGTAGGCTCTTATTGTCGAGGTGGGCAGCTGCTAATGGAGTGGATGACACATTTGGCCTGTGTGTTAAACTCTCTTGTATTGTTCCTTTACTTTTCATATTCTCTAGTCACAGGCAGGAGACTTAGTAATATCCGTGTAACACTTCTGCTAGGTGGGGCCGGCAGCAACCAGGGCCGGGTTCAATATCTAGGGGTTCCTTTTCAACAATACAACACTGAACCAGATCGAGCCCCTCACCCAGTAACCTGGGAAAATTACACACCACCTCCGGGCTCCTCTGAGAGGCAGTACTTCCCCACTTGCATGCACAGAGTCTGAGTGTAGAAAAGAAACTTTTAATGAAAGGAGGGAAGTCACAAACGGGAATCATAGTCCACAAGAGGATTCATAATCATAAAACTGTGAGCAGGACACCCACCCCAGAGTGCGTGGGGCAGTGCCTTCCGCCTCATGTTCTTGAGTTCTACAACCAAAAATTACTTTTCTGTGCCCTTGTCTGCTCCCTCACCATACCCCACTCACAGTGATTGTCCTTAGCCTGAGAGGACCCAGGGTTCAGAGGCGCATCTATGTGAGTTCACCTCCCACCTGGGGAAGAAGGCACCTTGCTTGCTCCGCCATCTGAGCACTTGCTTTGGCTGGCTGTCCCACCAACTGCTCCGCCTGATTGTCCTGCCAGCTGCGGTTCCTCGCTGCTGGCCATCCTACCAGCCACAGTTCCTCTCTGCTGGCTTGCCAGCCGACTGTCAGTTACCTTTTGCTGCCACCTTCCTCTCTGCTGTGACCTCTGCACATCAGTCTCTCAGTAATTTTTAGCTCTTAGAAGGCTGGGCAGAAACACAGTCCCACCACAACTGACTGAGCATTTAAAATAACAAAGAGGCTCCTAATGAAGCCTATTTAGCTCTTTCTTTGAACAGTGGGGAGGAACAGATTAAACCAGACCAGGGACCCTTGAGGAGAGTCCACACCTCGTGGCTGGGACACCTGTCGCCACCCCTCTTACTTTCACAGGGCTCTGGCATTCGAGCCCCTGGCTTAACGAGGTCCTTTCAGCTGAGGGTGATCCCCTCATTTGGGTCAGGTTAAGCACAGTTCTGCTCCTCTTTATTCATACAGTAATGATAACAATATTGGTAACAGCACATGGGCAGCATGTATCAAAATCAGGGGAAGGCTGAGCCTCCCCAAACTGCCTGCATAGCCATACCCACACACCCCTCCTGCTTCCCGCCGCACTCTGCTGCGTCTCTTCCTTCCCCTGTGGCTGAGGCCTGGGCCTGGGGCACTGGAAGTGTGGGGAGCTAGGGGGCCAAGGCCTTCCCACTTTTTGAAAGTGGGGGGCCTGGCCCATCCTCTTTTCACCGGGGCGGACCCTGCCCCCTTCCCCTCCTCTTCCCCCCAAGGCCCCACTTCCGGCCAGGCCAGCATGGAGACAGGTGGGGGAGCCTTGGCAGCTGTGCGGAGCCACGGTGGACCCTCCACCTGCCCAGGGTGCGGGAGGCTGAGAGCAGCCCACAGCCTGTGTCCCCACCCCCTGGGCTCCCCACCCATCTGGGGCAGATGGAGGGTCTGTGACTCCACGTCGGCTCCCCACAGCTGCCTGTGCTGCTCTCCCTGACCCGGCTCCGGCCTGGGGGGAGGGAGGGCTCAGAGCTGCATCCTGGCCATGGAAAGAGCTGCGGGGGCAGCTGTGAAGAGCCGCGGAGTTGCAGATCCTCCACCTGCCCTGGGTGGGGGACCCGGGAGCTGGGGACAGAGGCCGGGGGCTTCTCGGGTCCCCCGCACTGTGGACAGGTGTAAGGTCCACTGTGGCTCCCCACAACTCCCCGCCTGGCCCTTATCATGGCTGGGCTGTGGCTCCGAGCCCCCCGCCCTGCCAGAGCCAAGAGCCTGGGTCCCTCAACATGCCTGAGAGGGGGGCCTGGGATACAGGAAGGGGGCTGCTTTTGCCTCCACTGCAGGAGGGGCAGGGGCCCCGGCCTCCCCATTTTTGGGAGGGCTCTGGCACCCTTGCCATGAGCTGGGGGTAGTGCGGGCGGGCTTACAGCCAGGGAGTCCGGGCAGCTGGAGCCAGTGCTCACGCTGCCTGCCTGCCTGGTGTTTGAGGCCTGGGGATACTGAGGTCTGCACCACCCACCATGCTAGGGTTAGGGGCTGCGCTCAGCTGTCTGCCCGCCTGGCGCTCTGTGTTTAGGTGGGGGGGACTGTGCTCTGGTGGCCTGGGGCTGGTGGGGGGGGCGGAGGGGAGCTCTGGCCTCTGGCCTCTGGTGGGAGTGGGGGTGGGAGGGGTGGGGCCCTGGACAAAAGGGGCCGGCCAGCTGGGGGCTAGCCTCCCCAAGCCCCCAGTTCACCCGCGGCCCATGTAACAGCATTTCACTATCCCTGTATTCAGTACTAAAGTGGTTTGTAACCCAACACCAGCCAAAGTTGATTACTTTGAGCAACACAGCTCTATCTGCTGGATATCTAAGCAGAGTAGGTGTGTTCATGTAAATACAATTTGCTCCTGAAGTCTGTTCCCTCACCCCCAGCTAGCTGTCAGTGGAGAATTCATTCAGATCTTGTTTACATCCGCATGTATGGTAGCATCATTTGGCTGTTGTCATGAAAAATAATGGCAGTGACAGTGTTGAATCTCTTTTGTCATTTGCTTTAGCACAGGCTTTATGACTGTTGCTTTGAAGGTAATAGCACTTAGTGGAAACAAGAATATACAGGATAACGACAGCAAAAGTCAACTCTGGCAGGTATAAATGGCTTTCAAATGTACTTCAGGTGATGTACATTCAGAGGGATTATTCAGAACTGCAGACAATATATTTGCAAGCCTACTGTGATGATCAGTCTGTCCATGAAAACAGCTTTGTGTGCCTCCCTTCAGCAGTGTCAGAAGGGGTTATGAAGACAAATACGATTATCACTAACCTCCACTAGATGTCTATCAATAATTCTAGTCACACAGCTGTGCAGCACACACATGGGCTAAGACATACAAGAACGAACCCTTTGCCTCTTTTGTGTCTTATATGCAGATAAGCAGTACTTAGTGACAAGAGACACTGAAAACTTCTAATGAGAATTTAAAAACAGCTTTCCAGAAAGAAATGTCTTGGTCACTCTTTATGTTAAGGATCCACTCTATAAAGGGCAAATTATTAAGAGATTGTTGGTGTCCCAACAGGATGACAAGTTGCTAATAGTGATGCTATATACTAATGCTATGCTAATACTAATGCTATATACTGCAATGGAGCTAAACTGATGACTTTAATCTAAAAGGTATATTTATTGATAGTTTATAAAGTGTGCAATGTTTCTTGTCATCTGACAGAGGCAGGAGATGGGAACACTGAATTACCAAACCAGAATCTCTACACCACAATTAAACAGCCCTGCAGCCTGAGTCCCGTAAGTCCAAGTCACCTGGCACAGGGCAGTCACAAGTTTTTAATTGGAGTGTCAACATACTCAGGCTGGCTAATAAGACCATGTGCTGCTCCTGTGTTTCTCCAGTGGCTGGGCTGCTTGTGATAGTCAGCATCAGAGACAGAAGTTGCATATTCTAGCAGTTCTATGCTCTTCTTTCCACTTCCTATGTTTATCTTAAAGGAAGCTGCATTGGATTTCAACAGCTCAGACCATCTAAATCAATGGTGGGCAACCTGTGGCCCATGAGCTATACACGGCCCATCAGGGTAATCCACTGGCGGGCTGTGAGACTGTTTAGAATCATAGAATATCAGGGTTGGAAGGGACCTCAGGAGGTCATCTAGTCCTACTCCCTGCTCAAAATAGGACCAATCCCCAGACAGATTTTTACCCCAGTTCCTTAAATGGCCCCCTCAATGATTGAACTCCCAACCCTGGGTTTAGCAGGCCAATGCTCAAACTACTGAGCTATCCATTGGCCGTCCACAGGCACGGCCACCCGCAGTTCCTTTTGGCAACGGTTCGCTGTTCTCAGCCAATGGGAGCTGCAGGAAGCGGCCCAGGCCACAAGGATATGCTGGCTGCTGGTCAATGTAAACAAACTGTCTCGCGGCCCGCCAGTGGATTATCCTGACGAGCTGCGTGTGGCCCGCAGGCTGCAGGTTGCTCACCACTGATCTAAATGAATGTTTTCTTTTAGAACAGTTCATGACATTTTAAAAGATTGTCAGGGGGATTTCTCACTGTAAGACAATACATGACAAAAGTGACAGGGAAACTGTTGCAATGAAAGCCTTATTTATTTAGTAAAGGAGGATAGAGAGCTCAACTCCCCACCTAAGACAGGTACTTTATATCTCTGCTTGGAGCTCTAAATCTGCCTTAGTTCTGGCATGAACAATCTCTACACATGGCCTCCAAACTCTGAACTCATGCAATGAATCTTTTCTGAATTCTGGCTAGCTCCTTCAATGGAACTCTGTTTTGTTTTGGGGATGGTTATTTTGAATATGATTTATTGTGGGGGGGGGGGGGGAAATCCTGCTTTGAGAAACTTTGTAAAAGGATACTAAGAGCAGTAGAGAAAATATGTGCCAAATGAGTCAGGGCAATGGAGAGAGTTTTAATCCTTGCTCTTTCCAGAATCTGGCTGTGCCCAGGGTTCCTGGTATTTCTCCCTCTGGCCTTGGCCTAGCTATTCATTCTGCATTTCTCCGGCAGCCAGAGCATTTAGGAGTTTCATTTTCCATTAAGGAGATATTTTCAATTCTCTTTTGATAGAAAATGAAATTTCTAAGTGACCCAGCCACCAGAGAGCCTGAGAGCAGCAATATCTGGGTCGACCGTCTCTTTTTTTAAATGCATTCGCTCAAGACCTTTTTTTTCTCCCCTTCAGAATTTTCAGCCCAGCTGCCTCTTCTTTCCAACTTGCTTCTCTTGTAACCAGGCCTTTGTAAGCTTTCAGCTTCTACTTTAAAAAGAGCAGATTGGAAATATTGAATACTATCTATTTCCTTTAATAGAAAATGAAGGTTCAAAATGACCTCCCTATCACAGAAATGTGTTGGAATGTGGCAGCTGGGCCAAGCTTGGAGGGATGGGGTTTGGACCAGGATTAGCTGCATGAGATGACACAAGGGCTAAAAGCAAATGACTAATGTGTATCTTACTAATCACCCTCAAGCTAGGCATATTACTTTGATCTTCATTTGTAACAGCAACTCTACCAAAAAAGAGGAAAATCATAATGTTTCAACTGCCCTGCCCCATATTCAGTCATACTCATTCACTTTTATTGATTTATGGATATGCTGTAAGAGCGTGTGACTTGCAATGCTGCAGCATGAGTCACAATTATTATTGTGTTTGAAAAAAAAAATTGCAATGCTGGTGAAACTGACCAAAAAATCCAAATCTGGATTTTCAAGAAGCCAAAAAGGTGGCTTCTTGTACCAAATCCTTAATGGTGATGAAGGGGAGTTTTCAAAGGTCACATTTTGTACTGGGACTCACAAGCTTATGTTAAAACACCTGGGAGCTGATTCAGCACTGTCTTGTGGCCCTTCTGGTGTTAGTTCCTCCCAGAGAATGCCCATAGACCCAGGGACCTCTGTCTCCTCCTAGATGGCATTCTGGGAAGGCTGTGAGCAGGACAAAGACAGGGTGAGGGTATCCCACATGAGAAAGGGGGCCTTATTATAAATACTGGGCCAGTGAAACAGGAGCACAAGCTAGGAAAGCCCTCAGGACTACCCTAGTGGGCCATGCTGGCTCCTGCTAGCCCTTTCATAGAGGAGGCACAAGCTTCTTCCTCTCTCTCCATATGATGATGTGTATTAGTCTAGGAATGAATCTGGCCCCAGTTACACCCAAATTTAGCAGCTATCAGATGGCATCTTTAATCTGAACACATTTAAAATAACACTTATAACAAAACTTTATTGTAGTGCTATGAGTTAATTCACATCCGAAGAACAGTCAGTTTAGGATGAAGGTTGCTCAGAATGGACTGCAGTTTTGCAGAACTAAGTAAAGATCATCAAACTCACTGAAAACTTTGGGCTAGATTATTAAGTATAGTATTAAGAATAAAAAATTCCTTACATCATACCATGTATCTTAATCTTGGAGATTAATCCCTCAAACTCTTATTCCACATCATACAGACGTGTGATTGATGTGACAACAGCAGATTGCGATCAAAATAATCTTGGAAAGCACTTAAGGACAGGCTTCTTATATTAAACCCTTTTAATTAATGAACACTAGACAAGGCTTCGTAGATTTCTGAAGAAATAGTAAATGCTTTATATCAATGCATTGGAACTGTGTTCATGAGACAAAATGGCCACTCCATGTACATTTCAATAACTTTTCTTATTTTCTTAACAAAGAAATTTTAGTTAATAAACAGAAAAACAGCAGAGATTATTCTTTGCAGAAATAGGATTACAAAAAGCAATAATTTCATAGAGATGGCTTGTCCCAGGTCTTCAGATCCTTTCCAAAAATTAGGCTGATTTTGTCTGTTTTAGACCTTCTGCCAACTCTCAACCCCACACCTATCGATTCATAGGTTCCAAAGCCAATGGGGACTATTACTCTCAATGGTAAAAGTTTACGCCTTATTTCCAGTCTGAATTTGCCTCGCTTCAGCGTCCAGCCATTGGATTATGTTATACCTTTCTCGGATAGATTGAAGAACCCATTGTTAAATACAGCAGAACTCCAATTATCTGATCCAATTGGGGCTGGGGCCAGTTCAGATAACCAAAAATCCAGATAAACCAGAGAATGGGCAGCCAGGGCTCCAGCTGTCAGAGGGAGCCACAGCTGCCCAGGGCTGTCAGTGGGAGCCCCGGCCCCCTGGGGCTGTCAGCAGGAGCTTTGGTTAATACGGAGAGCCGGATAATGGAGGCTCAGTTAAACAGGGCTCTGCTGTGTTTGTTCTCCATGTAGATACATATAGATTGTAATGAAATCATCCCTTAACCATCTCTTTGTTAAGCTCAATAGATTGAGGTCTTTGAGTCTTTCTAAGGCAAGTTTTATAATCCTTTTCATGTCTCTTCTCTGGACTCTCTTCAATATATCAACATCCTTCTTGAATTGTGGGCACCAGAACTTGACCAGCAATTGTCACATCAGAGCCAAATACAGAGGTAAAATAACTTCTCTACTCCTACTTGAGATTCCCCTGTTTACGCGTCCCATCCTGTTTTATATATCAATTTGTTCACACTGGTTGGTGTAGTGACACTACCACTCAAGGAGTCCTAAAGTAACTGGCAAACCAAGCTGCTGCTTTGTTAGTAACCAATAACAATGTAATGCCAAGTATATTCTTTCTTTAGTTATATATTCTCTCATTTTTAGCAAGCACAGACAGTCATGGGGTGCAAGTACAGGACTGGGCATCTGGAGACTTCCACTTTGTGTGGGACTGTGCACAAACCACTTAATACAGTGTTCTACCTTCAAAAGCAGCTATGTAAAAATGGCACCTTCTTAGTCAACAGATCTGCTCCCTGTGTGTATGCAGAATTCTATCCATTAAGTTTGGAATAAAAATACATTTTTATTCTTTTTAACCCCACACAAGCAGCACGGATATAAGGCTGTGAACTGTATTCTAGTTCTCCTTATGTATAGTCAATAAAATTGTTTACTATGTTCCAATAAGTCCAGTTGTGGAAAAAAATGAGGCTGCACAGGGCTCAAAGGACTTCGAATATAAAGGACCTCTTATGGCCTTCAGGGCTTATATTGTTGTTTCTAATATACTAAAAGGAAAGCATCACACTTGACTCTCAAATCCCAGGTTGAGTTTGCAGGGATGGCAGTTAGAAAAACATGTTTTTATTTGTAAACTGAGCACATTTGATATGGAAATCACTGGATAGATAACTACAGAAGTCATGGATACCATTTTTACAGACTCAGAACAGACCTGCATTGTAGCTTTGTATATGTTTCTTTCTCTGTAAAATAGAACTAATATTATACATCAGACGGGTCAGTGAGCTACATTCGTGAATGAATATTAAGTACTTTAAGATCATTGGAGAGAAGGTGCTATAGAAATTCCAAATATTATTATTCAATGTAGTGCTGTCCGGTCCTAGCTCCTGTTGGGATGATCCACTGTAGATTGCACAAATTTTTACATATGAACACAACTGCATACAAGAAGGGATTCCTAATAGTCCTCTGTCTGTCAGGCAGGTCAGGCTACGGTAGATCTGGCTCTGAGAGGCCAATGTCTGGAAGCTTTCCAGACCTGCACAATATCTGCACGTGGGCAGTATTCAACCAATAGTTAGCCCCATGTTTGGGGCTAAATGAGCTGCTGTACGTTGTTATTATTATTTATTTGTATACAAGGGCATTGGAACGGTGGGGGTGCTGAGAGCCATTGAACCAAATTGTAAACCCTGTATATGATGGAAACCACGTCAAGCCAGGGGGTGCAGCAGCATCCCCAGCACTCTTAGTTCTAGCACCTGTGTTTGTATAATCATAGCCCCTACAAGCCCCAGTCATGGGCCAGGATGCTATTGTGCTACACAATGTACAAACACAAAACAAAAAGACAGTCACTGACTCCAGGAGCTTATGGTCTAAGAGAAGCGACAACAGATGGATACAGACAGACTGACGGGGGAGTAAATGGAAACAATGAGACAATCTTGGTCAGTATGATAGGCAATGGTCTTGACACACCAGCAGCCTATCTGTGTGTTGCATTGCCAAACACAGACCTCAGTCCTTAGTTCCTCCTCACATCTGAACATAAACTATTTATAATTGTACTTGACACAACGTGCCTGAGTCTCCTCTGACTTTCAGTAGTTTTATACCAGTGAAACTACATTGATTTCAGTAGCATAACTCCTCATTTATATAGGGGTAAATAAGAGGATAATTAGGTTCAAAGACTCTGTATCCTTTTTATTTATGCTTAAATAATAGGGCGAAAAAATATACTCTGATACATGATGCCTGGCTGGGTCATTTAATTGACTACTATGAGGCCCCTCCAAATCAGACCACTTACAAAATATTGTTGGGACCAGTCATGTCCTCACTCACTGAAGCAAAACTATTTGAAGTCCTTCAGAGTTTGCCTGAGTGAGGACTTCATCATGCTGTATTACCTTTAGTATGGAACTCCCTCTGTGTTGGGTAAGTGGGAAGGGTTCTAGGAACAGGCTTGGGAAGGAGAAGCTTTGGCAGTATGGTTGCAATGGAGCCAAATTGTCAGGGACCCAGATGGGGGGGGACTGCCCCTAGGGTTGCTAGTTTTGGTTGGACGTATTCCTGGAGATTTCATCACATGACATAATCTTTAATTAAAAATTAATCTTTAATTCCTGGAGACTCCAGGCCAATCTTGGAGGGTTGGCAACCCTAGCCTGCCTCACCCTGATTCATCACAGAGGCCTATGGCCTAGGAGTGCCTTCTGTGATCTCTCCTGAGGTGAATGGGGCTTAGGGGTATAGTGAATCTCCTGTTCACGCCAAATACGGACAACCACCACCCTGACAGAATGAGCTGGGGGAAACTCTGCAAGATGATCCTCCCTGCTTTACCTCTTCCTGTGAGTATTACTGTGGGAGAGGGTAATCCAGGCCTGTGTGTTTTGATGTTTCTCTTTACAGGAAAAGAGCTAGAACAGCACTAGATTTATTCTTCATGCAAATTGATCATTATATCTTTATTACCTGGGAATCATCAGATAATACAAGGGGCTGTGGGAACAACACCATGGGTGGGATGGCAGAGGTGGTGAGCTCCAGAATCTATTTAAATTGACAGTCTCTCAAATCCAAGTGGCTTATTATCTGGAAAGCCTATGCCTATCAGCCACCGCAGGCGTAAGCAATAAAGTATCAGAGGGGTAGCCATGTTAGTCTGAAGTCAGATATCAGGAATGGCAATATACAAAAACCTGTAGGAGAACACTTCAACCTCCCTGGCCACACAATAGCAGATGTAAAGGTAGCCATCTTACAGCAAAAAAGCTTCAGGACCAGACTCCAAAGAGAAACTGCTGAGCTCCAGTTCATTTGCAAATTTGACACCATCAGATCAGGATTAAACAAAGACTGTGAATGGCTATCCAACTACAGAAGCAGTTTCTCCTCCCTTGGTGTTTACACCTCAACTGCTAGCAGAGCACCTCACCCTCCCTGATTGAACTAACCTCGTTATCTCCATACTGATTTATACCTGCCTCTGGAAATTTCCATTACTTGCATCTGAAGAAGTGAGGTTCTTACCCCCGAAAGCTTATGCTCCCAATACTTCTGTTAGTCTCAAAGGTGCCACAGGACCCTCTGTAAGCAATAAAGGTTCACATAGAAATGACCACCATCATTCCACTGTAGTCAACGTCATTATACCATAATAAAATCAGTTTCAGAGATCAGTCTCAGGCCACATATGTAGTAGTGCTAGGCACCCAGGATGTATTTGCTCACTCTGCATCCATTCGTATCAAAAAGAGGGTGTCAGCACATGTAGCTTATCTCTGCACACAAATCTATCCATAAAACATGTACACGAGGTGAAACATCACAACAGACAGAGTGACTAAACTAGCTTCACCAACATTGTTCTGGTTTGTTTACTCTCTTGTTGGTTTGCAACATGCCCATGAATAGAGCTCAGTGACTAATTGGAAGTAAATAATTTAATTGAAGAATTTAGCCTCTTGCTGCTTGTTTGTCTGCAACCAGATCACAATTTCCTTCAACACATTAATTATCCAGAGTTAATCAATAGGCCCTAACCCCTGTATTATGGGGTATGGGCTTTTCTCAATCTCTCCTGTTGATGCTATTATACTTTGTATTAAATAATTAAATATTAAGTGGGCTAGAGAAAGAATAACTCTATTGGCCAGTGGTTAGGGCACTGAACTGAGAGGTAGGAAACCATGTTTGAATCCTTTCCCTTCATCAGGCAGAGAGAATAATTGAATTGGGGTCTCTCACATCCAGGTGATCAACCTAACCACTGGGCTAAAGGTTACAAGGGAGTCTGCTGCCTCCTTCTGCTTCTGACCATTTTGTGTGGGGTTAGGTGTGCTTTAAGCATACCTATTGGCTCAGGCCCACAGGCAAACTAGGTGGTGAATGCCTATCTTCTCCCAGTTTGAGGATCACGCTAGGGACTAGGCATGAAATAGGCATTTAGACATCTAGAGTGAGGTACCAGAGGCAGAAACTTAGGTGCCATGAGGACTTTTACAGCAAAAAGCTTGGTGCCAAGTGAGTTTAGGCATCTACAGGATTAGGAGGCAATCAAGGAGGGTTTTGTGGATTATGGTAGCACATAAATCTGGGATGTAGGTGCCTAGGTTCCTTAGTGGATATGGTTCTAAAATCCTTACTAGGCATCCAATTAAGTAGTATGAATTTTGGATGTGCTGAACACCCAAACTTCACATTGAAGACTATGGTAACTGTTGGTACTCAGTACCTCGGGGGGGGGAAATCTGCTTTACTTAGTTGCCTAAATATGGATTCACATGCCTGTGACATGGTGCCTTGAGACACAGAAACAACCCCTCTCCCCAAGTACACCTTCTTTCATGACTGCCTCATCCCTGCTAACTCTCTCTAGTTCAGGGTTGACCTCTTAAGGGAACTTTTTCCTAGCATGGCTTTCTGGTGATGAACTATTTAAATATGGTAGAGACAAGCAGCTGTATTCCTAAGTAGTCATTTTACAACTGGCTGTTGCATCTCCCTCTATTTCTGCTGGTAAATATGGTTGCCTCCTGTTAAGCTATTCCCTGTTTTTTCTTACTAGCACACTCACAGCATTTTCCCATTGACCTCAGTGAGACCACTCACATGCTTCAAGTGAAGCATGGGCATGGCTGGGGACCAAGTGACTGTCCAAGGTCATACCAGGTCTGAGGCAGAGCTGGGAACTGAACCCTGGTCTCAGGTGTCCCAGGCCAGTGCATTAGCTACAGGAGTATTCTTATTGTTAGCCTGATAATTTTGCATGCATGTAGATATGTGATAGTAGCTGTGAATGGAAAGAGAAGTACGAACCCTGCTGAATTCAGGGACAGGGCTTTGTGTAGCAGCATGATTACAGTAGATATCCCACAATGGCTGATAGCTATGATAGTAAGTTGCTCAAGTGTGTCAGAGAAAGGTCATGTTAATATACATATTCCATGTAAAGGCAGAATACTGTTGGGTGACTTGCAGACTCCTTTTTGGTGGGTGAGTACAAGCAGGCAGAGTCCCTGGAATGATGTTGCAGGCATGAGATCACTAACAACAGAACATGTTATTTCTGTAAGAGGGTGGCTCTCCTGCTTGCGCTGCTGACTTCAAGCCCTTTGCCTCCTCTCCCCCTCCCCAAGCAGGAAGCCTACCCCCTTGCCTGACTTTTCTCCCAGGCTTCCTTCCTGGGGCAGTAGTCCTTAGCCACCCCTGTTAGGGGAATCTCTGTGGAGGCGGGACGGACACACACACACACACACACACACACACACACACCTACCTAGCACAATAACTTGGTTACAGTACTAAGTTTAGGGTTTTTAAAAAAGGCAGCTGCCATGGTTACAGGGTGAGTGGTGCTTTAGGCTTCCCTGGTATTCCTGCTTGCATGCACCCCTCAGGTGAGAGGCCTGGCTTCTTTCGCCTCTCTAAAGGGTGTAGCCCTGCAGTTCAACTGTTCTTAGATCAGATCTCTGGGTTGCAGCCCCACTGTTTGATAACCATGGCACCTCTAGTAAGTCCAGTTGGGCTTGGAGGTATCTTCTCTCTATCGTTTTATTTCTTGTTTGCTCTTCCTAACAGTCCCTTTAGAATGATTTAAATCCATGCAGTCAGACACAATAATATCAAGCAGGTAAACTGAGGTACATATATTCATTACAAATACAGATATCGTCCTCATTCTCCCCAGCTGTATCCTGCTATAGCTCTGAATGTGATGTACTGGTACACCATATTAACCTGCACCAGTGGTTCCTAAATTCACAGCTCAACCTCTTAGAGCCTATGAGGACTAAGATGTTTGCCATAGCTACTGATGGATCCACAGCCACCATCCAGTATAATTATGTGAACAAGAAGCCGTGCAGTAATTGATGGACGACCATGCAGGTCCTCAATGAATCTAGGAAGATGCTAGCACATAAACAAGAACTCAGGCTACTCAGATAGTCAGTAGAAAGGAAATGCATTCTGCACAGCTTTGCTAAACACAGCGCAGAAGCCTTCCAGGAGGGGTCAGCATGGTACTGGCCCTCACCTTGCAGGTAACAGAGCATAACCACTCTAATTCTATGCACTAAACTGTCCCTTGTAAATGCTGCTTGTATTATTGATGGGAAAAGTTTCACCATTTGTTTGAGTTACTTGGTATTATTTAATAGATTACTCTGTCATACTGTTTGTAATAAGTTTGTATACTATAATGTAACATACACAGCCTACTGCATTAATTTGTGTGTTTCCATTTTGCATTATTTGGTATCAGTAAATTCTACTGATGCAATAAAGAGTTAAGCCCTCTTATTGTTTTACATCCATTTCCTTATCAATGCATACTACAATCATGCACCTTTATAAAACCTGCAATAATAATTATGTTCCTTTGTGACTTTTGCAATCAACTGTTGATGAGAGGGAAAACGTTTAACCATAAAACATATTTTGGTTGCCTGCCATCACTAGCCAGCTAATAATGAGAACAAATATGGTTACACAACACTCCTTTATACTAGATACATTGCAACATTTAAAATCACCTTTTGCCCATGAGATTGAACAAGACTGTATTTGCATGCCTCTTCTTATATTGTTAGATTTTTATGCAAATTTTAATTCCGAATAAGTAGTTATCCTCAGATCAAGTAAACCGCGGGGTCATGCTGCTAGGTTTGCTTCCTGGTAGGTGCTGCAGCAAGGTCAATCCTATGACATTTCAATTTGTAGTAGAGATGACCTTATAAATGCTAACTGCCAAATCTGGGGAGATGCTGAGCACAGTCAGCTTCCATTGACTTCATAGTTTGAGGACATTCAAATATGAAATAACTCAGTGGAGTTACTTTTAGCAAGGGGTTAGATATTCCCTAGCATATTCAATGGCACTGACACACACAGCCAATAGACAATATGCTACAGTTGTTACCACAAGGAGTCTGTGTGCTGTTGTTTGCATAAATTAAATTACTGAAACCAAGATGATTAGGATTGCTGTGAGGGGTCTCAGGATGAGGCACAAATCCATCCATAGAGAATATTATGTTAACACAAACCACTGTAAAAGAATAACACTTATCTAACAGAGGCAATGGGTCAGCTGTAACCAAAACAATTGTAGCAAAAGGATGCTGTTACAGTTCATGGGGAACGCTAGGGAAGCAATGCATTTACAAATTAAAGGCAAATGCGGGAGCCATAACATTCTGCCTGTTCTCTGGGGGATTTCCTGAAATTGAGGGGTTAACTTCACTATGCTCCTATTCAAACAAACAAACAAATAAAATACAACTTTGCTGAAAGTCTGGTGGTTAAGGTTTCAGGACTGTAGATTACTAGGTAAGGGACAGAGTTACTGTAAACTCTTTACTCTAGTAAAAGGAATTTTGAGTGTCCTTTTCATTGGTTAAAGTTTCAAACATCCAATCCAGGACTAAAATCAGCTATTTGTTTGTGGCTTTAGCACTTGTGATTTTTAAAAAGTTGTACCTGTTGGTGAGAGTGTGCCCTAAAACTACCTCAGCAACCAATCTGTCAGCTTCAATAACTATCAACAAACCAATTAATGTATGCATGCTTTGTTTACTACAATACAAGTGCCATGCCTTTCAAAAGGTGTCAGATAGCATGGTAATTTTTATAAATGAGCTCCACATTCTGAATAGTATGGGAAACTCAAAATACATCTCTAGCCTCAGTGATGCTCTGGAAACTACGGTCCAAATTTTCAAGTCTGGGTGCCTAAAGTGAACACCTCTGAAAATATGGCTATTTATATTTAAAAACCTAAATACAGATTTAGATGCCTAACATTAAGAACTCATCTTTTAACATTTCAGCCTAAAAACACCAGTATAACTGACTTTTAAACGTATCATTGTTTATACTTCTTGCTCTACTCAGTTGCAGTGCAAACGGAGACCACAACATTTTTACATGCAGTAGCACTGTTTCTCCATTCAATTATACTGATTTTACACTGGTGTGACTTCAATGACGTTACCCCTGATTTACACCACTGTGCATGAGAGGAGAATGAAGTCAAGTGACTAAAGAAAAAAGCACATATTACCACATTTCTATGCTGTACCCATCATAATAGACATTCCCACAATTTGAAGATTCCAATCTTGTCAGTGATTGACATATTACCATAGAGCAGTGAATTTATCTAGGCTTCCACTTGAATGACCAACGTTTGCATACAGGAGCAAATCCATGCCTGCTGTAACTACACTGAAACCAGTGGAGTTACACCAGATATGGATTTGGTTCACTACATGCAGCTCTGTCTTCAGTTCTTATATAATATCACTGTATTCAAAGGTCACTGATCATAACTTCTTCAGCAACACTGCTTCTAACAGTAATTTGGGGGGAATTGGATAGTGTTTGATACAGTTTTTCCCTTATACAAAAAAAATCAGTCATTTAAGTTATCACATTCCTTTCAGTGACAGTAATAGATTTAGTAAGCACTGTGCAGTCAGTTTGATTGGAGAGAAGACACAGCATTTTTATTAACTTAACAAGCATTCTGAGTCTCCTAAGGTTTCTGGAAATGTCTACTTCACATTGTGCATATTCAGCTTACCACAGGTATTAACATAGCACTCCCTTACTAGTAATGTGATAGCTATGATTACATAAAAGCATTTAAGCTCCCTTAAACTCCATTGAAAGTCCTAACCTTAATTGATGTCATTGTTGAGCTTATTAACAATGCCAAACTCTGTAAGGATTTTCTGTTATGAAACATACACCTAATGAAATGATATGTGTGATATGTGCAGCTGTCACAGCATAACATGTCTGCCATATCAACCAAAATACAGTCTTCTGAGCTGCATTGGCCTTTGCAAACAATATGCTTACTGTGAAACATGCCTTAGATAGTTAGGGTACTCAAAGCACCTCATAAAGGAGGATACTAGGGCTGTAGTCATATTGTAATGAACCTGCTGGCACTCTTATTCCACATCCAAGCAGCAAAGGGCTCCATAGGCCTTCCAGCACAGGAAAGGGAAGTACAACCTGAGGTCTGAGGGGACTGGGCTCAGGCAGGCCTCACAGTGAGCTGGAGTAGCAGGCTAGAGGCAGCAGTCTTGGGAGCAGGGGTTGGGGCTTGAGAAGGAGGGCCTGAAAGCTGGATAGAGGCAC
This sequence comes from Terrapene triunguis, assembly GCF_002925995.2. Lineage (NCBI taxonomy): Eukaryota > Metazoa > Chordata > Testudines > Emydidae > Terrapene > Terrapene triunguis. The sequence continues at coordinate 9,125,703 of NW_020664490.1, forward strand.
GCATTGTTGCTGGCAGGTGGCCAGTAGTAGCTGCTGCAACAAGAGCACATAGCTGTGGCCTGCAGGTGGGAGGACAGCATGGAGTAGTTACACTGGGATGTAGTTACCTTCATCCACCTGGATGGGACTGCTCCTAGGCATTGGGTTGGGAACTGTTGTGATGATCTTTTTTCTTTCTTTTTTTGTGAGTGTGGAAGCCAATAAAACAAATGTGTCTAGGATATTTGCACCATTTACTTATTTGTGACTCTTTTTACTGGGAGGACCTGCTGTGCTTGCCTCTGAGTTCAGCCAAACATCTAGGAAACTGGTTTACCACAGCATGGCAGAAATGCCCTGCAGTTGGGTACATTTGTAGAGCGGCTTATATTGCATTGCTTTTCTGTCCCCTGAGGTGCAGTATCCAACTCCAGTCAGCACTTTTCACACTTTGGGGCTATAGAAAGTTCCTTGAAGATAGCTAGACAACAGTACAGCATCCCTTGCATAAGAAGGATGCATGAGCCATTTAGACAGAGAAGGTGACCCCTTGTGACTTGTGTAGTGGGGATGGTGATACTAGCACTAAACAGCTGGTATCAGGGTCCCTGCTGTGATTATGGAAGGAGGCAGTTTTTTAATGTAATTGATGATTTTGAAATGTGACAGTGATATTGATGCCTGGAGAGCCTAAGGCCTCTAAGCGTGTTCTTAGTTTGCCTAATAATATCCTGAGTTGTCAGGACAGATGCAGATGCTGACAAACGCAAGGACAGAAAATGGAGCCAATGATGAACATGGTAACACCTCATATTTGAGCAAGGCATCTGCTATGAAATGCAAGTGTGCATTTTTTTCATCAGTAGGACTAATATACTATGTAATGCCTATATGGTACAAGGATTGTCTGTGTGGTCTCCTGTTACATCGTTTACAATAAGGAAGTACAGGGCTTTATCTTATATTTTAAGAAAATTCTGTGGGATATTTCCATCATCAGAAACTGTTTAAATGAAATATACGCTCTTACACTCTGAACTTTGGCCCCAGTCAGTCAGCTTTTCCCCATGCAACACCCAGTCTGGACTATTGATCATATCAGTGTGAATGTGAAGTCTGTGTAAGATAGATAATGTCTATGTCTCCTTATCTAATGTATACCAATGAATGGCAGCTTGGTGTCTCCTGTTACATTTGTTCCCACATAATGCTGTTTAAATGTTTGATCTTGTATTGTGATAAGGGTAATTAATAATGAGAGAGTTCAGTATTTAGTGAGTGTTGCTTTAGCTTCATTAATATGCTTCCTTTCAGTTCATTTGATTCAATATTTGCTTGCAATGTTTGCAGTGTTCTCTCTCCCTTTGAGGCAGTGATTTGGCTTATAAGCTCTGTCCTTTTTTTCTTTCTATTATGTTACCTGCACTAGGACTTGCTAGACTTGTTTTGCAACAACATAGTTTTGTTTTTTTAGTAAAGACTTTTAATATAAATGTGTTAGATCCTTAATGTTTTAATTACAAATGTTTTATCCTACCTCCAATTCAACCAGTTTTCATCCCTTACCTGAGAACCTACCCTGGATCTGCAAAGTGATCTCTGCAGGACCCAGAAGAAGTGGGGATGGATGATGGTGCAGTAGTATCTGGCAATACAGGAATGGGGAGATTAGCGTTGGGGCCTCGTGACAATGATTCTGTCCACCATAATTTTAATAAAAGCATATATACTTGAGACCTAGGGATAATTTCAATTTAATGTAAATGTCTTAGATGGGAGTAAAGTCTTTATTATAGCAGGGATTTCAATCTCTGGCCACAATGACTATAAAAGCCATTTCACTGTATTTATTACTGGTTCCAGATGCATTAACTGAAGCCTAATCTCTGAAACTGAATTGATGGTCTCAGTTGCCTAGAGTCAACAAATTACCAAGGCTCATTGTTTAGTATACCTAAATAGTTATATGCTATCTAATGCCAATAGCACTTGGCCTTTTGCTCCAGTTTAGTGAACTATAACTGCATCAGCATTTCACAGTGATGAGGTCACAGTTAACAGTATATTGGTGGTAAAAAGAGTTAACTTTGTTTAAAAGGTTTGAAAGGATGAAGAACATTTTATCAGTTTTAGATAATGGTAGAGAGAAACGTGTTTCATAATGGAAAACTGCACCGGTTTTGTTCAAAACATGGGCAGAGTGCATAAGATGTGAAGCATTTCTTTCTGGCTATTTGGAACTAAGATTTCAGTAGACTTAATATTTCTGAGGGTCCCAATATTTGGATATTGGAATTTATAAAAATATGCATTGGTATTCCTCCTGTGATCCAAGGGTGAAATCCTGGTCCCATTAAATTCAATGGCCATTGAATCTGAATTGAAGTGAATTGGCAACTGTTTTATAGTACCTTATAAATGCCTGACAGCATAAGAGGCTGGGATAAAAAAAAAATCATGTTCCTCATTGGAGATGATCTGGTCTGGCTCCTATTGAAGTTAATAGCTTCCGCTCCATGATGCCCCAATGTCATTGAAGGACCCTTATTCTTAACCTTATAATGATTTTAAAAATATTTATAGCTATGTATCTAGCAGACCATACATATCAATTATGCATTCAGATGATAACATGGAGTTGTTAGAAGAAAAAAACAATATTGTATTCTTGAAAATAATCTGAAAATCCTGAGATGCAAATTAGTCACTAAAATTTTGGTTTTCTTTTGTTTTTTTCCCACCTAATTGCAATGAGTGAATCACCATGTAGCACAATTTCAAGACTTAGCAAGAAGGGACTCTGTCCGCTGTACTTGCGTATTGCAGAAGAGTCTGAAAGTAATGGGGGGTGATAGAGTACTAGGCACAAGCTGAGATAAAGACAGAGGGTAAAATCTTGTCTCCACTGACCTCAATGGCAAAACTCCTATTGACTTCACTGGGGCCAAGATTTCAGCCAGAAAGAGCCATATGTCTTGTAGTAAGTTAGTACAGAAATAGACTTGGGTGGATGAAAAATGAGTAAGTGGTAAACAAATTAAGGGCAAAAGCAGCTGCTTAAGCACACCCACTATATGAATGAAAACACCTAAATGGTGTGCTCCTATCACTCAACCTATGGCAGTAAGCCTGCATAGAAAACAATCACGGGAGGCTTAGAAAATGCTGAAGGCAGAATGTGGGAGAAGTTGAGGCCAAATGCAGTTAATTTTCTTGCTACCCACACATCAGATGTCTCTACTCTATTGAAAAACACATTGCAAATTACTGCTATGCTTGGCAGCACTAACTTGCAAGAGCAGGCTATACACCTCATTGTGGGTCCAGTTCTGGTGCCACATAAATCAATGGGAGTTTGCTATTGACTTCATCTGGAGCGTGACTGAGGCTGTCTTATCAAGATTTCACCATCTCCTGTAGTATACAGACCTTTATACAATTGTTATATATTCTGTTAATTATTTATTCAATCATTTATTTTCTCTATTGCCTCTCTAAAGTTCTCTCTTCTCCAAAAATATAAAACACACTATTGAAATAATTTATTTTTTCAGTACAGTATTTCATACAATAGGATAGCTAGAATTACTACTTAGCAGTTACAGTGGTTTTCTTCAGTCAATCTCAAAGCACTTTATAAAGGAGAGTAAGTACAATTACTCCATTTTAAAGATGAGGAATCTGAGGCACAGGGAACTGAAATTAATTGTCCATGATTGGTCAGTAATGGGGCTGGGAATAGACTGTAAGTATTTTGTTTCTTAGTCCAATACCCTCTCCATGGGACATGCTGCTTCCCATGTGTAGAGGTGAATGTACATCCAAGAATTAGGGATATTTTGCTTCTAAATCACCTGTTTCTGGCTCCCTGGTCCCGGAGAGGTACTGTGTGCTAGAGCTCTAGGCTATGTGGCTTTTCTGATGGCATCACCGCAGGCATTGGCCTGACACAGTATGCTTTTTAGCCATGCTTGTTGTACATTCATAGATTCTAAGGTCAGAAGGGACCATTGTGATCATGTAGTCTGGCCTCCTGTATAATACAGCCCATAGACCTTCCCCAAAATGATTCCCAGAGCATATCTTTTAGAAAAACATCCAAGCTTGATTTAAAACATTGTCAGTGATGGAGAATGCACCACAATCCTTGGTAAATGGTTCCAGTGGATAATTATTCTCACCAGTAAAATTGTATGCCTTATTGCCAATCTGAATTTGTCCAGCTTCAGCTTCCAGCCATTGGATCGGATTACACCTTTCTTTGCTAGATTGAAGAGCCGATTATTAAATATTTGTTTCCCATGTAGGTAATCAACTCACCCCTTAACTTTCTCTTTGTTAAGCTAAGTAGATTGAGCTCTTTTGTGTCCATCGGCATAAGGAAAGTTTTCTAATCTTTTAATGATTCATGTGGCTCTTCTCTGAATCCTCTACAATTTATCAACATTCTTCTTGAATTATGGATACCAGGACTGGACACAAAATCCCTGCAGCGGTTGCACCAGATATATTCAAGTTGATAGGGCGTGTTTAAATTCATCCTGGGGTACTTGAGGAACTTGCTGAAACAATCTTGAAATGGTTAGTAATTGTCTTTGAGCACTCATGGAGGAGGGGTGAGGTCCCTGAGGACTGAAGAAAGGCAAACATAATACCCATCTATAGTAAGTCAAAGTGGTCTCCCTCTGAACTGGAGAGCGAGGCATCTTTATATGCCCTCTGGTGGGCGGAGCCGAATACGCCCCACCCTCAGCACAAGAAGTCCTGGGACAGGACAGGAAGTATAAAAGGCGAGCCCTGAAGCTCAGTTGGGGCTGGACCACCGGAGGGAGCAGACGTCTCTTCCAGGGAGCAGAGATCTTTGCAGGATTCCGGACTAACCCCCAAGTGGAGCCGCGTCCAGTTAGGGGAGACGGACGAGTATCGTGAGGAGCTGCCAGGACCATCGTCAGACGAATGCCCTGAAGAGTTGTGGGGACTGCTGGCGGCTGAGTATCCTGAGGAGACAGAAGATCTTTGGACTATGGAGCCCTACACCCAGACTGTGGTAGGAAGTAGCCAAGGGGAACCAGACTTTAGTCCAGTTCTGCTGCTGGAGAGTGAGTCAGCGTGTTTTGGGAGGATCCCCGCTGACCCAGCGGCAGACCCATCTGCCACTGTTAGGGCCCTGGGCTGGGACCCGGTGGAGTATGGTGAGCCAGGTCCCCCTGCCTGCTCTGCCACTGACCCCACCCCTGGGGTGGCGGCCAAACCCCCTCTTTTTGGCCAGAAGGCCTGGGATGTGTTCTGGGCTACTCCCAGCCAGAAGGCTGTGGAGCCATAGACTGTGATCTGCCCCGCCCAGAGGGACAGAGCTCCCTTACAGACTGTTAATTACTGTTTCCCTCAGCCAGGTGGCTGCGGGCTAAAGACTTTTCGTGGCTCTGCACCACCCAGAGGGCAAGAGTTTCCCTTATAGATTGTTACTAGCTATCTGCCTGTAGTGAGGCAGAGTGGCTTCCTTCCCCAGTTCAGAGCGAGGAACCACGACACCGTCTTTAATAAGGGAAACAAAGAGGTCCCGAGGAATTAGAGACCAATCAGCCTAACTTTGGTACCTGGGAATATACTGGAACAAATTATTAAATAATCAATTTGGAGCACGTATAAGATAATAGGGTTATAAGAAATAGCCAGAATGGATTTGTCAAGAACAAATCATGCCAAACCAACCTAATTTATTTCTTTGACAGGCTTACTGACCTAGTGGATGAAGGGAAGCAGCAGACAAGATTTATCTTGATTGTAGTAAAGCTTTTGACACAGTTACACGTGACATTCTGATAAGCAAACTAGGGAAATGTGGTCTAGATGAAATTACTATAAGGTGGGTGCACAACTGATTGAAAGACCACGCTCAAAGAGTAGTTATCAATGGTTCACTGTCAAGAGGAGAGGGCATATCTAGTGGCATCCCACAAGTGTCAGTCCTCAGTCCGGTGCTATTCAATATTTTCATTATTGATTTGAATAATGGAGTGAAGAGTGTGCTTATAACATTTGCAGATGACACCAAGCTGGGAGGGGTTGAAAGCACTTTGGAGGACAGGATTAGAATTCAAAACAACCTTGACCAATAGGAGAATTGGGTCTGAATTCAACAAGATAAAATTCAATAAAGATGAGTGCGAATTATTACACTTAGAAAGGAAAAATCAAATGCACTGCTACAAAATGAGAAATAACTGGTAGTACTTCTGAAAAGGATCTGGGGGTCATAGCAGATCATAAATTCAATATGAGTCAACAATGTGATGCATTTGCAAAAAAGGCTAATATCATTCTGGGGTGTTTTAACAGGAATGTCACATGTAAGACAAGGGAGGTAATTGTCTCTCTCTACTCAGCACTGGTGAGGCCTCAGATGGAGTACTGTGTCCAATTTTGGGAGCCTCACTTTAGGAAAGATGTAGACAAATTGGAGAGAGTCCCAAGGACATCAACAAAAATGATATAAAGTTTAAAAAACCTGACCTATGGGGAACAGTTAAAAATGCTGAGCATGTTTAGTCTTGAGAAAAGAAGATTGAGAGGGGACCTGATCTTCAGACATGCTAAGGGCTGTTATGAAGAGGACAGGGACCATTTGTGCTCCATGTTCACTGAAGGTAGGACAAGAAGTAATTGACTAAATCTGCAGCAAGAGAGATGTAGGGTTTGATATTAGGGAAAACTTTCTAACTATAAGGGTAATTAAGCTCTGGAACAGACTTCCAAGGGAGGTTGTGGAATCCCCATCTCTGGAGATTTTAAGAACAGGTTAGACAAACACCTGTCAGGGATGGCCTAGATTTACTTGGTCCTGCCTCAGCATGGGGAGGGGGGGATGGACTTGATGACCTCTCACGGTCCCTTTCAGCCCTATACTTCTATGATTCTATGTTGTATCAGTTGCTTCCACACTAATGAGTAAAAAGTACAAATTATTTCTGAAAGTATAAGATTAAGGTCATCTCACATATAATCAGGTGCAACTGCTTTAAAGTTGATGGAGTTGCAGACATTTATATCCAGGGATTTTCCCCATCATTCATAATAAACGCTGCTTCATTTAAAAAACTAAACTTTCTGATATTTAGGAAAATTCTTTTTTCTCAAATTACAGCTAAAGTGCCTGATTTTTCTATTTCACTTCATCCTGTTTATCCAGCTACATCGGAGGAAAATGAGTGGAAAACAGTACCATTCTGATTTGGCATTGTGCACAGGTATAAATGACTACTTCAGCTGATTGGAAAATAGAAAAAAGTTCACAAAACTGTTCACAAGCGTTGAAATCCAACTCCATGCCACAGGCCAGCACAAGCTGTGGAACTTGTTGCAAGGGGATATTGTGAAGGCCAAAACTATAACAGGGTTCAAAAAAGAACTAGATAAGTTCATGGAGGATAGGTCCATCAATGACTATTAGCTAGGATGGTCAGGGATGCAACATCATGCTCTGAGTGCCCCTAGCCTCTGTTTGCCATAAGCTGGGAGTGGACGACAGGGGATGGATCATTCGATGATTGCCTGTTCTATTCATTCCCCCTTATGCATCTGGCATTGGCCACCGTCAGAAGACAGGATACTGGGCTAGACTGATCATTGGTCTGACCGAGTATGGCCGTTCTTATGTTCTTACAGAGTCTGGGTTTCATTTAGCCCAATTTGAAAATTTATGTGGACTGAAATGTGGCATAGACCTTGTACTGGCCCTGTGCACAAATTTTTCATACACATTTTGTTCCTCCTTTGCATCAAAATTTCATTTTTGTTTAAATTTTCCAATCAGCTCTACTAACTACACAAAGTAAAAGGCAATGGAGAATCAGGCCACTCGGATGTAACATACCTAGCACTTCCATTATCCATTGTATCACATATCCTCTCTCTCTTAACCTGATGAGTCAAGAAGACTCACCTCATTCTTTAGATTCGATTTTCTACGAAGGAAGCCTCATTCATGTTCTGATACCTTTATTGGATTCTCTTAATTTTATATCCCAGAGAAAGCACTCCATCTGCATTGTAGTATATGGAAACTCTCTGCTTATGCTTCAATTACAAATGTCAATTTAATTTGCAGGGTCTGTTTTTGCAGCTCCCATGAACAATCATGCTGAGTCAGAGCATCACACAGGCTTTAAGTTATTGGGATGTCTCTAATACTTCTTCTTAAAAAGGAAAATGACTATGCTTGAATTGATATCTAGTTGTATGTTACAACTATTCCTAAGTTGACCAAAAAGTAAAAAATGGGTTAATTTAGAGCCACCTAATTGCTAAGTGCTTTTTCACTTTACACTCACATTTGCATGAGGGGACTATGATTGAAGATTTAAATGAAGCTATTTTCTTAATAAAATTTCACATAGACAGATGTTTGCCCCAGGAACTGTTCAAACAACAGAACTTATATAAGAAGTACACTTAACATCATGAGCACCCAAAATAGAGTACTGCGTTAATTATCAAGTTTTTTGTCTCATTTCTGAAGACAGATTATTACATTCTGGTTATTGTTCTGTTTCATATTCTGTTTTCCAGTGTATAATTTCTGAAATAGAGGAATTGACCTTTGATAATAAATGTTTCACTGAAAGGACCTGGAAAACTGTAAATGTTTACCCAGAAAATCACCTGAGAATATCCAAGGCTTTAAAAAATGTTAATTTATACAGATCTGAAATACTCAATTAGGCTCATGCTCAGAACTGTTTCCTCTGACAAGAACTGCCTAACATCTGTTAAGTCAACTATTTCTATTGCCAGGGATCCTGAGTTTGTCGTTTATGCTTCTGTGATTGAAATTCGTAGTCACTCATAAATATCATCTGTTCTTCTTGCTCCCTATCCTCCTCCTTTTCCTTTGGGTCATGACTTTTATTGGACTGGAGCTTTTACTAATCAGCAGTTTCTCAGTAAGACAGGAAGTAAAACAGTTTATTTGTTGTTGTCTACTGGTTTTCAATGGTGTCCTGATGTCCAAGGGTGTGTTAATCCATTTGCATATTCCCTCCACTTGATCTGCTGCCATTAGCAGTAAGGAGAGTAACTAAAATTTCCATTAATCTGCTCATTCCTTTTCTGTGTGACAGCATTTGTAGGTCAGGCTAGGAGCTTTTAATTTTCATTAGGGGAAACAGTTCCCGGAAGAAGCATTAGAGACATATGTAAGAGGACAGTTGGCCCCCTACTAAAATTTCTGGGATAGTTCATTGGTCCCTTCGCCATATCAGGAGAAAGGGGAAGGGGCAAAGAGGAGTCTGTAGTTAGACTGACAGGACCTCTGGCCAATCAGAGAGCTACAGAACAGTGCCTTTGGGAAGTAGCCAGTACCCTAAGTCAAACTAATTGACCAGTCAGCCGGGTCAAATCAGGGAGCCCCAGCTCAGGTGCTGGCGTTGGTATCTGCTGGGGAAAGGGGGACAGGGAGAGCAGCACCAAGTGGGGTGAGGGAGCAGTGGCTGGAAGCCAGGAGTAGAAAAACAGCGTGAGAGGCCGGAGGAGAGCTGCATACAGACACAGTAACAAGTATAAATGAGAGCCCAAGAGTGGAGCAAAGGGAAAGGTCAGTGGAAAACTCACTGTGAACAAGGAGACAGACCCAGCAGGGAAGAACCCTGAAGAAGGGAGTGAACAACCGCACTAGAGAAAGGAGGGGCCTATAGAGAATGGTTAGAGACCCCAGTTAAGGAGCGTAAGAGGAGCAGCAGGGAAGGAGACGAACTACGAGAGCTTAGTAACACCCACCATCACCACCATACTGCCCTGAGACCAGCCATGCAGGGAGCCGTGACTAGCAGCGACCTGGAGGCGTTCATAGCAAGCCCTGAGTCCAAAGAGAAGGTGGTGAGTCCTGTGCGGTAACTTCAGCTGGTTCTAGAGAGGCTTGTCCAGTCCAGTCCTGAGGCAAAGATTTGCATGGGCTGTCCATAGCCTTAGACAAAGGCAGCCCCATCCTTGCTGTAGGCCGGGGAGGCCAGTGATCAGAGGAGATCTTTTTTTCTTTCTCTCCTTTTCAACTGACCCTTCAGTATGGGGTGGAGGGGGAGGCGTGAGTTGGCCACTCCCCTGGTGAGTACTCAACCAGCGCATTCACCCGCTTGGGAGGCGGGTCTTCTTTGTTCACTAAAGTCCACTGTGGAACAACATCTAGTGACCTTTTGAACCAAGGTCTTTGTTGTAGGGAAAGATTTGGGGCTTACACAATAAAGAAGAAGAGCGGTGGTCTGGACACTCCTTTGATAATTTGTGTGGAACTCTAAGTGAAACCATAACCCAGGGAGCGGGGCATTATCCTCATCACACACCCCTGCTGACACTACCAACCTGAAGAGCCAACTTTCACCACCCCACGGAAGAGAGAGTTACTGTTTAAAGTATGTGTGGGGGAAGGAGAGGGGGCGGGGGTTATATAGACGGATAGAGTAAATAGTTTAGTATGTCTTTTCATCTAGGAACTAGTGTCAGGATTGCTTTAGTATATTTTAAAACCTTTCAACTGCTTAGTATATTTTGAAACCTGCTAACAAGTTTTCTTCCATTTTTAGGCGGTTCCTGAAAAAGATAAGTTGTTGTTTTTTTTAATTTGGTGTTTTCACAGGAGCCGACTTTTCAAAGTGCTGGGGGGTGCTTCGCCCCATGCTCTGCCCCAGACTCCATCCCTTCCCCAATGCCCCACCCACGCCCTATCCCTACCCTCCAGTGTATCTACCACGCCTCCCAGTTTAGTGTCATCTGCAAACTTGCTGAGGGTGCAGTTCACACCATCCTCTAGATCATTAATGAAGATATTGAACAAAACCGGCCCCAGGACTGACTCTTGGGGCACTCCGTTTGATACAGTCTGCCAACTAGACATGGAGCCATTGATCACTACCTGTTGAGCCCAACGATCTAGCCAGCTTTCTATCCACCTTATAGTCCACTCATCCAGCCCATACCTCTTCAACTTGCCGGCAAGAATACTGTGGGAGACCGTATCAAAAGCTTTGCTAAAGTCAAGGAATAACACGTCCACTGCTTTCCCCTCATCCACAGAGCCAGTAATCTTGTCATAGAAGGCAATTAGGTTAGTCAGGCATGACTTGCCCTTGGTGAATCCATGCTGACTGTTCCTAATCACTTTCCTCTCCTCTAAGTGCTTCAGAATTGATTCCTTGAGGACCTGCTCCATGATTTTTCCAGGGACTGAGGTGAGGCTGACTGGCTTGTAGTTCCCCGGATCTTCCTTCTTCCCTTTTTTAAAGATAGGCACTACATTAGCCTTTTTCCAGTCATCTGGGACCTCCCCCGATCGCCATGAGTTTTCAAAGATAATGGCCAATGGCTCTGCAATCACATCCGCCAACTCCTTTAGCACCCTCGGATGCAGCGCATCCGGCCCCATGGACTTGTGCTCATCCAGCTTTTCTAAATAGTCCTGAACCACTTCTTTCTCCACAGAGGGCTGGTCACCTCCTCCCCATACTGTGCTGCCCAGTGCAGTAGTCTGGGAGCTGACCTTGTTTGTGAAGTCAGGGGCAAAAAAAGCATTGAGTACATTAGCTTTTTCCACATCCTCTGTTACTAGGTTGCCTCCCTCATTCAGTAAGGGGCCCACACTTTCCTTGACTTTCTTCTTGTTGCTAACATACCTGAAGAAACCCTTCTTGTTACTCTTAACATCTCTTTCTAGCTGCAACTCCAAGTGTGATTTGGCCTTCCTGATTTCACTCCTGCATGCCTGAGCAATATTTTTATACTCCTCCCTGATCATTTGTCCAATCTTCCACTTCTTGTAAGCTTCTTTTTTGCGTTTAAGATCAGCAAGGATTTCACTGTTAAGCCAAGCTGGTTGTCTGCCATATTTACTATTCTTTCTACACATTGGGATGGTTTGTTCCTGCAACCTCAATAAGGATTCTTTAAAATACAGCCAGCTCTCCTGGACTCCTTTTCCTCTCATGTTATTCTTCCAGGGGATCCTGCCCATCATTTCCCTGAGGGAGTCAAAGTCTGCTTTTCTGAAGTCAGGGTCCGTATTCTGCTGCTCGCCTTTCTTCCTTGTGTCAGGATCCTGAACTTGACTATCTCATGGTCACTGCCTTCCAAATTCCCATCCACTTTTGCTTCCCCTACCAATTCTTCCCTGTTTCTGAGCAGCAGGTCAAGAAGAGCTCTGCCCTTAGTTGGTTCCTCCAGCACTTGCACCAGGAAATTGTTCCCTACACTTTCCAAAAACTTCCTTTTATGTGTGTGTCCTTTTTAACAGTTTAGTTCAAGATAAAACTACTACCCCAGTTAGGGATATGTTACTTATTGGGAATCTATCTACTAAGTGGGTGGGAGCACTTCACCTCACAGATGGATCTGACGTGGGTTAAAGGAGCAACTGGGGAGGAGGTACCATGATGAGAGGGCAAGGTGATTTGGAAGCTCCCTTGCCATAGTCTCCAGTGTTCAGGCCCAATCCTGATGTCTCTAGAGCAGCTGTGACATCCCTCAAGAGGCAGGAGTAATTGGGTTGCGACTTTAAACCCAATCCTCAAGTGTTCTGGGGACCTAGCAGGCAATGCCTTGCTGATGTAGCCTCACTAGGTAGATGAGGGGGAGGGAAGTCCCCTGGAATTACTAGTGTGGCACCCTTTCCTACTGGTGGGAAACCATGCCCAGTCTGTTCCTCTGGGTCATGCTAGGGATGATGAGAAATGGTTTGCTTCTTGTCCCACTGAGATAATTTAGAGTGGGGTAGGGTCCCACTTTACAATCACCTCCCCTCAACCCTGTTACACATAGGATCAGCAATGTTTGCTTCAGTAACCCCTCCCGGCAAAAACTTATGTTACCAGTTCCTGCCAGGGAATTGTTGCTTATATGGGTCTCTGATATTCTGTGAATAACTTTTTTATCCCCAAACAAATACTTATCTTCAGTAAAGTATAAATAAGACACTATTTCAAATAAATGAAATAAGAGGAGATTGCCGTGAACCCTGGTATTGCTTTGGGGAAGTGTGTGATAAAATATATGACCAAAGGGTTGATTGCAGTGTTGTTATAGCTGTGTTTGTTCCAGGATGTTTGAGAGAGACAAGGTTGGTGAAATAATATTTTTTATTGGATCAACTTTGGTTGGTGAAAGATATAAGCTTTCAAGCTATATAAAGCTCTTCTTTATGTCTGGAGGAAAGCAGAGTGGCACCAGACCTGCCAGAACAACAGATACAAAATCGGCAGACATATCTCCACTGCTATGATGATGCATACCCTACACAACACACCTTTTAAAATTCATGGGTCCTCCACATGCTTTTCACAACAGGTTGTATACCTCATCCAGTGCATCAAAAGCCCCAATAACAACTATGTGGGTGAACCCAGACAATCACTATGCTCTCAAATGAATTCACGCAGAAAAATGATAAAAGACAAAAACACCATATCACCCATGGGCAAACACTTTTCACAGAGCAATCACTCTATATCTGATCTTTCAATACTTGTCCTCAAGTTCTCAAGGGTAACCGCAAAAACACCTTCAAAAGGCAACCCTGAGAACTTAAATTCGTAATTCTGCTAAACATCAAAAGCCAATGACTTAACAGGGACATTGGTTTTATATCTCATTAAAACAATTTGTAACAACACACCAGGCTGCCTGCCTCGCTTAATTGCCCACTTCAAACCTTTTATGCATAGCAATCTAACCCCCAATTGCCCACTTCATTTCAAGTGACCTCTTCTGCTTAACAATCTGTCCCACCTTGTATTTAGCTTAGACACTCTGCTTCCTTCCCCAGACCCGAAGAAGAGCTCCGTGTACCTCAAAAGTTGGTACCTTCCACCAACAGAAGTTGGTCCAACAAAAGATATTATCCCTTGTCCATTCCAAAGGATTGATGTCATTTTCTTCTGTATAACAATAACTTGCTGTTTCTGTTTTTCTGGTATATATATGTACTTATATAATCAATTATTTTTTCAGCTGTTTCCACAACTCCACTCCCTCTTACTTACCTGTGCAAACATAGAGCTCAGCTGTGCCCAGCCACTGCATGAATGCACAAGGCAGGGGAAGAGTAGGCAAGGAGCTTTCTCTTTCCGCGCTGCCTCACTGAACAGCTGCACAACCGGCGCTGGACACATTCTTCTTGTTCCCCTCAGGCTATATCTACCCTTAAAATGCTACAGTAACACAGCTGCAGTGGCGCCACTGTGGCACTTCAGTGTAGACAGTACAGTGACAGGAGGGGTTTTCCCATCACTGTAGTTAATCCATCTCCCCGAGAGGACCTAGCACTGTGTATACCAGGAATTAGGTTGGCATAGCAACACCTCTCAGGGATGTGGATTTTTCACACCCCTGAAAGACATAGCTATGCCAATATCAGTGCAGGGCCTGGCTGGAGCCAGAGGAGGAAGGATGGTGTTCCTGGCTGGCTGAGGAAGCTGCAGCAGCTGGACAGAGCAGTCGCTGGCTGAGACCAAAAGGAGTAGAAGGCTGGGAGACTCCACAGGTACAGAGACTGAGGCAAAACACTGCCTAAGTAAGGATAGGACTGTGAAGTTCTCCAGGCACAGAGACCTGGGAGAGAGAGCCTTGACAAGAAGGGCCAGAGACTGTTATAAGCTCTGTAGGTGAAGGGGCCTGTGAGAGAGAACCCTGAGAGAACAGGACAGAGAAACTGTTACAGACTCTTTAGGCAAGGAGGCCTGGTAGAGACCCTGCATAAACAGAGAACAGGCCAGATGGGACAGAGTGGGAAAAGCTGATGGGACAAAGTGGGAAGAAGCCCAGTCATAGACAATAGTAAAGGAAACAGCAGGTGGCTACTAGTTGTAGACTCCCTGTGTTGGGACCCAGAATAGTGGACGGGCCTGGGTGCTCCCCACTGGCTACAGGCAGAGTGGCCAAAGGCTGAGGAGGCAACAAGTTTCTTTTGGAGCCCTAGAAGGGGGCAAGTGCTTAACCAAGCCCAGAGATGGGACTGAGGAACTCGGGGAGGGGCCAATCATTTTTTGGATTGTGTTACCCCGGAAGGGGTTTGTTTTCTGTTTGTTTTACATACAGACTGTGAGTGTCTCAGCTGGAGGCACGTACCCGGCCAGTAGGAGGCACTTACAAGAGGTGAGTGGCCACAACTTTACAGTGTTCCTATATGTCTGACTGCCAGAAGCTGGGAATGGATGTTAGAGGATAAACTGTCAATAAATTGTCCTGTTCTGTTCATTCCCTGTGAAACATCTGACACCAGATACTGTCAGAAGACAGGATACCGGGTTAGAGGGACACAGTATTTGGAATTTGCAGTTTTGGAGTGTATTCATATTTGCATGTTATGTTACATTTCCAGGAAGGAATTCATCCTTCTGACTGCACTGTGCAATATTCTAAAGTCATTTTTACACCTGTTGATAATTTATGTTTACCTAGAATATGTGTTAAAACATCAAAAATACATCTGAGTAGTACTGATGTTCTGACCTCAACCCCAAAGGAACAACAGAGAAAGAACTGTTTGACAGATCTTTAACAGGATTCTCCATAGGATGCTGTATTGAATTTAATGATATGACATTGTTACAAGGAAAGTTCATAGAATAAAATGTTATGGAAAAGGAACCATACCACATGTAGAAGCTAGATTAGCCCTTAAGAACCGAACCAATAATATAAAAGCTATCCACAGGATAGATTTGAAATGTATGGTCTGGCGGGGAAGGATGCTTCTTGTGACATACTGAGTGACCTCAACTCCTGAAGGACTATGCACCTTCCAAGACATGGCCCTAAGGGTCTGTAAGGTTAGCTGAAGAACAAAAAACACCCAGCACAAGTAAATATGATTGTCTTTACTTTGGCACTTCTAGATTCTAGAAGCATATTAAAAGATTTCCTTATATTTTTGTGAGGGGGGGAAATTGCTGAGAGGCTGGCAATTGTATGGTAAATTACAGCCAGCAGTGATTTCTTTGAGGCTGGATTCATAGATTCATAGATTCTAGGACTGGAAGGGACCTCGAGAGGTCATCGAGTCCAGTCCCCTGCCCGCATGGCAGGACCAAATACTGTCTAGACCATCCCTGATAGACATTTATCTAACCTACTCTTAAATATCTCCAGAGATGGAGATTCCACAACCTCCCTAGGCAATCTATTCCAGTGTTTAACCACCCTGACAGTTAGGAACTTTTTCCTAATGTCCAACCTAGACCTCCCTTGCTGCAGTTTAAACTCATTGCTTCTTGTTCTATCCTTAGAGGCTAAGGTGAACAAGTTTTCTCCCTCCTCCTTATGACACCCTTTTAAATACCTGAAAACTGCTATCATGTCCCCTCTCAGTCTTCTCTTTTCCAAACTAAACAAACCCAATTCTTTCAGCCTTCCTTCATAGGTCATGTTCTCAAGACCTTTAATCATTCTTGTTGCTCTTCTCTGGACCCTTTCCAATTTCTCCACATCTTTTTTGAAATGCGGTGCCCAGAACTGGACACAATACTCCAGCTGAGGCTTAACCAGAGCAGAGTAGAGCGGAAGAATGACTTCTCGTGTCTTGCTCACAACACACCTCTTAATACATCCCAGAATCATGTTTGCTTTTTTTGCAACAGCATCACACTGTTGACTCATATTTAGCTTGTGGTCCACTATAACCCCTAAATCCCTTTCTGCCGTACTCCTTCCTAGACAGTCTCTTCCCATTCTGTATGTGTGAAACTGATTTTTTCTTCCTAAGTGGAGCACTCTGCATTTGTCTTTGTTAAACTTCATCCTGTTTAACTCAGACCATTTCTCCAATTTGTCCAGATCATTTTGAATTATGACCCTGTCCTCCAAAGCAGTTGCAATCCCTCCCAGTTTGGTATCATCCACAAACTTAATAAGCGTACTTTCTATGCCAATATCTAAGTCGTTAATGAAGATATTGAACAGAGCCGGTCCCAAAACAGACCCCTGCGGTACCCCACTCGTTATGCCTTTCCAGCAGGATTGGGAACCATTAATAACAACTCTCTGAGTACGGTTATCCAGCCAGTTATGCACCCACCTTATAGTAGCCCCATCTAAATTGTATTTGCCTAGTTTATCGATAAGAATATCATGCGAGACCGTATCAAATGCCTTACTAAAGTCTAGGTATACCACATCCACAGCTTCACCCTTATCCACAAGGCTCGTTATCCTATCAAAGAAAGCTATCAGATTGGTTTGACATGATTTGTTCTTTACCAATCCATGCTGGCTGTTCCCTATCACCTTACCACCTTCCAAGTGTTTGCAGATGATTTTCTTAATTACTTGCTCCATTATCTTCCCTGGCACAGAAGTTAAACTAACTGGTCTGTAGTTTCCTGGGTAGTTTTTATTTCCCTTTTTATAGATGGGCACTATATTTGCCCTTTTCCAGTCTTCTGGAATCTCTCCCATCTCCCATGATTTTCCAAAGATAATAGCTAGAGGCTCAGATACCTCCTCTATTAGCTCCTTGAGTATTCTAGGATGCATTTCATCAGGCCCTGGTGACTTGCAGGCATCTAACTTTTCTAAGTGATTTTTAACTTGTTCTTTTTTTATTTTATCTGCTAAACCTACCCCTTCCCATTAGCATTCACTATGTTAGGCATTCCTTCAGACTTCTTGGTGAAGACCGAAACAAATAAGTCATTAAGCATCTCTGCCATTTCCAAGTTTCCTGTTACTGTTTCTCCCTCTTCACTAAGCAGTGGGCCTACCCTGTCTTTGGTCTTCCTCTTGCTTCTAATGTATTGATAAAAAGTCTTCTTCTTTCCCTTTATTCCCGTAGCTAGTTTGAGCTCATTTTGTGCCTTTGCCTTTCTAATCTTGCCCCTGCATTCCTGTGTTGTTTGCCTATATTCATCCTTTGTAATCTGTCCTAGTTTCCATTTTTTATATGACTCCTTTTTATTTTTTAGATCATGCAAGATCTCGTGGTTAAGCTAAGGTGGTCTTTTGCCACATTTTCTATCTTTCCTAACCAGCGGAACAGCTTGCTTTTGGGCCCTTAATAGTGTCCCTTTGAAAAACTGCCAACTCTCCTCAGTTGTTTTTCCCCTCAGTCTTGATTCCCATGGGACCTTACCTATCAGCTCTCTGGGCTTACCAAAATCTGCCTTCCTGAAATCCATTGACTCTATTTTGCTGTTCTCCCTTCTACCCTTCCTTAGAATTGCAAACTCTATGATTTCATGATCACTTTCACCCAGGCTGCCTTCTACTTTCAAATTCTCAACGAGTTCCTCCCTATTTGTTAAAATCAAGTCTAGAACAGCTTCCCCCCTAGTAGCTTTTTCAACCTTCTGAAATAAAAAGTTGTCTGCAATGCAGTCCAAGAATTTGTTGGATAGTCTGTGCCCCGCTGTGTTATTTTCCCAACATATATCCGGATAGTTGAAGTCCCCCATCACCACCAAATCTTGGGCTTTGGATGATTTTGTTAGTTGCTTAAAAAAAGCCTCATCCACCTCTTCCACCTGGTTAGGTGGCCTGTAGTAGACTCCTAGCATGACATCTCCCTTGTTTTTTACCCCTTTTAGCCTAACCCAGAGACTCTCAACACTTCCATCTCCTATGTCCATCTCTACCTCAGTCCAAGTGTGTACATTTTTAATATATAAGGCAACACCTCCTCCCTTTTTCCCCTGTCTATCCTTCCTGAGCAAGCTGTACCCATCCACACCAACATTCCAATCATGTGTATTATCCCACCAAGTTTCAGTGATGCCAACAATGTCATAGTTGTATTTATTTATTAGCACTTCCAGTTCTTTCTGCTTATTACCCATACTTCTCGCATTTGTATATAGGCATCTAAGATACTGGTTTGATCTTTCCTCCCAGTTTTGTCCTGACCCTCCTTTCTCTCTGCCAATATAGCCCACACTCCCTCTCGTTTCCGACCCATCTCCCAGGTCTCAATGTTCCCCACTTACCTGTGGGCTTTGCTCACCTGTCCCCATAGAGGATTATAGAAACATAGTTTATAATGGAAATGCAAATTGGCCTGTAACTACATTGATGTTATGAGGCATATTCCTTTTTTTTTTCCTCGTTTATTTACCCTAGAAAGTTCAACTCAGATTCTATTTGTGGTTTTCAGTGAAAATGTGCATTTAAAAAAAAATCTAATTTCATAGCTAGAAGTTTACTGAGACCCTGGAAAGTCATGCACAGTTACCTGTCTGAGGTCATAGAATGGGAGAAGTAGCTCATACTGGATTTAAACCTACAACCTTTCTGTCTCCCAGGTTTCTGACTGCAGTCTCTTTGGCTCACAGTGACAACTTTGGCTCCTATGCTTGGATATAAAATATACTTATTAAATCTCTAGACAAGTCACCATAAAGATATCTATCTATCTATCTATCTATCTATCTATCTATCTATCTAATCACATACCAAAAAACTACGTGAAAAGAACATTTATGCAATTTCTGTGTCCCCTTCTTCAGTTCCATGTCCCAGTCTTTTTTGTCCAGCCAGTCCCAGTTCTCCCCTTGCACCCCAGCGACTCAACAGATCTCCCTCCCTTTCTTTACCTGATGGTTCTCAGTCCCAGTCTCCTTGCCCAGCCAGCCTCGGTATCGCCCCCCAGATCCTCATCCAATCTGTCTTACTCCCACCAACTGGCTTGCAGTGCTCCCCCCATTGCCTTCCTCAGCTTCCAGTTCTGATCTCCCTCAACCCAACTGACAGTCCCCCAGTTTCTGCCACCCACTCCCCTCCTGCATAGGCTCCTTGTTCCAATCTACTTCCTTCTCTCCCACTCACAGGTCCAGCTGTTGCCCCCTCTGCATTCAAATCAGGCAGCTCCCTGCTTCCTACATTCACTAGGAAGGTCTTTGAGACCATAGGAGAGACAGGCTGCCTGCTCTCAGTTCAGGTACCCAGACCCAGCATGGCCTGCAGCAGCCCAAGCTGCAATTGCAGGGAAAATCCTGTTCAGTGGCCAGCTAGAGTATCCAGTATGGCTGGAATCTTTGGGCAATTTAGCTGCTAAAATCTAAGAAGTTTCTACTGAGCATGTGCAAATTGCAATTTTTCAAAGGCTTTTAACTTGGCCAAATTTGGGCAGATTTTCCTGGGAATAGCAAATGGCACATCCCAGACACCAAGGCTGTCAAATATGAAGTCCCTCGTCAAAAGCATGGGAATGCTACATCTTTTGCTAAATGTTTTTAACATGGGCAAAACAATGGTTTTTTCCCTAGACTTATTCTTGGAAACAGCTAAACCCTTTTGCTGAAATTTCCCCCTCCCCCCCCAAAATTCAGCCTGAGACAGACACCCTGCATGGAAAATTTCAGCCCAACAGTTAAAGTTTGGCAAAGCTATGAGCAACTAAAAACACAATCTTATAACAGGAAGCATTGGACAATGTTAATAATAGGTGGTGCTACCAGCCCCTACCATAATAGATCTAGACATATACATGCGTAGATATGTAGGCGGCAAGAGAGAGAGAGAAATTCAATCTTTGTTTGAAAAGCATGTAGGCAGAAACAAATTACCGCTTAGTTGTGTTCATAATAATAGAGTGTCTTGTGGACAAATATAGAAAAAGTCAGAAAGAAGAATGTGAAATATTCTATTTTTACAGATTTGAATAAATAGGAGAATGTGGACTATGTCTATGTGTTGCAGTATATACAATCAGAGGCCTAATTCGGTAATTCTGTCTGCAGAAAGGGGTAAGAGCCTAACTTTGCAGGCATTACACATGCAAAAGTCTCATTAAACTTAGTGGGAGTTTTGTATGAATAAGGAATGTAACCACGGGTCCGTCTGTGTTGTCAGACCTCCAGGTGTGCAGAGGAGTAGAAGTTAGTCTTACTCCATATTCTGAATGACCCGGGAAGGCAAGTAATTGCTTTACCCAGTGTCGTGGCAGTAGTGTGAGAGTCTTGTTGCTGGTGGGAGTGGCAAATCCTCACAGCATGTGATGTGATATAGGAGCAACTCATCCACTCCCCACACCTACTGTTAGTCACTCCTCAGCAGAATGTAGTTGGGGCACACAGTTATGCTACTGAACTGTATAACTCATCATGTAGCTGGTAGCCTTTGTGTCCAGGGATGGTTGGCAACTCTGCGTATTTTAAGTAGACATTAACAAGTTTGGTGCCTCTATATCATTGGAGATCCTTTCACACAATAGCTTCTCATAGAGGAGATGCCACTAAAGATCTGAGCTAGGATTTGCCAGTCTAATGATATCTGTTTCTCCTAAACCTCCCTCTGACAGGGAGTGTGGCTACCAGGGCACCATGGGGCCATGTCATGATTACTTTTTTTTTTTTTTTACAGTGGTATGACATTTAAAATTGTAACAGAAAACAAATGTGTTAGCATCTGTCCTCAGCTCTTATTGTTACAGGTGCTTTCCTGGCTATGCCTGAAGTGTGTTAAATACAGACTAATCGGAGAATACTTTTTTCTACCAAACGAGTGCTATTGCTGCCCAGCAATCTAGAGCGGAACTGGTTAGTTGAAATAATCTCTGATTTGGTATTCAATCCTAACAGAGATTCTGCAACAAAATGTGCTGCTGTGAAGTGTCCGCTGCTCTAAATCAGTGCCTGGATTAACCTGTGAGGCCTGCAGTGCCCATTGACACATTGTCTACTAGATAGGGCATGTGGAGTAATGGAGCAGGAGGTGGGCTCTTTCCATTTCCAACCCTTGCCCAGCCCTACTTCCCTCCTGCAAAAGCAAGACAACTCACTCCTGCCTATGTCTATGTTATGGGGATTCATGGCCAGGTAGGGATTGTGGAGTTGCATTTGTTCCTGGCAAACTACTGAAAGTAATGTGCAGTGGCTCATCCCTGGAAATCAGGGTATGTCTTCACTACAGAGTTAGCCCAGGCTCCCCCTTGTGTTTTGCCTATAACCCTCCTCTCATCCACACACAAAAACTTCTCAACCAAGTTTAATGATGCTCTCAACTCAGCCTAGCTGGACCAGCTGGGGGTGAGGGTTAGATCTCAGGTTCTACTTTCACTTGAACAGATAACCCACTCACTTTGCAGGGAAGACAAGGCTAAATCTCTCAAGTGCTAATAGACTTCCAGTGCCTTGCCACAATTTCACCTGTGTGCCCAGATGGACAGACAAGTTCTCCCACAATTCACTGCAGCACAAAGAACCATGGGATGTGCCCTAGTGAGAGCAGCACCAATGAGGACACAGTAACTAGGGAGGACACACCTAGGGAGGTGGTGGAATCTCCATCCTTAGAGATTTCTAAGGCCTGGCTTGACAAAGCCCTGGCTGGGATGATTTAGTTGGTGCTGGTCCTGCTTTGAGCAGGGTGTTGGACTAGATGACCTCCTGAGGTCTCTTCCAACCCTAATATTCTATGATTCTAACTCAGGTCAGGCTTTGCAGTGTGGCTGTTCTCACCAGGACTAGGCCAACCTGCGGTGAAGACACACCTGTGGTGAAGACACACCATCATTGCCATGTTTTTCACTGCCAAATTGGGCCCTACTGTACATTATATTCAAAGGGTAAATTAGTCATTGCACCTTAAATCATGAGTAAGAGAGACACTCAGAAAATTTCCCTGGAATGGCAAATTTGGCATAGTCTGACAATAAATATGCTACATAATCCAAGATATAAAGCAAATGGTGGATAAAGTGCAATGAGGAGATAACTCCTCTTTGGTGGAAATTAATATTAGGGAGCTGTGCTATAACCTTATCAAAATGTCTAAATGTGGGTGATCAACTTCTAAATATTACATAAAAATTACAGCCTGTCACTTTGTAACCTAGCCAGAAGATTAATTATTAGGAGAGGGCAATAAAGTCACAAGGAGACGGTATTTCATTAGTAAATTATACAGTCCATATGACATAGCTTATCATCATGATAGTAACAAATTCTTGCTGGTAATTATGAATTCACTAGAGCAAATCCTTAATGGAATTTTTTTTAATTGACTTATGAAGTCTTTCAAAAGTAGTTTTATAGATAAAGCTATGGGCCCAATCTGGTCCCACTGAAGTCAAAGGCAAAACTCGCATTCACTTAAATAGAAAAGGATCAGTCCCTTTGGCTAAGGCCTTTCTTTCCCTATCGACTTTGGCCTAGTTCCTCAAAGGCATTTAGGCACCCAGCTCCTATGGGGCCTTTGAAATTACTTCTTACTGCTCTGAAAGTAGCAAGTTGTATTCTTGAAAGTAGTTGTTGGGGTTAGATCCTAAATCAGTTCGCGGATGACACTAAGCTGGGGGGAGAGGTAGATATGCTGGAGGGTAGGGATAGGGTCCAGAGTGACCTAGACAAATTGGAGGATTGGGCCAAAAGAAATCTGATGAGGTTCAACAAGGACAAGTGCAGAGTCCTGCACTTAGGATGGAAGAATCCCATGCACCGCTACAGGTTGGGGACTGACTGGCTAAGCAGGAATTCGGCAGAAAAGGACCTGGGGATTACAGTGGATGAGAAGCTGGATATGAGTCAGCAGTGTGCCCTTGTTGCCAAGAAGGCTAATGGCACATTGGGCTGCATTAGTGGGAGCATTGCCAACAGATCGAGGGAAGTGATTATTCCCTTCTATTCGGCACAGGTGAGGCCACATCTGGAGTATTGCGTCCAGTTTTGGGCCCTCCACTACAGAAAGGATGTGGACAAATTGGAGAGAATCCAACGGAGGGCAATGAAAATGATCAGGGAGCTGGGCACATGACTTATGAGGAGAGGCTGAGGGAACTGGGCTTGTTTAGTCTGCAGAAGAGAAGAGTGAGAAGGGATTTGATAGCAGCCTTCAACTACCTGAAGGGGGGTTCCAAAGAGGATTGAGTTTGGCTGTTCTCAGTAGTGGCAGATGACAGAATAAGGAGCAATGGTCTCAAGTAGCCGTGGGGGAGATCTAGGTTGGCTATTAGGAAACACTATTTCACTAGGAGGGTGGTGAAGCACTGGAATGGGTTACCTAGGGAGATGGTGGAATCTCCATCCTTAGAGGTTTTTAAGGCCCGGCTTGACAAAGCCCTGGCGGGGATGATTTAGTTGGGGTTGGTCCTGTTTTGAGCAGGGGGTTGGTCTAGATGACTTCCTGAAGTCTCTTCAAACCCAAATCTTCTAATCTTCTTCTAATCTTTTTTTTTTTTTTTGCTGTCAGTTCACTACTTCCTTCACATAATTTAGAAATTTCTCAAAAGAGGTACATATTTAGTTTCAAATTTAGATGCAGTCTTACAGATCTCATTTATCGCTGATTGAAGTCAATGGGAGTTTTTTCTTTGATTTGAATGAGAGTTAGGGCCCTAACATAGTAGACTGTTCTGTCCAGTTTGGGCAATGGAAAATTATATTTTGGTAGTGTAGCAATATAGGTTTCCATTAATCATCTTTAACAAATTATTAAACATTCCAGAGCAATAAATAGCTAGTGTCACTTACCAATTATATTTCAAATAAATCTTTGATTATCTGTAATATCTCTTGCTCTTTGCCAGTTGATCTTACTGTTTCCTTTATGCCAGTTACCATTGTGTTTCCATATTTGACTGCCCATAAAACATAATTGTATTATTTGTTTGCTGAAACTTGAGGTTGCTAGTATTCTAAGCCTCTCAGCTAAATTGCCTTAGTTATTACTATTCTTACTTAGTTGACTTTTGTCAGTTATTTATTTCAAGCAAGTCTTCCTAATCTAATCAATTTCCACATATTTTTCTTCTGTACTTAGGCTTGGAAGTAGAGAAAGCCCTTCTCTTTCCCTGTCACTGAGAGACCTCCATCTGTAACAAGAAAATTTACTTTCTGCAGATATAAACCCTTTTTTTCAAAAAAGCCTTTTACCTTTTCAAAAACAATTTCTCCTGTGGTGTAGGTTTCTAATGGTATTAAGCACAAAAAATTTTCCTTGAAAATTTCACCATCATAAAATCTAACAAACAGCGTGTGTCACTTAAATCACTTGATTCCTTCATGGCAAGAGACATGTATTTGGTGTTTTTTAAATCGGAAAGAAGTGCTGACAAATGATCTTCATAAATTACCTCCAATCTTCACACTGCTGTGGAATCAGACTGTGGAACTTTCTTACACGTTCACAATGTCATCTTTGTTTTTATCTCCGGCAAAAAGCTCCTCCAGCATTTCCAACGTGTACTACTTCACAAGCGCGGCATCCAGGAAAGGCTTTTTCTTTTTTGCTAGTACCAACATTAGCTAAAGAGATGCAGTTGTTGCTTTTTCCTGTACAGTCGCTGATGTTGTGAGAATGACATTTGAAGTGTGATACAAAGACTTCAGATTTTCAATTTGGCCCCCTATTGCTACACTGCCAGGAGGATAGGCCATGTTGAAGTTACTGTGCTTTGATTCAATGTGGCGCCTCACATTGACGACCTTACAGACAGATTAAATTTGACATATTAAACACAAAGTTTTTTGTGTTTAAATGAGGTATCATAATAAAAAAAAAATCCACTATCCAGTTTGGGTCAAAAGCTCGGTTTTCTTGTCAACTTTCCGATGTTTACTCGCAGTCACATTAATTTTTGGCTCCATTTCCATCACTAATGAAAAAGTGGGTGGCATCCAAGCTCAATCATAGCTGATGCTACTGCAAGAACTTAAAATCCAGTAAGCAGTGCTCAATTTGTGCCTGGGCATGTGGGGGCTGAGCCAGGGCACCTGTATGCTTGGCAGTTCTTAGCCCCGGCACCTTTGGGCTCCCGGCCAGTTGCCGCTCTCCAGCCACCCTGTTCTGAAGGCAGTGGGATGTCAGCAGCAGCGCAGAAGGAAGGGTGCCAATACACCATACCATGCAATAAATGGGTCTGTGTTATTGCTTTTCTTTTCTTTCTTTTTGCTTCTTGATAATCAGTGTGGGGGATCAGGAGTACAGTTTGTGACTGGTTGGTAATTCTAACTTTAGTGTTAGCCACCAGTCTTTGGGAGAATCTGCTTTCCTTTTTGCAGCCTGCCCTGACCTTGGCATTTTCACTGAGAACTATCACAGGCACCCCAGATCACAGTTCCTGCAACCCCTCTACATGGGTATTTGATCAGCCTCATTTTCAGTCTCAAATGCACAGCAGAATTGTCCAGAGACCTATTAGGCCTTCCTTCCCTGAATAGAGAGAGAGTGAAAAAGATGTCTAGAGCCCATAAAGCAGCTGGCAATGAAAAGATTAACCTCTCCTTGAACAGAATGTCTAACACAGATGTCTGCACTTGTTACAGGGATTGCAAAGGAACCTAAACCTGATGGGAATGTGACTGAGCGCTGTCAAAAAAGGCTATAAGTGGAGTGAATCTTTTCTTCTCATTCTCGCTGGGCTTTGGATTAATGTGAGAGCTGGATTTTGCCGAGGGATCAGGGAAGTGTTGGGTTGTGAGAAACCTTTTGGACCTAATTATTTGAGCTCTTGATGCAGGAAGTTTTTTTGCCTTCATTTAGCTGATCCCTATCTTGCTTGGTTATTTCTCATTCTGTCAGCTCTCTGCTGACCTGATGGGCAAACATCTGCCATCCTGAATCTTTGCCCAAAATTCAAGTCATTTGTGTGGCTTGATAAATTCAGTTAACTTTTTTGTTGTTAATAATTTTTTATTATTTTATATTAGAAGCTCTAGAACTCCAACAATATGGGTTAGGTACTTAAAGAGGCATATAACAGACCATATTGTGAAAGGACCAGAGTTTAGTTGGCCTGTTTAGTTACGGGATACTAACCTATTGAAATGGATATGTCATAAAGATATGCAGTAATAATATTACTCTCTCACCCTTGTTTGGAAGTAAAATAAGAAAAAATAACCAGAAAATTAGATACAGTCTGTGTGCTGAGGAGCTCTGTTTTTACTAGGTCTAGCAAAAATCACAATGCCTGGGCACAAAGGCAAAATAGACACACTCTTGTACAAATACAAGAGTGCTTATGCTGATTAATTTGAAGTGCATTGCTATTTTAAATATATGAGCTGGTGCATCACTGAAACTGATGTGGGAGTAGTTCAAGTAAGCCTAGCCCACTACCCTGTAAAAACATCCCTGTGTATTCTGTTCTATATAGATTTGTATACTGTGCTCATCACTGTAGTATCTGAGCAGATCCATGCTGTTTGAGAAACCTTCCTGAATGTGCGTGATCTTTATGGCAAGGTAGGACAATCATTCTTCTCAGTGCTTGCTGCCCAGTTCTGCTGCAGGTTGTGATGTCATCTATCTTGACATCTAGCCAAAAATCAGATCCAGGGTGTGACTGGCTATGTGGGTTGGACCACAGATGACCAATGAAAATCCTAGGGACACAAGTGAGAAGGTGAGTTTTTGGGCTTTTGCATCTGTGGCCTTCTCAATATGCATGTTGAAAACTCCCAGGCTGACAAGCCTGAGGTATTTCACCACCATTGCTAACAAGGTATCAGTGAGCTCCCTTATGAATCCTTTTATCTTTGATGGTCTATACATGAACATAAAATCTCTGTTGACTTTGTCTCTGGTTTCTATATAAGGGGAGCTAATTGGGACACCTTCACCTTTGGGTGACACCTATGGAACATCTCCACCTAATTGGGACATCTTCGCCTAGAATGCTATGTGTTACAATAGATGCAGCAGAAATAAAAAAGGGATTCAGAGATGGGCAATGAAAAAGAATAAAGGCAAAATACCTTCATATGAAGAGTGACTGGAAAGATGAAGACTGTTTAGAGAGGAAGCAAGAAGTACGTGAGAGTGATTAAACAAAATAATGAATGGCGTAGACAAGGTAAAGAAGGCATTCCTATTTCCTGGCATTTCATACAAGAAAAAAGAGACATTCAGTAAAATTAAAAAATTAAAAAAATAAAATGGATTAAAAATATTGTTTTTAAACCATGGATCATTAACCCCTGTAACTCATTTCCACAAGTTCTCATTGAAGTCAGTCTTTAGTAGGATCCAAATGAGGATTAGACATTTAGAAGTAAATAGGATGAAATTCAATAAGGACAAATGCAAAGTACTCCACTTAGGAAGGAACAATCAGTTGCACACATACAAAATGGGAAATGACTGCATAAGAAGGAGTACTGCAGAAAGGGATCTGGGGGTCATAATGGATCACAAGCTAAATATGAGTCAACAGTGTAACACAGTTGAAAAAAAGGCAAGCATCATTCTGGGATGTATTAGCAAGAGTGTTGTAAGCAAGACGTGAGACGTAATTCTTCCGCTCTACTCTGCGCTGATTAGGCCTCAACTGGAATTATTGTTTCCAGTTCTGGGTGCCACATTTCAGGAAAGATCTGGACAAATTGGAGAAAGTCAAGAGAAGAGCAACAAAAATGATTAAAGGTCTAGAAAACATGACCTATGAGGGACGATTGAAAGAACTGGCTTTGTTTAGTCTGGAGAAGAGAAGACTGAGAGGGGACGTGATAACAGTTTTCAAGTATATAAAAGATTGTTACAAGGAGGAGGGAGAAAAATTGTTCTCCTTAACCTCTGAGGATAGGACAAGAAGCAATGAGCTTAAATTGCAGCAAGGGCAGTTTAGGTTGGACATAGAAAAAACTTCCTAACTGTCAGAGTGGTTAAGCACTGGAATAAATTGCCTAGGGAGGTGGTGGAATCTCCATCATTGGGGATTTTTAAGAGCAGGTTGGACAAACACCTATCAGGGATGGTCTAGATAATGCTTAGTCCTGCACTGAGTGCAGGGGACTGGACTAGATGACCTCTCGAGGTCCCTTCCAGTTCTGTGATTCTATGATTTACATGCATAAGGAGAGTAACCACAGTTACATTAGTTAGGATAAATACATATTTTAGAAGGGATACAATATCTTCTGCTTCAGGATATAAGCCAATCATTAATTTATGGCGGGTAGGGAGACTCTTTCCTTGTAGGCAGATTATGCTATAGTTATCCACTATAGGGTTTCCTTACACCTTTCTCTGAAGTGCCTGGCCACTGTAAAAGACAAGATACTGGATGATACAGACCACAGGTCTGATCTTGTATAGCAATTCCTATGTTAGCACACTAACCTTGCAGCTCTGTAGAATCAAGTTCATACTTTTACTTAAGTCATACAAGACAATTGGTTGATTAATAGTCATTCTGGACTACTATTATGCTACCCTTCCAAAAAGCTACACGAATGAGCATGATTGACATTACGCATTTGTCATGTACTTGTGTAGTTTGTTGATTATAAAAATGATTAAAAAAATTAAGAGAGATTCAGAACTGGCAGGGCAGAATTGAAATGCACTTGAAGGAGTTTGGTGGCAGCAAGCATGTTGTCTGCCGGCATTACTACTACCCCAGCGTGCTCAGCATTTGAATTAACTCAAAATGTGATTTTTAACTATGTATTTTCTTCCTGGGATCAAAACACTGATGTGAGATGGGTTTGCAAAATGATGGCTTGGGGGAGAAATGAAGAGTTAACAATGTCGACATTTAAATTATCAGCAGGCATCTGAGTTAACACTTCACTGAGATAAATGGGGAAGTAGAAACCTCTCAGATCTGTTGTTCCAGACTCTCTGCAGACTCAGATAGACATCTGCACATCAGCTACACTCAGTTCACACTTACAGAATTTTGTTGGTGGTGGGTTTTTTCACAACTATAAGAGTTGCTTTTGTTTTGAAACAAAAGCTGAAATTCTGTATAACAAGATAACAGCTTTAGACAGGGGCTGCTACATCCTACTATTTTGTACCAGCCTTGGTTATATAACTTCCATGTTGATTATGTATGTTTTATTATGTATTATATGTTTCCTTTTGATATTTAAGGTCAATAGGCAAAATTCTGATCCACATCTCCAAATCAGTGTAATTGTTAAGATGTGAGCATTGTGGCTCATGTGCAAGGGAAAGTAAATGACATTGCATCCTGCCATATCAGAATCATATATCTCCACATGATTATTGACTCATTGACTACAATAGCAAAACATAACCAAAATCTCAAATCCCCACCAATTATGCCTCTCTTGACCCTGTAGTACTACACAATCACTGACTCATTTACTCAGTGGGTCAAAAATCTTTGTACATCTCTTTGCAGAGGGTGCCCATTTTTTTTAGGTTTTATATCACTTTTGGAGAAAAAAGAAGATATTATCACACTGAATAGATGTGTGGTAGGTAGTTTTCATTATAGTCACCTGAGTATAGTAGTTGCTGCCATGTTTACCTGTGTTTTTGTAGTTCCTAATGGTTAGCTAATTCATAGATTTTTAAGGCCAGAAGAAACCATTATGATAATCTAATCTGATTTACTGTATAAAATAGGCCAAAGAATTTCACCTAATACTTCTTGTATCAAGCCCATATCTTGTGTTTGAGCTAAAGCATATATATTAATTTTGATTGAATCAGTCGAATGTGGCTGGCAATGTAGGGGAGGAGGCAGTGAATGCTGTATGGAATATGTGCTTGCAAATGGACATTTGAGGAGCTAAAGATGATAGTCAGTGGCTTGGAGTTGTTAGGAAGATAATATTCTATTCTCGAGTGTGAACTCACAAAGAATAGGTTTTACAACTAGACAACAACTAAGGAAACTACAAAACAGTTACTTAAGCAGAATGCTTTTTGTTCAAATTCCCCTGCATTCTAGACTCATATTTATTTATGATCTGAAAAATGAAATGTTAGAGTGTGTAGCTTATGGTAACTCAAAAAAGGATTTGTTTTTCTCTCTAAGGTTTTCTTACTGTAAATATATTACTTACCAGAAGTATGGGCCTCAGTAATGCATCCTGTGACCAACCATGTAACAAGTATTTTATAAATAACCATTCCAATTTTCCTTTCTTATGGTCTAGGTTTGATATCTTACACTGGTATTAGTCAGTATTAATTATTTTGATGTCACTTGCATTAAGCTAGTATGAGATCAGAATGAGACCCTAAGCTAATTAATTTCAACTGATAGCAGTCATGTATCTAAATGAATTTTTCCATAAAATTCTTACTTTTAATATTTTACAGAGGGATTTGGGTGTTATTAATGTTCAATATCATATAAATTTTCACGTTTTATTGAAAATTTACCCCTAAATGTCTGTTCATGAAATGAAGTGACCCAGAACCAATATTCATTATCATGTAGTTACATCAGATATACTTGTAGTCTGTTCATTTATACATTTCTAAACCATATTTAACCTGTAATCATTTCTTTTCTGCTTAGATAATAAATTTAATGTGTAGGATGTCTGCATGTTATTGAAGAGTTCCTTACTGCTTCAAAATAAAATAAATATACAAAATTTGTTGTAAAATATTTGTAATACATCTAACATCTTAACTGCAGTCATTTGATTTATTATATCACCATATAACACTGGTAAGTAATTTGACAAGTTTTAATTCCAGACTATAATTCAAACTTTCTTTTTCAATAGGGAGTGAGACTTCAATTTCTGATTAATGACCTTAATAACATTTCCTAAATGTTCTTCAAACATCTGAGATGGATTGACCTATACTCCTAAATACGCTGTAAATTCTGCTCATCATGGCTCATAAGCTAAGGAGACTACAGTAACAAGGAGTCTCGAAGCTGTTAGGAGGCTAGAAAATATATCTTTATAACTGCTGGGAGAGAGAACAACAGCACCACAGAGTTTGTCTCTTTATTCTATACATTTATAATCAAGAACTGTAGTCCAAACAGCGATATTAATATGTCAAAATAAAAGTATGTCTAATGCATCTAGCAAACACCCAAGAGAATAGCAATGTTACAATTTGGCTTAATATCCCTCTGAACAGACACCAGAGTGTTGTGAATGGACCCAGTCACTGGGTCTCACATTCAGCTTCCAATTCAGCTGAGTCTGGGTATAGTTTAATTCAGACATCCTAGACCCTGAAACCAAAGCCTTAGATTTCCTGAGCCCAAGTCACTTACACACACTTTCCCAGAGCTCCACTCAGGCTGTGGGAACCCTGGGTTTCCAGTTTAACTCCTTCGGGAACAATGTGGAGGAAAGCAAGGAAGGAACACAGGCTTAGCAAAGGAATTTCAAACTACAGTGACTGTTCTCTTGGAAGCACTCAGGAATTACAAACTTTTGTAAAACACCAAGGAGCCATGAAACGTTCGGACCCCTGTCTGATCTCACCCCTCCTGTAAGTCCAAGATTTGTCAGCATTCCAGGCTAGGCAGAGTCCCTCATGTCCCCCTGTCCTGAAAGACCTCTTTACATGTGGCGATGGTTGATCCCTCTGCTCAAAGTAGCACCCCACTCTCAAATGGGCCATGGGCTCAGCTGGAAAACTCCAGTCCCCTCCCACCATGGGCCACTGTAGAAAAACCATTATTACAGTGTATGGTCCAATAACTGAGAGAGAATCAAATCCAATGGTTCCAGCTTGCCATCTTGATGGGTTTTCAGTGATAGTCTCACAGTGAGATGTCAAGCTGTCAGGACTGCAATCCAATAGGCTTGCCTTGGGCAAATTGAGATGTGTTCAGACACATAATATAAAAAGTAGTTCATAATTTGATATAAACCTATCCCACTCTGTCACTATCAGCACCATAGCATTCTGTATGGTGCTAAAGTC
Source organism: Terrapene triunguis (assembly GCF_002925995.2). Taxonomy (NCBI): domain Eukaryota; kingdom Metazoa; phylum Chordata; order Testudines; family Emydidae; genus Terrapene; species Terrapene triunguis. The sequence continues at coordinate 9,158,256 of NW_020664490.1, forward strand.
ATGGCCAATCCAGTTAAGAAAACATGTGTGCCAGACAGGATTCGGATTGTATACAGGCTGCATTCTTGTTTCTTCTTTGAGAGATGTCCCAGGGGGTGCTCTGCTTCAGGCGATGGTGGGTCCCTGCGCCTTTTCTCAGAGAGTTTTGCTGCAGTGCCCCTACAGGTTGCGCATGTGTGGTGCCTGCTTCATCTAGTGTGTGCGCGACCCGGAAGCCTCAGTTATTCTCAACCATCTCCGCCTGAGACAGAGCTCAACAGTCCCATTGAACACCTTTGTTTCAAATAGATAAATTAGCGAGTTAGGATAGTTTAGACAAGTTAAGTTTCAGATATTAGAGTTATGTCCCCTATTTTAAAAAAAGTTTTATTTTCCATCCCTTAGTACAGTTAGTATTAGGTTAAGAAAATGCCTTGTTCACCAGGATTGAAAAGATGCACAATGTGCAGAGAGGCAATGCCTGTGTCAGATGGACACACTCAATGTGTCTGTTGCCTGGGGGAAGCTCACATTCCTCAGAAACGTGCCCACTTTAACAAACTGAAGGCTGTAGCACGAAGGGATAAAGACCTGAGACTTAAACTCATCTTGATGGAGAAGTCCTTAAAACCAGCCTCTGACCCAGGGCAGGAATCCTCTTCCCGGCATAGGTCACTGGTCTTCTCACCGCCAAGGTCCTTGAAGGCCAAAACCCCCACAAAAATGGCCATCTTCTTCACCTCATAGAGAGCAGACCAAAAAAAAAAAACCAAACCTGTCGCCGACCAAATTGTTCTGATCAGTGCCGGCTGCACTGTGGCTCAGCACCTACACTACTCTGGGCACCTCTGGCTCCGTGTGTGCAGGTGACGCCACTGGAACCTAGTGCTGAGGTGCCGAGGCTAACGGCTCTAAGCTGCCCACCTCCACCACGGCACTGTTGGCAGCACCAAAGGAGAAAGCACTGGCAACCACGCCAGTCTCCATGCAGAAGCCCAATGCTGCTAGTGCAACAGCGCCAACACAAACTGCACCAGCACCAGCTCAGCACAATGCACTCCTGATGCAATCGTCACCTGGCCCTCCAGCTCCAAGGCTCTCGGCACCATGCCATTTTCTGCACCACAAGGATTAGTTGGGCTTCTCAACTCCGGAGTCACCTCTCTTAGGCACAGATGTCTCACCAGGGCCAGTGGTACCATGCCAACATTTATTTCCAATAGTTCTCGAGCGATGAAGATGAGGAGGTTGACGGGGTAGTCTCCTCTCACCATTCCTCCCCAATCAGGACACCTATTGCTACTGGACCCATACGACCATGACCCTCATACACTCAGGACATGCCACCATGGTATGGCCACCCATGGATGGCATCATCCATGCCCTATCCTGGTCACTGGCCATATTGAACCCCCTGGGGGTCTTAGAAAAGACACCACAGCAGGTGCCACAGCCCACGTAGGGAAGACACCAGATCCCCACCACTACCTTCTGAGACTGTAGTGACCGAGACAGGGGATGAACCCACGGCAGAGCAGGAAGAGGACACTGCTCCTGACACCTCGCCAACCAACAACAATTTATCCTCCTCACCGGCCAAGGCTATTATGCCTCCACCACCAACAACAGCAAATAACTTTACCCACTTCCAAGACTTATTCAAAAGAGTGGCCAATGAGCACAAAATTGCTCTGGAAGAAAGTACTATTGGAGCTACGAAATCAGGGGGAACCATGATAGTTTCAACATTATCTTTGCTCCAGGTAAGGTTTATGGATATTGGCCACTCAAGACATGCAGGGAGGAGAGAAAAAAGGGATGAGTCTTAGGTTGTATTAGTCCTTTTAAATAACATGTAGGAGAAGGTTTAACATGCATTGAATTATCAGTTATTTCATGAATTATTTAGTATATACACCATTTTCCAAGGTTATTTTACTAATAGGCACATTAAGCAATAAGTGAAGATGTGATAAATAGTAGGGCTGTCAAGCAATTAAAGAAATTAATCACGATTAATCACTCTGTTAAACAATAATAGAATACCATTTATTTAAATATTTTTGGATGTTTTCTACATTTTCAAATATATTGATTTCAATTACAACACAGAATACAAAGTGTACAATGCTCACTTTATATTTATTTTGTATTACAAGTATTTGCACTGTAAAAACCCCCAAAAGAAATAGTATTTTTCAGTTCACCTAATACAAGTACTGTAGTGCAATCTGTTTATCATGAAAGTTGAACTTACAAATGTAGAATTATGTAAAAAAAAACCTGCATTCAAAAATAAAATAACAATAACCAATCAGAAATATGAATTGGAATGCATCCCCACCGGAAATGAAGGTGGACAACTCTGCTTTTTTCTGTATATACTGCTCTTCTTTGCCTCTCACTTATCTCTCTCTCTTGTATTCTGTTCCACTTTCACTAGCTGTTTCCTCTTCATGAATGAACAGACTATTTCAATAGAAGAGATCATGTCATATCATGTAGCTGGTATGTGACTCCAAAAGCCTGGCATTTTCTCTCGGGAAGGAGTTGTAAAACTCTGACAGGATTGTATATGCCTATGAAACAAATTTGAATGATTCCGAGAGGTTTTTCATTGATACCATAAATCACTTTCTGCATTTCGTTATGTCTTTGTTGCCCTTCATCTTCATGATTCTCATAAGGCATCAGCAAATAAGGTTTAAATTGAAATCCATTTGCCTGAACACAAATTTCTATCTTAATTTATTAGTGACAAGTTTAATGAAGTCATATGGGTGACACGGTACTTGTGTATCAATTGGCCAGCCAGCCCTGGAGAGCTACGACATGAGGAACTTTTACATAGCAGGATTTTGAAGAGTCAAGATACCTGGTTAATACATTGAGAATCTGAGTTGCAGCATACTATAGAAGTGCTTTCTGTTCCTATACCCTCTGCACTGTCTGCTGGCATGCACTATCACCCACAGAACATCAGGGAAACCTGCAGTCACGTAAGACTTCCTTCATTTTCTCTCCTTTGGAAAACGCCATGCCTAATAGAAGGGCACGGGTATTTTTTAGAAAGAGTGAAAGGAATGGCTTTCCCTTGATTAAAGGATAATTTTTCAGAGAGCAAATTTCAAAAGTTCAAGATGGCACTATCTTGTAGCTGTACACATTGTACTCATCTATCATTCCTAGCGCCCTACCAAATTCACAGTCCATTTTGGTCAATTTCATGGTCATGGGATTTTAAAATCGTAAATTTCATTATTTCAGCTATTTAAATCTGAAATTTCATGGTGTTGTAATTGTAAAGGACTCAAAAAGGAGATTTGGGTAGGTCGCAAGGTTATTGTAGGGGCAGCTGGAGAGTGGCGGCTGCTGGCTGAGACCCCAGCTCTGAAGGCAGAGCTGCCGCCAGCAGCAGCACACAAGTAAGGATGGCATGGTATGGTATTGCCACCCTTACTTCTGTGCAGAGCTGGGCCCTCAGTCAGCAGCTGCCGTTCTCTGGCCACTCAGCGCTGAAGGTAGCCTTGCAGGAGTAAGGGTGGCATGGTATGGTATTGTCACCCTTACTTCTGCACTGCTGCTGGCGGGACATTGCCTTCAGATGTGGGCGCCCAGCCAACAGCGCTGATCTCTGGCTGCCCAGCTCTGAAGACAGCATAGACGTAAGGTGGCAATGCTGCGACCCCCCTAAAATAACTTTGTGATCCCCCAGAACTTCCTTTTGGGTCAGGACCCCCAATTTGAGAAATGCTGGTCTCCACCCTGAAATCAGTATAGTATAGGGTAAAAGCACACAAAAGACCAGATTTCACGGGAGGAGACAAGATTTCACGGTCCGTGATGCATTTTTTATGGCTGTGAATTTGGTAGAGCCCTAATCATTCCTAATCCATACACTGGAGTTATATATAACATACCCTGTCTATTACCTCTCTGCTTCTGCTAAGGTTTGCCAAAGTGCACATCAACAAAAGCTTGATCACGCTCTTCTCTCACCCACACTGTAACTAGGTAACAATGTGAATGCCATTGATTTTTGCAATGTATGGAGTTTTTTTCAATTTTTTTTTGCTGTTAAAGGTTAATGCCTGGTTAGGCTTAAAAATGCATGAGTTACCCATGCAAATTAATGTACCTTTATTTAGAGAACACAATTGTAATGTCAAGAGATTCCTGTGATTGTGTATATGCATTTAATGATCATGGGGTTATGATTAGGTCAAGTTGAACAGATGAGAGTAAGAGTGAATGGTCAAGACATAATGTTGCCTTAGGGTCTTTTATTATGGGACTGATCATTCGTGTTCATTGGAAGAGAAGACTAGATACTGTAAATTGCTCACTTTTGAAATATTTACCTTTACAATACCTTTTCCACTTCTTTTTTTAGAATGCCCATTCTCTGATATATAATTTTCTGAAAGAACACAGTTTATGTGTGTGTGTGTGTGTGTGTGTTCTTGCATACTACTTCTATAAGAGGACTATCTCTGAATGATCATTTTGTAATCAATGATCTCTGAGATGACCTTTGTAAACCAGAATTATTGCTTCAACATATACCATGTAAGAAAAGCTGAACAGATAGTATAAAGATGACACTTTCTACAAACAGAGAAACCATGGGTTAGATTCTGATCTCACTTACACTAATCTAAATCTGGAGTCACTTCCGTGACTTCAATAGATTTTATACAATTTTACAATAGTATAACTTGGAATTTGGCTCTCTACTTTTAAATGAGGAGAAATAAATGGTTCCATGTATTTCTGTAGGATGAGTGGTCTGCCCTGCTGCTCAGAGAATTTGAGAGTTAGCAGCCCAGCATAAAAAAACAGTGAGGCATAGACCAACAGGGTGCCACATATTGGCTTGTAGAGCTAGAAGAGCACATATGTTGGAATGGGTCCCAAACACTATACCTGGTATGTACATACACATATCACTGGGTGAAAAGAACTGTTTGTGTCCTTGTAAATGGTACCCCAGCCTGGAAGCCTTTCTAACCCTCCAATTTCTTTAAATGAATAAAGGGTTGTTCCTCTGAGTTGAAAGCAGATCATCACAATAGGTAACAGCCTTGGGTTAGAGATCTAATGATCTTTCAATAGCCATTCTCTGCAGCTGCGATTTTCTTTATAAATATTCAGGAATTGGTAAGGTAAGAGACAGTTGAAGTTCATTATCTTCTCAAGAGGAGTGTGGTTGAAACCTGGATAAAATTCAAGGGGCCAAATTCAGAGGTGATACATAAGGGTAGGCCTCCTTATACTAACTTGTATCCTCCAGCACTCAGACAATCTCAATCCCTTAGATCATCTTACATCCCCTCTAAGGAAATTAGTGTAACCACCTTCTATCTTCTTACAACTTCTTCTAGCTTCTCAATAAGTTGTTTTAACCAACTTAGACTTCTCTACGCAGTGTTAGAATGGCTGTCAGCACTTAAATGAGCATAAGGGAGTCCAAATTACCAGCACATGTTTGAATAGAAACAAGGGAAAGGAAACCAGTTAGAATGCTAAGGTATTCATAGATGCAAGGCTGTATTATTCAGTACTGTTGATCTACATTAATCAAACCTAAATGCACTCCTCAAACTTGTTGAAAATTCATAATTAGGTAATGCCACCCTAATAAATCCATCCAAATAACTTAGAATTTACATGGTAGTCTACTTCGTGCTAACAAAAGCCTCCCATTTATTATAGGAAAATAATTTTTAATTAGAATTTGAATAAATATTCCTTATGGATTTTTTGGCTAACAGAAGAACTCCCATCAGTCATTATAAGAGATAATTCTGTGCGTAATAATTTATTATGCAGATTGAAGATTAGAGGGGGGAAAACAATTGCAACAAATGTGTAGTCTTTTAAAGAGAATAGTATACTATGACAAAGACTAATTGGCAGGAAATTATGACAAGAAAGTAATGAGTGCCTCCTAGTACACACTTTGGCCCTTATAAGAATGGATATGGAATAGAAATAGAATAGAACACTTGGATGCCTCATTCCACCCCCATAAAAATAGTGATAAGACTGAATTTGCTTTAATTAAGGAAGATGATGATGTCAGACCAAGGGAAACCAAGACCTCTTGCCAAAACCCAAAACACTTTAATTAGTACTTTCACTTCAGCCAGTTTCAAGCCAAGAAAACAAATATCTTTAAAGTATTCAGATTCTAAAGGAAAAAAGACATAATTAGATTTATTCTACTTTCACACCATTTTTTCATTGACTTCAAGAGGAGCATGTATCAACGTTCATGACGCACTTCCCATCAGTACCCGGCCCAAGCCAGGGAACCTAATGATCCAACCAGCGGACCAAATTCGGTGACAAATCCTGGTCACATGCCACCTGAGGCACGTTGTGCATACACTAAGAAAAAGATTGACTTGAATAGAATTAGACCTGATTTACACCAGTGTAAGTAAGAGGAGAAGCAGACCTTCACTCCTTTGTTCTATTGGAAAGAAGCAGCAGATAAAAACTTTCATCAGACTAATAGGGCCTAATGAGATTAGTGTCTGACTTTACTATTGCAGAGGAAAATGGGTCTGAGTGATCACAAGTTTGAAACATCTACAAATTATGCAGGTAGATTGGGAGTTTGAAGGTTTGCATTTATTTTTTAAATGCATTTTGGTACGAATTTGATGGGGCTTTTTGTATTCTTTTAAAAGTTTAGTTGAAAAACGTTAGTGTGATTCAAAGAAACATTACATATATACATACCTTCAGCTAATGTAAATCAGCATTGCATCACTGAAGACACTGTGCTTTGGTTTAGGCTCCTGGAGCTCAGTCAATAGCATTACATGAAAGCTACAGCCTATATTCTGTCTCCCTGCACTGTGCTACTGTATTTTAGTGCCCAATTCTGGAAGCAGGCCGTGTGCAAAATGGCTGTTTAATTCAATGGGAGCACTGCACATCAAGGACTTGAAGTTTGGGGCCCTGTGTGTGCAGTTCCGAGTGAAAAGTTGTGACAGCCAGGGTATACAGATCCCACGTGCACGTTGTGATGGGTGTTATAGTCCTCTCACAGTGGCTGCCAGGGATGGGATTCAAAATAGAACACTGCTCCTTAAGTTGGGGCTTGAGCCAAAGCCCATTGAAATCAGTGAAAAGTTTCCCATTGATTTCAGTAGCATTTGGATCAAGCTTTTGGTGCTCAAGCACCATAGTAATGAATGTGGCATAAATGCCAATAGTTAGGATCCAGGTTACACAGCTAAATGAATGAATTCATTTTCCAAATCTGTGAATGCTTATTTGAAACCAAAATTGCTAATTTTTCTCCAGGGTTTGTTACCTTAAATTTGGCTCAGCTCAACAGATATTGGCCAAAGTGGACCAAATAATAGTACATATTGTGAATGGCATTCGTGTATGTGGTGTGAAAAGCTACGGGCAATAACGTGGCATGGAATTTTTTTTTATCCACCATATTGGGTACACATGGGACTATTTCAAAGTTTCACACTGACAGGCCTACCCATGGAATGGAAATACTTCTGTACCAGAAAGGCAGCACACAGAGATTTCAAATGTTCATCCATGCTCAGAAAACTTGAGGGCGTATCTATATGGAGACTTCGTGCATGGCAAGCACACCAGCTTGCCACACATTAAGTGGTCGTGTGGACCCTGCTGCGGCACACTAAAATTGCCTTAGGACTCTTTAGGTGCACTTCAGAACTTTTCATGTGTGGTAACAGAGTCCACATGGTCACTTACTGTGTGGGCTTGGGCTGGAGCTCAATCTCTAAAGCCTGGGGAGAGAGGTGAGACTTGCTCAGAGACTTGCTGCCAGAGGTTTTAAAATGCAGTTTAGACATCTCCTTAGATGGCAGCCTGGTGCAGTGTGTATTCACATTCCAGCGTTCTGTGCTCTATGTCTCTGTTGTATAGACAAGCCCTAAGTGGAAGACTGACATCAACAATTTAAATTAACAAAATGTAATCGGTCCCTTTTCCCTATAATTTTTTACCCTTTTGCACTAGGAATTGTTACTGACTGTGTCATGACTGGTATTTTGATACCTTAGAGCAACTGTGTATATTGAAATTGTTTTGGGAGAAAGGATAATGGCCATTGCATGTGACCTCTTGAAAGCTGGCAGCACCAATTAGGCATAACTAAGTTATGACACCAGCTCCAGTTGCCATTACAGAGATGATGCCACAAACCGAGCACTGCCTGGTAGATTAGCTGTGACATTTGTACTGAGTGAAGTTTCTCTCTATAGACTTCATCCAGTCTGCTCTTTCTGCAACTTTGTATACTGTTGCATTTATGTAGAAAATAAATCTTATTGAAGAAAACCTCCATGTGTTAGAATCCAGGGTGTTGACTTGTGCACAGATACGCATTCCTCTGTGCATGATAAGCATAGTGTGTTAACATTTATGTGAGAGGTGTAAGATATCCTCAATTGTTCATTTCCTTGCTTTTAAATGTTTGGGGTTTGGAAATGATGTAATAAGTGACAGTGATGTACTTACCTATCAATCTTAACTAGATTTTTAAACATTGTTTTATTGTTAGAATAAGTCCTGTGGGTACTTTTGCAGAACTGATAATGGATTGCTGATCTTTGTGAATATAAAACTCAGAAAAAAAGCGGAACTAAAATTGTTCTCACTTTGTCAAATTTCCACTAGATAAAATGTATCCAGTTTTCATACACTTATTTAATATGTCAGAAAAAATGTTTCTTTGTTCAGTGACTTCACATGTTTTCTGTACATCCTAGTGTACTGACAGTTTGAAATAAATGGTCCGTGAGTTATATATAACCCTGAATTGTGAAAAGCTCTTTACATCTCTATTCTTAACAGTGAATTCTAAGGGTGCGGAAAAGTACACTCCTACATGTTGTTTTATCAGTCCCACAGAAGACAGGCTCATGGAAAAGAATTGTTAACTTTTTTTTTTGTTTCACATTCCCCAAGTAACTGAGTTAGAAATTTATGCAAAATTCCTCGGGGCGTTGAATGCAGACTGAACCCTGCAGTGTGGTTCACAGGGCTCGCACATCAATCAATCCCTTCAGGTTCACTTGGAGGTTTGTATTAGATAAACTCTCTGCAATACCACTCCAAATGTACTGTCACCATACTTGGGGTACAGATAAAATAACAGTTCCACACCTTCAGAATCCATTGTCAAAGCCAGAAATCTAGGAGCCCAGGTTTTTCAATTGCACGTGAAAGATCTAGTAATGTTGAAATGGCCCTTGCTCCGTTCTCAGAAGGACATTAAATGTTTGGCTGAATCTCAGGGTTCATTGTGGGGAAGAGGTGGTTTCTGATGGAAAAGTGAGTGTGTCTGACTGGGAAAAGAGAGCTCCAGCACAGCCAATATTCAGGGATCGTTCAAGTGTATAAACCATGGCTTGCCAGTGTACCACCCAAGGCTAAATTCTAGTGGAGCTGAGGTTTGAAGTGACCCTCTAAACATCTCTACTAATCTGCATTTAACTTGTTTCTCCTTTTTCATCTACTATCAAAAATTCTACTTTGTTGATCTAATCGTCATTTGCCTTGCTCTAATCTTCACTTGATGCCAGGTCAAGACAGGCAATTTAATAGCAAGTGGCTGTTGCTTCTGAAGAACCAACCTTTGTTTTTTAAACTAGCTCAGGGGTGGCCAATCTGTGGCTCCGGAGCCACATGCGGCTCTTCAGAGGTTAATATGTGGCTCCTTGCATAGGCGCCAACTCCGGGGCTGGAGCTACAGGCGCCAACTTTCCAATGTGCTACAGGGTGCTCACTGCTCAACCGCTGGCTCTGCCCCAGGCCCCAGCCCCACTCCAGTCCTTCCCCCAAGGCCCCAGCCCCTGCTGTGCTCTTGCTCCTCTCCCTCCCCCCCGAGCCTCCTGTACACCACAAAACAGCGGATCGCAGCAGGCAGGAGGCGCAGGGATGGAGGGTTAGGTGCTGATCGGCGGTGCTGCTGGCAGGTGGGAGACACTGGGGGCAAAGGGGGGGGAGCTGGCAGGGGGCTGCTGATGTGTTACTGTGGCTCTTTGGCAATGCACATTGGTAAATTCTGGCTCTTTCTCAGGTGCAGGTTGGCCACCCCTGAACTAGCTCATTGGCAATATTTAATTCTTTGGCCCAATTATAATCAAAAGCTTCCTACTGTATGACAGAGACATAGCTTGCCAACCAATATCCAAACGGCTATATTGGAGCCACTAACAAAGTCAATTTATACTTTCCTTATTAGCCCTCAATTTACCATGCTTTATTTGCCAGTCATTTCTCGGCTCTACCATTCTACTAGGGGTCCCATAGCTGGAAGTAAATGAAAGGCAATAGATCTCCCAGCAATCACTGACAGAGAAGACTAATGTGAACTCCAGACTAACTAATCCCAGTGGCATTCAGCATCTCCTGTCCTGCCATTTCTCCTTGTTTGTTACAAAGTCATGCAATATCTTTTTCTAAGAGTATGTTTACATTATTGAGTTGTATGCATAGGCAGTGTGGCTGCATTTATTTTCAGCAATGTATACCACATTAGGGAACAGCCATCGTCAGTAAACAATGCATGAAAGTAATTGGGACAAAATCTCATGATCTACATATATTGGACTGATATGTAAAGGATATGGAGAAGAGATTGGAGAGTTGATTAATCAAAAATTTCAGAGGGAAAAGTACAGGGGTATAATTTCAGAAAAATTCAGTGGGGGAGGGAAAATGTTTTCTCAGCATGCCCACCTCTGCGTCCCCTTGGCAAAGCGGGGGAGGGATAGCTCAGTGGTTTGAGCATTGGCCTGCTAAACCCAGGGTTGTGAGTTCAATCCTTGAGGGGGCCACTTAGGGATCTGGGGCAAAATCAGTCCTTGGTCCTGCTAGTGAAGGCAGGGGGCTGGACTCGATGACCTTTCAAGGTCCCTTCCAGTTCTAGGAGATAGGATATCTCCATTAATTTAAATTGGGTCGGTGGACTGGTCCCATTCCAGTGGGCGACAGGGAGGTGGTGTGCTGGTCCTATCCCAGGGAATGCAGAGATGAGGGGAAGAAGGCCAGAGGGTTATCACACCGATTGCCAACTCCAGGTCAGGGATTGGGGTCTGGCTCGCTCTACACTGAGCTCTGGCCCAGGCTGCTGCTGCTCGCTCTCTAGCTAGTGGGGAGAAAAGGGCAGCACTGATAACATGAAAATTAGAAGCCCCAGTTTGGCCTGCCCAGCAGCCTCTGCAGGCCTGGGGACACAACATAGTGCTGGTTGGTGAGGAGCTATGAAAAGTAAGGGAGGGAGCAAACCAAGAGAGTGGGGGGTGGGGGGAACTGCCCGTCTATACCATAGCAAATGATACCCCTGGAAAAGTATAAAAAACCCCACAGCTGTTGAGAATGAAAGTTAACAGAGACTCAACAAAATAAAGTAAGAAAACAAATATCAAAGACTTTAATAACAAATAGCAATGCATATTAGGACTAAAGAAGACCTACAACAGCCATACACAAATAGCAGGGCTTCTGAGCACAGTTGAAATTACCCCTATTCTTCCCTTAAGCCATCAGTTAATTTCTTTTTAGTAGGAATAGTACAATACTGGCAGGTCTGTGTCTAACCCACACCCTCGTAGCCAGACAAAAAATGAAAACTCTAAAACCTGCAACACAAAAGACGCAGCTGCCTGAAAACATAAATCAGTGCCAAAGTGTTCAGAGAGCCAATACAAACACCAGCAAGGTAAATACCATCAGATGAGACAAACACCAAATGATGCAACTGATATTCAATCCCCCCAGTACTGGGTAGCAACAGCAAGTTCCTCTGCTCCTTAAATTACTTTCATTTGTGGAGGGTGGAGGCAGTCCTGCTACTCGTGGGCCCTGGACAGGGCCGCCCGGGGAGGGGGGGCAAGTGGGGCAATTTGCCCCAGGCCCCCACGAGAATATAGTATTCTATAGTATTGCAACTTTTTTTTAAGGAAGAGGCCCCCAAAATTGCTTTGCCCCAGGCCCCCTGAATCCTCTGGGCGGCCCTGGCCCTGGAAATGATCCTGCTCTGTGAAATCCTCCCAGTAGTGCTTCCATAAGAAGAGAAACATACAACAGACATTTTCCCATTTCAATTTGCTGGTATTCCCTGCCTTGGTTCTTTAGCACTGTTTCTTAATGCTGTTTCTTCTATTCCTTTATTACTATTGGACTGCGTCATTCCACTCCAAATGTTGTAGCAGGGTAAATTGCCTAAATTACTTATTATTTTAGTGGCAGTTCTTGTAGGCAATGAGCATAGCTTTTGCCTACCCGGTTTTGAATCAAATATATTAGGATTTTTACCTAAGTTGCAAATTCTCTCAATGTCAGTTTTGCCTAGCCACTTTCATGTCACCTTAGCCTCCATTGCAGGAATATCTAGCTATAGAGTTTAGGGTTTTCTACAGCTGCATCATCATTTTCTCTTGCTATTCAGATTGCACTGCACTGCACTCCTCAATAGTCCACTTATTCTGGGCTACTCTAAATTATAAGGATTTTTTACTACAGTGAATGCGTTGGGTAATACACATTCTGTTGCTGACTTCCACTATCTCACTGTGGATAAATCGAAAAATAAAACACCTGTTCCACCAATTATTTTCCTAAGTGGCCATTTGAATTATTTTGCTATCTACAAAATAGAGGTCAAAAAAGAATGAATAAGTTGGAAAGTATAAAAAAGTAAAAACTGTGTTTATTAACACATTTAATTCTTGGATGCATATTGGCAAGCTTTTGATATCCATGCCCACACAACTGCTGCAGACAGAGAACACAGTCATTGGCAAGATGGTGCAGACAGAGAACACAGTCATTGGCAAGATGGTACAGAGACTAAAGGTGGAGAAATTGATCAGGTAGGAATATGCAGTGTAGTTGCAGCCGTGTCAGATGATGGAGCTCTGGCTGTCACCCATGGGGTGGCAGGGCTCTGGCTGTCCCCCTTATCCCCACCTCCCGGGTGTGCATAGCCCTTCTGCATGAGCTCCAGCCACCTGGGGCTGACAGCCAGAGCTCTTCAGACAAACAAACAAAAAAGCACACAGCTCGTGCCTTCCTTGATGCATTCCCACGCCTCTCTTGACACATTCCCTTAGGAGGCCTGCCCCATAGTTTGAGAACTGCTGCCTTAGAGGAACCTCTAGAGCCCTTCACCCTCTCCCCTGTTTTTTGTCCCCAGGCTCTTTCCTATGCCCTCTCCTTGCTAGCATAGCACATTTATCATTGCCACTAAATATCTTAGTTTTTCTGCAAAAATATTGCCATTTATAGCATGTTACAACTATTAAATTGAGTTATAAAATATTTAGCATGTTCATATGTTATTTTTTTCTCCTCTAGTAGAAGTTAAATTTTGCCAGGTCCCATAGGCCTATGATACCTTTTTCACATTTAAAAAGATCTGCCTTGGTACATCCAAGGTATAAATGTTTAAGGAGAGGATACTGCCATGCACAGTAATTATGTTTTCTTAGTGTTTCCACTAGTGTTATATTTACCTTGGTGTACTGATAGCTGGTCTACTTCCCTCTTGCTCTGAAGGTGGGACTGTGGTTGGTGGAACATGCAGCAGGGGAGTGTCCTGTTTATGACTAAGCTCAAAGAATTAGTCTGGTATAGCAGGAGAATGCAGAGAGAGACACCTAGTATCCTTCACGTAGGGGACAAGCAGCCAGAGTGGTTGTCTTACGAATGGACGGCCACAGGAGGCCTGGCTGTTAAATGCTGGTGTATTGAGAGATTTTTCTTTTAGCTGTTTTGAAAAACTTTGCAGCACCTTGATAAAGATTGGCAAAGAAAAACTTCGGAAGGGGTTCATAAAAATTTGACCTCTCCCAATTGACATAATTGAGGTGGTGACAGTATCAGGACACTTTGACTTGCATAAAACAGCAGTTATTTTAAGATTAATGCTTTTGATAAATAGTAATAGTTTATAGTTAGAAATCCAAAATGGTGGAGGCAATAATCCTCTATGTAAGACACAGGGTTAAGGTATGGAAAATTCCATCAACTAATAGGGAATGACTCAACATTTCTCCCAAGACCTCAAGGGGAGGAGCTAAAGCTAAAGATGATGTCATAGGGAGGAGCTCTACCAAGATGGCATCAGGGGAGGAGCTCTACCCAAGATGGTGCCGGGGGACTAACTTTGCTAGCTAAAAACAGGATGACATAATGGGTAGGAGCTATACAGAAATAGCAATTATGCTAATATCTGGAATCTGATTGGCTCAGACAGACTAATTATCTATGCTAATGAGCTGGACTTGAGAGAGTAACCAGTATATAAGGCCAACATCCAGTAGTGTGTGTGTGTGAAAAGCCAGGCGGAGAAGATCAAGCAGCAACTACCTGGAGAAACAGCAGTAGAAGCTTCTGAGGCAGCAACAAAGAAGCTTCCAGATTCAGCAGCTTTTGGAACACACTTGCAACGAAAGCCTCACAGGCAGCAGTTTGAGGTGGCAATTGAAGAGAAGGCAGGAGCAACTAGATGCCCTGCAGCCCTGCCAACCGTTTTCACTTGACGGAGCAGAAGGACCCCAGAGACGACACAGAGGGATTTAGAGAAGAGTGAGAGTAGTGTTATTTTAGTTCTAGCAAGAAGGAATGACTGGGTGTGTTTGTCAATAAAGCTGGATGCCTGTTTTTGTGTGAGATCCACCACACCCATCCTGTGACCATCAACAGTGTGCCCTTGTTGCCAAGAAGGCTAACAGCATTTTGGGCTGTATAAATAGGGGCATTGCCAGCAGATCGAGGGACATGATCATTCCCCTCTATTCGACATTGGTGAGGCTTCATCTGGAGTTCTGTGTCCAGTTTTGGGCCCCACACTACAAGAAGGATGTGGAAAAATTGGAAAGAGTCCAGCGGAGGGCAACAAAAATTATTAGGGGGCTGGAGCACATGACTTATGAGGAGAGGCTGAGGGAACTGGGATTGTTTAGTCTCCAGAAGAGAAGAATGAGGGGGGATTTGATAGCTGCTTTCAACTACCTGAAAGGGGGTTCCAAAGAGGATGGATCTAGACTGTTCTCAGTGGTACCAGATGACAGAACAAGGAGTAATGGTCTCAAGTTGCAGTGGGGGAGATTTAAGTTGAATATTAGGAAAAACTTTTTCACTAGGAGCGTGGTGAAGCACTGGAATGGGTTACCTAGGGAGGTGGTGGAATCTCCTTCCTTAGAGGTTTTTAAGGCCCGGCTTGACAAAGCCCTGGCTGGGATGATTTAGTTGGGAATTGGTCCTGCTTTGAGCAGGGGGTTGGACTAGATGACCTCCTGAGGTCCCTTCCAACCCTGATATTCTATGATTCTATGATTCTATGATCCGGCCCACGTGAACAGAATGATAGTGTTAAGTGGTAACTGTTTTTTTTGTATTATAATATTGTAATGTTCTTTTCTATGTATGTGTAAGGGTTTTTATTGCATTGTATCAAGTATAGTAATGTATTATAACATCAGGTTAACATTGTAGCAGCCATATGGCCTTTGTTTATTTTACTAGGCTGCTCTAATGTCTGATCTTTAAATGTAATTGTGCCTTACTACATACTATATAGTGTAATGCTTTTTCTTGCTTAATGAAGTACACTGTAACTGTTCATTTCTTTTTCAATAAATAATTATTTTGTTTTTGAAGAATTATTGCTTGTGTGTCCATCCTTGAGTGAAAGGCTGTATCCGTGTCCTTTCAAGAGTTAGCAAGATTAGCTTGATCTGGGGAGCCCTCTGCGGGTTGGAGACAAGCCCCCTGGTAACACCCTGGCAATTCCTATAAGGCGGACCACTACCTCATTACCCCTTTGAATAAAGCAAATTGCATAGTCTTAGGCAAGCCATTACTGGAATGCTGGTGTTACAGGTTCTTCGGTAACAGGGCCAGGTTCTTGGACTGGCAAACCAGTATCTCTATTGCCTGGGGAGTAAGTAACCAACAATCCTCCCACAGCCCGCCAGGTAAGTAACAGAAGGCTCAACAGAATGATCTACTTTGAAAACAAAACTGGGGTTTATTGAGGGAATGTTAACACTATAAGGGAGGGGGTGGAAAAGCAGATAAACAGTAAAACAACTTTGTGGTTGCCCCAAAATGGGCCTGAAGCCCGGTCCCCAAATGATCCTTGGCAAATACAAAGTAAAACCCTAAAAGTGTACTTGTAGGTTTCCTCTGGACCTTTGCGAGATGAACAGATTAACTGGATATGAACACAGCTGCTGACGGTAGGTAACTGTCTGTCCTTTTGCTGCTGGTGCATTGGATCCTGGACCTGCAACTGCCTTCCAGCGGCTGCTGGGGACAGGAGGAACACAGGACCTTCATGGCTGGAACCAGGAACAGATGATATAGGCAAGTCACCGGAACCAGGAACCGGTAAGTAGACTCAGGTGTTAGATGTCTCAATCAATGATATGGATCAGGTGGCTGGTGAAGGAATCCTCCGAAGCCCGTGCAAAGTGCCCCTCTGATGGACAGCCTGACTGGCAGCGTGCACAGTCCTTTTGTAGCCTCTGTGGCACGAAAGTTCCAATTCCAACTGGTTTGTGCCAGTCTCCTCAGAGGCAGTCTCTGCTTCCCGCCAAAGGAAAAAAAGGGTGCGAAAGTCTGTGAAGGAGGGTAGCAAAGATGGAGTCTATGTTGTTGTTCACTCCTTCAGGCCAGACACTATCTGGGAAAATGAAGTCCATTAACCACAACATATTACAACCAACTACATTATTACAAACACAATGCTATAAAACACAGTAAATTCAATGTAAGCCAAGACACAAACATGAATAGGCATACATATAGGGAAAACTTCCCTACACCGGAGGTCCAAATTTTGGGGTAACACTGGGAGAAAGATTTTGGGTGAGACAGAAGAATGTCTTGTTAGTAAAGTCTAGGTTCTCGAAGGTGTATTGTGACTTTGTTTTAGATATAACCAGTGCTTCCAATACTTCTGCCTACTTGCTATTATTTGAATCTTTGATTTTAGTGAATAAACTTAGATTTGTTTATAGTGAAAACAAATCTAAGTGCTATGTGTTAAGCGCAGCAGTGGTCTGAGGTGAAACTGGTAAGCTGGAATACTTCTCCTTTGGGAGCAACAGATCTGTGCATACAGTGAGTGTCCAGTGGACCAGGGCCTGGACAGCTCAGATGGACACTCGGCGGGCTCAGGGGTTGGACCGTGCCTATCACTGACCTGCAGAGGGGCAGCGGAGGCTATATAGACTGAGGGGGAAGTGCTTGTGTTGCCTGTGCCTGGTGGAATCAGGAAGGGAACCCAGGCAGGCATGGACAATGCCCCCTTATGGTAAGGGCAGATGTTAGTGAGGGGACTCAGAACCCTGGTTACCGCCAGAAGTGCCATATCCACCCCGTCCAGCTACTGGGCACAATCACAGCCCATGAGGGGCAAGACATACCCAAGAGAGAACAAAAGGGGAGGATGGTGATAAAACCATGCCCCTCCTCACCCACAAGCATTTGCAGGAGGGTTATACTGCCTTGTCTAATTGGGTGTTGCTGTGGACCCCGTGTGCTTGGGAGCTGCAGAAGGAGACCTACCTTATGAATCAGTTTCACAAGTTAATTGTATTTTGAAAGGAATTGTGAAATACTTGCCCCTTTAAATTCTGTTTCATATGGGCTAGACTGTCCTCTGCTCACAGTGCTTGGTAAGAGATGGCACGGAGCTGCAGTAGCTCTCTGGAAGCACCAGGATGAATTCTGTCTGAGAGCACCTGCCCGCACAGCCTATGTCTGCCTGCTATGACATTGCTCTGTGGGGTACAGCATCCCCTGCACAGCAAGCCAGCCCTGCTTACTGGGGCAGCGCTACGGCCCAGCCTCCTCCTGATCCCATGGGGTGCCATGCTGCCTGAAGAAAGGAAGAAGAGAGGTAACCGTACACTCCCTAGAACACAGCACTGTGCATCTTCTGGCTCTTGGGGAAGAGGAGCGTTTCCATATACCATCTTTCACCACTGTCCACCCATGTAAGGGCCAAGCAATCTGCCTTTCTATTTTTTAACCTGTATTTTATACACACTGCTGAGGAAATTCAACCTGTTGAAATCAAGGCACTCACTTATACCAAGGCTGAGTTTGTCTTCAGGACACTCTGAAAAATGATAATGCAGATAAAATCCTTCCTCCCCACACACTTCCGTAGCTCTCATATATTTTTATGCCTGCTCTATTGTAAAAAGCTGAATACCTAATTGTGACTAATATGCTTTTAATTGTTCTCCTGTATCAGAGATGTTCTGTTAACCAAAGTACGTGAAATGAAAAAGCATGCATTAAGAAATGAATGATAAAGCATGCATTAAGAAATGTTCTTTTATGCAGTTTAGAATGTAAGTGAAAGGACAATAACTGACAGGAATATTTGAAATCCCTTTTTGATCAGGAATGTTTTACATTGTTAGTTCCTGGCTCCCAGATGAAATGAGATTTACATGACCATAGTACAGAGTGTAGTGTTCGCAAATTACTCTTCTCCTTCCAGAAGAAGACAACTAACAGACATGGGTCTGAACCAAAATCCTGGATCAGAAAACACTGAAAATTGGGTGAGATCTGGGTCCAAATCCAACTCCTGATCTTAACTGCTGGGCTCTCCCACCTGTATAATGGGCTGAACCAAAATGCCTGTTCTAAACACCTGTGGTGAAGTGCTGGCCCAATGAGAGTTTTGCCATTGACCTTAACAGAGCCAAGATTTCACTCCATGACTTTGGGAAAATTCATCATTTTCTGGATCCCAGCTCTGTGTCTTGGACCTGTCTCTAATAATTAATAAATCATGGTAGTTCTAGTGATCAGATTTCGGTGACTCTTAATCTTGAGAGTCTGTGCCTATAGTGCTATTTGAAATGACTATCCTAGCATAAGAATACTAACAAATCAGGACAAACTACCTAACCAAGACATAAAGGTCTAGCTCCCAGCCCAGCCCAAATCAATTTCCGTGGAAACAAAAAGCTTTGGTGTAGAATTGTTCCTCTTATTGCTGTTAGATGTGCCTCAAAGCTTCAAGACCATAAGCAACATGCATTTAACTTCCTGACATGTTTAGGGAAAAACAAATTACTTTTCTTCACACCAGATGGGGATTATGGACGTGAGAGTTGTGCACAATGCAACAACATCTATAAATCTAGTATTTTATCATCCTATTTTAGGCTATACAATTAAAAGATTAATCAGTTATAATACCACTCATGATACATACCTGCTGAAGTATCCCTTTGGGAAGATCAAGGTGGTTAGCATAGCCTGAGACATATATAATAGAACATTACAGTACTATCAGGAGCCATAAGCTAGGTTGCCTGGCAGCAATTGTGTTGGAGCCTAACAGGATATTGAAATTATGTTAGGACACAGGGAGTCATCTATGACCTACACATTACAGTGTCTGCAACCCACAGGTCTTAATGAGAAGATCTTTGTGCTAATTTTTATAAGGTTGATTATTTGCAGTCTTATGGATTATATTTTTAAAGAACTGCACTTCCTATAGATTTTTCTGACACATCCTCTTCTCTCTAGGTTTTTTGACAGTTTTTCCTTCATGGAAAAGAAAATTAATTTTCATTCCACTTCTCCCTTTGTTTGTTTTTATTTAAATAACATTTGTTCTTATCTCAAATTATGTTTCTGAGCTACACAAAGATTTTATTACATAAAAGACTTGTTTTAGCCATGTGTTTTGTTTTCAGTTTTTTTATGATTGTGCTACACATGAATGTGATGAACTAGATGCACTGGCTACAGATAGGCAGAAGGGAGTGTGGTCAGCTGTCGCATTACCTTCCCACGTAACACTGCTAATGCGCTGCTACACTGACCTTCAAAACCCTACTCATCCTCCTTCTGAGCAGAAAATAAGAATTGTGCTACAGTGGTGAGTTGTGTCAAGTTCAGAAATATCCCCAAAGTGAAATAACCAAAGCTTCCACATGAGGTGACAAATTAATGGAACCACCTAATACTAATTTTTCTAATTTATTTACTTAGTCTGCTTTTTTAGTAATTCATCTATATTTATGTATGTAGATGAAATACTTGTTTCTCTTAACTGTAGCAAGAATCCCCATATGATGAAAGATAATAGTTGAGGGGAAGTATTGTTGTGGGGAATGATGCTGCTAGTGCACTGGAGAGACAACGTGGCAGAGGTAATATCTTTTATTGGACCAACTTCTGTTGCTGAGAGAGACAAACTTTCAAGCCACACAGAGCTCTTCTTCAGGTCTGCTAGTTAATGCATTGTCTAAAGAAGTGTTCTGAGCTGCAGGCTTGTACCAGCATATACTATCTGCTGAGAAGTATTCAGACTTTTTTGAAGTGATTTGGTTGATTTCTAACCTAGATACAAGTGAAAGAAAAGGCTATAAAGAGTTAACTGCTCAAACATTGCTATTCGTACAGTCACTGTTACTACAGACGCAAATTCCACTGTGTTTCTATGGGAAGCAAAATCTAGATGATATATGTGCCACTTTAAAATGATTTTTCAGAGATGGATGCTTCTCGCATTGTCATTTCTCAGTCTGAGATCACTACCAGCTTGCAGGAACTTTATAGATGTCTACCCCTCTTTGACAAACAGCCACTAAGGCAGGCACTGCTGACCAGGAGACATATTAAAAGTGCTGTCAACGTCTGGTATAGAATGGATTTTTTTTATCCATGATCTCATTGTATTAATTAGTAGTTGGCTTTAAAAGGCCGGAAGTAGATCCTTTTAAAAAATCACTGTAGACTTTTATTTAAGGTTGCCAGACATGAAGGGATATATAATTATTTCTCATGTGACCCTCTATCCAGAATAAAATGGAAGGATTTTTATCTGGTTGTGCTTCACACTTGCCACCTAGTAGTATATCGGTCCTCTTCAATGAACATGGAACTGTGATCTGCCCATTTTGATTAGTTTAACTCCTTGAGATGCTGAGGGCAATGGATAAAAGTTTGGGGCACAGTTGCCAACTTTCATGTGGTAAATAAACACACCGACTTTCACAATAAGCCAAAAATCAAACTAATCCCATTTCAAAACAAGGCCAAAACAAGACAATCCCTAAGAACCCCAACACTCTATGTGACTAGATCCCCCCGGCATGCAGTCTGGGACTGTGGTGGGCTCACTGTGCACCCCTGACTCTCTCCCCCCCTTGCCCGTGCTTGCCCCCCGCCCCTCCCCCCCCCCCCTCCCCCCTCCTTCCCCCCCCCCCCCCCGGCTCCTGCTTGCCAGGAGCTGATCAAAAAAAAGAAGCAACAAGCTACAAGCCAAAAACTAGCCAACAAGCAACACAAGTCAATTAAGCCAAAAACAAGCCCAATTTCTGCATTTTTTCCACAGGTTTGGCATGTCTCATTTTGGGGGTTTGTGAGTTTAAATTAGTTCCCTTACTTTTCTGCATTTCCCAAACAGGTGAGTGTGGAGTCTGAATTCAGCCAAATCTCCACACCCAATCCACCAGTCAGAGCATCGCAGCTAAGGCCTGATCCAAAGTCCTTCCATTGACTCCACTGGACTTTGAATTAGGCTGCGTGGATGGAGGAGGAACTACTCTGCACCAAGTATAGGACTGGAACGGATTACTTCTCTCCCACTGAAGCAAAGGGGGGAACCGTTACTTATTAGTCATATTTCTTATGGTGGGTCCTAGGGACCAACCAAGATCAGGGCCCCATTGTGCTAGACACTGTGCAAACACAAGAGTAGATGGTCCCTGCCCTGAAGAACTTACAAACTAAATAGACAAGACAGACACAGAAACAAAAAAGATATAATATTCGAGCGGAACCTTCTGAGACATCTGCTGATTCTTGCTCTGCTCCTGGGGCAGCACAGCTATGCAGTGCCCTGTTCACAGAGCTGCAGCAAAGCCACAATTGATCCCTTATTTAGAAACCAACCTCCTAATTCTGAAACTCTCCTGATCGATTTAATTAAAACATTCCTGTTCTCAGATCTGTAATGTTTCACTTGGTGATTCACACATTCTTGTCTTTATTGATTTCACGTTGATTTACACATCATTCATAACCTTCCAGTGGTCTGTATTTCAGATGAATAGGACACTAAACTGGACTGACACTATAACAAACTTCTAATACATAGTCTAAGAACATTTGGCCAGATGTACTGATTTAAATGGAATTGCATAGCTGCAACACAACACAATTTGGTACATTGTAGAAATATTTATGGACCATTGTGTAAACCAGCTGAATGAAACTGTTTTGGTAGTTAAATAGACTAATATTCTAATTATTTTGCAGGTACATACTATACAGAAAAAAAATGCTTTTTTTCAGTATTTATGAGACAGACCAGAATCAGTCCAGAGGCCTTTACAAGCTCTAGGACAAATGAATATACATCTTTGAAAGCTGCCAGCATACTGAACAAATTCAAATACAGATAAATAATTGACTATTCAGAAATATTTTTGCTTTAAGTACATTTAAATACAACATTTGTCTACATTCAAAATGTTAATTAAGGCTACAATACAGACCTACAAGGAATTTTAAATCTTGCATCAGAGTCCAGCAAGCATAGAATGAATCTTTTCAAACTTTGGATACATCCATTCAAAACTGAGGCACACTCTCAGGGAACGTCTACACTACCCGCCATATCGGCATGTAGTGATCGATCTATTGGGGATCGATTTATCGCGTCTAGTGTAGACGCGATAAAATTGATCCCCAATCTCTCTGCCGTCGACTCCGGAACTCCACCGTGGCGAGAGGCGGAAGTGGAGTCGACGGGGGAGCGGCAGCGGTCGACTTGCCGCCGTCCTCATGGCCGGGTAAATCGGCCTAAGATATGCCGACTTCAGTTACGCTATTCGTGTAGCTGAAGTTGCGTATCTTAGGTCGACACTCCCCCCAACGTAGACCTAGCCTCAGTCTATCCAGTACGTGAAAGTCGGTCTTCTGCTACAGAATGCTTCATGACCAAAGGGAGCCTGGACTGGTAGTCTGCAACTGATTGCTTCTGATTGCTTAATGCTTCAAGCCTACAACTCTGCATTATTGTTGTTTTCATATAAATCAAATGTTTTTGACTTTTGTTTATATAATACTGAAAAATGAAAAGAGTTGTGACATGTATTCCTTCCTTAAGAAAATACTGAACCAAAATATATACAGACATTCTGATGTCCAATATTATAATTACATATATTAGTATTACAGCCACTGCAATTTTGCTTTGTATTTGTACTATCCGAAATTAATCTATGAATCTACTTATGCAACCAAAATTTGAATGTGTAACTTAAACTAAGAGTAATGTGTGCATTAATAAAACAGTTTGTTTAAAACAGAAATTACTTTAAACTGGGACTAACTAGTTTTTCTCATGGGGGTAAAAGCCATGATATTACCTGGTAAATACCATGCCTCCCTGCACACGTGGGCATTAACAGCTGTCTTAGATGGGCCCAAGAGTGTGTTTACTGGCTGGAAATGAATACACAACTCTGCTCTTTGACAGAAGGGCAGGACACCTGCCAGGCATGTGTAACTGTCAGCAGAAAGAGACTCTATTACCTCATGAGTGGCCCACCCAACCATGGGAAAAGGTGGGAGTGGATTTATTTACCTTCAAGGAAAAGCAGTACTTGATTACAGTGAACAGCTACTAAACTGTTTGGGAGGTCGATGCCCTGCCTAATATAAGAAGCAAGTCAATGATTGTCACACTGAGGGTCCACTTTTCAAGATATGCCATTCCAGACACTGTGTTTACTGACAATGGACCCCCAGTTTGCCTGGAAAGAATTCAAGAAATTTGAACGCAAATGGGAGTTTGTCCACCACACCTCCTCCCCAGCCTACCCACAGAGTAATGGCAAGGTGAAATCAGCTAAGAGGCTGTTACACAAGGCTGTTTCTTCTGGTTCAGACCCCTTGTTAGCATTTTTGGCACACAGGAATACTCCATCCCAGCGGTGCCAAACCAATCCAGCTCAGGCGCTGATGGGACGAAGGATCAAAACCCTGTGACAATGAGGGGAGACCTGTTGCACCCAGAAAGATGGAGACATCACTGAGAGGAGAAGGCCAACAAACATGTCAGCCAAATACCTACTGGCCCTGGAGGGAGGCATTCCTGTGAAAATCCAGCCATTAGAGACACACCAGAAGGAGTGGATTAAAGGAGTCATGAGAGATGCAGTGGCACCCAGGTTATATGAGTTGACTACACAAGAGGGATGAGTGATCCAAAGTAACAGGAGGCACTTACAAGCCAGCAGACACAACACCAGAGACTATAGCGATATAGAGCTCATCACGGAATGGAGAGATAGAGGACTGTCTGGAGGCCAGCCCAACAGGGAGAGAGGAGACTCCACAAAAAGATAGTTTGCTAGACTCTGAGACGGGTGACAGAGACACGTCACTCCTGATGTGGTCACCTTTTGAGGAGACCAAACTGTCCCAAAGACTAGGTAACCAGCTGAGTGTATGGTAAAGGCAAGACTCCAGTTCAGCTATGTGCTAGCATATCCAAAGGGACATAGGGTGGGCATCTGGACATCAATTATTTGTTTTAAAATGTTTATATTAAAACATTTGTAAAATAGGGAAGATGTATCATGATCAGTGGAACTGGAGTCCATGTTCCGGAGAAGGACACCAGGAAAACAGGGAAGGCAGGGAGTTAGGCTGGAAGCAACTCAGCCACATGGACAGAGCAATACACTGGGTTTAATAAAGTTCCATTTCTTCATCTTAACCTGCATTCATCCTTACTCTTTGCATATGAAATAAAAGGTGAACTGTATGTCAGGTTCAGCCTGGCTTCATTGGGAACCATCACCAAAGGTAAATCGCATGCTCCCTGTATCCCTGATTGGCTGAACCTAATCCATATGATCAGAAGGTCATTTTAGCAGAATCACTCTGCTCCAGCAAGGTCAGAAAAATAATCCCCTAGTCTGTCTGCAGCAGACACTTTGCACAATTGGAGAGGATGCCGGGGACCCTTTCCCCACTTGCACTCTCTCAGTTGCGGGACACAACCAGGATCCTTCATAGTGCTCATCCTGAGCAGAAGCGGAATTGAGTTGAAGGGCAGCACCAGCAGTGGTGACAGACACCCAAAAGAAGGCAAGGGTTAATGGTCTTATCCAGCTTCTGCACTAGCTGTCAATCCAAGCTAGTGTTGCGGGAACATGCCATGCACCCTGTTAGATAGACATAATCTGGGTTTATGTCTGGTTTTGGCAGGTGCCCTAATACATTAATTTGCTACCCACTTAGCAACCAGCTATGACTCAGATAATTCTCTTCTCTTCTTGCATGTTAGAAGGGCTTCTGTGTTTCCATAGCTTTGGGTGGAAAATAAATTGAAAAATCCTCGAAGATTTAAAAAAAAAAATTATACATAAATGCAGATTTTAAAGACTTTGAGCCAAACTGTCAAAATAAGATCTTATAAGAAAAACTCCGAGTCTATCATTAAACACCGCAAGAAAACTAGCTGTAAAAGGCACAAACAGAATTCATTTTTGCTTTGCAATTCCTATATTCAGGCAGTGCCAGAGGCTAAGTGAGATTGAGTAGTGACAGCGCAAGAGGAGATAGCATGTTAATGTCCATTTCCTGTTGCAGCACAATAGAACTGTATGAACTGGGAGAGGGGCCTGTTGCAGCTGCTGACAGAGAGCCCAGAGTAGCTGGTAAGGAGAGTGGGAGCGATGCTGTTACTAGCCCCTCACATGCTTCCCCTAGGCAGCTGGTAGCAGTAGTAGCCTGTGCTGTGGTAGGAGGTGGTGCACGTCCATATCCCACCAGCAGTACATTGTTTAATTTGGCAAAGACAGAAAAGCATTGCACTTGGGAGCTTTTGTAGCTGACACCAGTGACATCGCCTACACAGTTTGTATCATACGTTGGCAGAAAGCTAGCGGGGGAATTGATGCAAAAATGTCAGGGCATCTCGTCTCTACTGGCACTCAGTGAAAGCAAACAGCCTTAGCTATATTCATGATGCCCATGAATAGTCTGTAATTATAATTAAATTAAAGACTTCAATTGAGCCATCCAATGCAGATTCACTGTCTCCACATTCTTTCCCTAACTGTTAGCCCCACTCATCATGTCTCAGCTAAAATTAGATTGTTAGATCTTCAAAGCAGGGACCTTGGACAACATTCTGTCACTTGCTTCTGAAAGACTCAGTATTAATTCCATGGAAGTCAATGGTAATTACCCCTGGTATTACCCCTGGTAATAATGAGTGGAGTATCAGACTTTCTATTGTCTTTGTCCTATTATGCTGATTTTCTGTTGTCTTACAATTATCTTTCCCTATGTCCCTGAAAAGGGCAGAAATCCAGGAGTAGGAAGTGGGACCAAGTACATGACTCAGCCACTTGGGGAAACTCTACTGAATGCTCCACTAAGTACCATCAGATCCATCCCACTTTTGCTACTCTGTTACATGGTTGCAAGAATATTGGGCATTGTTATTTTTGTGTATGGAAGAAGATATGCTTCTGCATGTGGATGTTGGTTCCATTTCCTCAGCAACAGCTGCCAACGCTACTCTAAGTTCTGCTAAAGCTTTTCCAAACATGTCTGACAAGAGGGTCCATGCTTTTGGACTGGAAAACAACTGAGTGATTATTTGATCAGATTTGGAGACGATATTAGCAGCTCCTGACAGGATGACTCTGTGAATATGTGGTTTGGGTCTTTGTACAGTACACCATCTGTTGAACAAGCTGATTGATTGACTAGCTTCTTTCTGGGTTCATAAGGGTGCCAATAAGTGCATACAGAGAATGACAAGAGGTTTGTTCATCTTCTTTGTCTCACACACTGGCTGATATTAATTGTGGGATATTAATTGCCTGAGAAGCAACAATACAGTCAGGATACTCACAGTGGGACATAAGCTCTGCAGCCATTTTAGTTGTTTCTGGCACAAATTTAAGGTATTGCAGGTGCAGAATGGTCCCCTTCCCTGCCACCAGAAACAACAAGAGGTACTGATTCATTTGAATTCTACTCTGCACCTGCTGGAGTGGCTGCATGAGCAGCACACAGCAATCCCAACTTTTCACATATGTTCTAAAGTGAACACCAGCCTGCACCTGACAGCTGGAGAGTTTGCCAACTTGCTGTAATTTGAGGATGCGACCAATCTCCCGGGCTCCAGCTGAGTGCTACAGCAATAGCAGTGGGGAGCAGGAAGATTTTCTGCCTCACTAATGTCAAATGCAAGAGGATTGAGGAACAGCAAGACATCCACCTCTGAAGACACTTTCAGGATCAGCAAGACAGCAGGCATATCAGGCAGCCTTCAAAAGACTGATGATAGGGGAGCAGGCAGCTGGTGGAATCCTGAAAATCCTGGGAAGAAGCAGCCTCTTGACTAACCTAAAGGACATGCAGAAAAATAGAGAGGAAATGTGCTCTAACCTACCTTTATTCTGCTTGTAATGTTCTATTCAATTATAAACAAACAGAACTCTATAGCCCCTCCCAGCATCATATATATTATTACTTGGTCACACTTTCTATTAAGGTTCTGTTTATAAATGATTAATAGATATTATAAGTGTGAACTGTATGTGTTAAGGATGGTGACAGCTACCTTAACAGGGCATGCCTGACTTGCAGCACCCCATTAAAAGGGCATGCCTGACTTGCAGCACCCCATTCTAGCCAAGCATGGCATTGCAGGCATTGCTTGCCTCAGTTTCTTGACTAGTCCTATGCCTGTCAGAACCAAGGTTCCACAACTGGCTGGGCATCACCTGTGAATCTTTGTTGGCAAATGGGGTGAATCAACTGTCTGCCAGCCACAAGGTGAACGGTTCTCACCGAGGTCCTGGTTCCTGTTCACTGAGATCTCCTTGTCCTAGTCTGTTCCTCAAACTGGGATGGGGCAGCTATCTCCCAGCTCCCCTCCTCAGCATCACTGCCTTGCCAGCAGGCCACCTCTGTTGTAAAGTTCTTTGGAAACTATGACTCTCTCTCCTTACTATGTGACAATCCTAGGCCCATGATTCCTTGACAATGATGTGTAAAGAAAACCTCACCCATCTCTGAGGCCAACACTCATAATGCATCCATGGAAATGGCACTGGGACTTCAAGGGCACAAGAGGTGATACCCATGGACCAGGTGATACCCCTGGTCCATGGCCACTCCTGTGCACCTCCTTCCCCCAGCAGTGCCAACCCCTGCTGTAGCTAAAAAGGGAGGGGTTGCCTCCTCTCCAAAGCAAGGGATGGGAGCAGGTCTCTATGCTGTCCATGCAATGGCTCCACTACCATGTGGGCCCTGGCACTCTCTCCCATGAGCCAATGGTGGTGTAGGGAGGGGATCCAGCATTTTGTCAATTCCCAAACAAATGGCTATGGGAGTGGATGCTTGACATGCCCCCTGCCACACCCATCAATCGCAGCAACCCCATGTCTCTCTTGCCCCTCTTCCCCATGTGTAGAAAGACAGGGGAGGGTATTTTTCTCTCAAATGTCCAAAATAAACAAACTGAAAAGGATCCTCTTTTTTCTATGTCTCTTTCAGTTATAGCAAGTTAATTGTTACTTGTAATAATTACAAGTAGAAGATGTCCAGGGAGAGAACGTTTTTTAATATTGCCAATGTCCCTTTAAAATTATATATATAGAGATGTAAGCAGAGTCAGGATGAGCTCTACCCTGACATCTGGTGGTGAATTACGGCGAGTGTGGAAAAGAACTCCAGGGGCTGATCTTGTTTGCATAGGCACACCCACTCGCCTGGCATGAAACACAGCAACTGAAAGTGGTTACTTTGGCTGGTGTGGGATCCCCTGTTTCTCTATTATTGGGGCAGGAAGAATAAAGTTTTGTTACCCTGATTCTGTGAATAAAGGCCAGTGGAACTGTTGTATGACAGAAGGACTGAGTGAGTCCTTCACCATTACCTAAGTAGCACTTGCTTGACAAGGGGCATGGGTTACAAAACCCAGTGAATTGAGAGAGGATGGGGACAGGTATTTGTGCCTGATGGTATGGGCCCCTGCTGAGGGTTTGAAACACCAATTGTACTGCCTTCTCTCGCCACTGTTGAATGTCAGAGCTAACTTTGATTCCCTTAGGAGTCTAGTTACAGGCTGCTGAGCTGAATTCACGTTGGGCCAATGGTGCACCAGCACTGGGGCTCCCCTACTATACTATGAGCTGAAATCGCTAAGAGCTGAAATCACAAAAGAGCTGATGTTATTAAGAGCTGAGATCACTGAGTGCTGTGTTAACTAGTGGGGGAGCCTGAAGCTATATTGCTCAGCAGCTGGCGGAGCAATTTGTGGGGACGACTGGAGGAGCAGCGAGCGGCACGGAGCCTTGCGGGGCCGGTTGGAGTGGCCCAAGGAACGGCGAGTGGAGCTGTTTGCGGGGACGGCTGGAACGGCTCACAGGTCGGTGAGCGGAGTGGAGCGGAGCGGAGCAGCTTGTAGAGCAGAGCAGTTCGTGGGATGGCAGGAAAGTGGACTGGCTCATGGTAAAGGCTGCAGTGGAACCCCCATGGAGAAACAGACGGCTGGCCAGCTTCGGATCACGTAAGGTGCCCCTTAACACCCTGAGTGTCCCCCCCCCTTTTACTCTGGGGCTGCACTGACCAGGGACAGAGACTTTGGGGGTTGTTGGACTTTTGGGACTTTGGGTGGTTGCTGGACTCAAGAGACTTTGGGGGTGTTGGACTTTGGGCACTCTGCGTGATTTTTGGGTTGCTGGATTCAAGAACCAAAGGGAAAGGACACAGCCCAATTTGCTGGGGTGGGTTTTGCTCATGGTTTGTGTTATGAATCCTGTTTGTGGTGTTTTTCCAATTTTATGCTGATGTCGTTTACCTCATGTTATTAAACATTTTCTGCTACACTCAGACTCCGTGCTTACGAGAGGGGAAGTATTGCCTCTTAGAGGTACCCAGGGGGGTGGTATGTAATTGTCCCAGGTCACTGGGTGGGGGCTCGAGCCGGTTTTGCATTGTGTTATTGAAACGGAACCCCTAGATATAGAACCCGGCCCTTGTTGCTGCCAACTTAGATGGGCAGAAGGGTTACATACATATGTCCTCTCATGCCTCAGCAGAAAGGGGTGAATTGTAAGGCACTAGTTAAGGCCAAATACACAATCTGTTTTGGTCTGGGAAAAGTAATAGCATATTTTGCTTTCAGTGTTTGTGACTCAAAATAAGACCATTACCATTGCTTTATAATTGATTTTTGTGGTTATTTAATCTTCACTTAAAAGAACAAAGCAATATCACTCTCTCCCAAGCATATGAGTCAGTCCCTTATAATGCACTCTGATTCTTAGTGCATGAGACACTTTGTTATGCTACAGTTCTTCTATTGAGATCTCAGTGGAAGTGCTTGAGACAGCCCATTTCATTATGTTACAGTTTAATGGGTTGATTGTTCCATTTAAATAGTTAGGTTCAATATACTCATTTCAGACCAGTGGTTTCAACTGAGTCGAACCATTGACATAGCAAAACATTGTATACAGTGTACCTGTGTCAGCCCCAGGATATTAGAGAGACAAGGTGGGTGAGGTAATATCTTTTATTGGACCAACTTCTGTTGGTGAGAGAGACAAGCTTTTGAGCTTACACAGAGCTATTCTTCGGGTCAAGAAGAAGCTGTGCAAGCTCCAAAGCTTGTCTCTTTAATGAACTGAAGTTGTTCCAATAAAAGATATTGTCTCACCCACCTTGTCTCTCTCATAGCAAAACATTATCAATCTTCCCAGTGCTTTATCTTGCAGTCTTTGCAAATATTTTTCTCCAAGTTGCAAGGGCCAAATTCAGACCTGAAGAGTAAATTGTGTGCAACTTCTGAATTAGGTTCTAAGAATAGATCTGTGAGAGAAGTTAGTTCATAAGGTGAATACATTCACAATCAGCCTGGGTTTGAATTTTGTGAATTCATTGTTTAGGCTCCATCTGTGCTACCAATAACTCAGTATTTGAACTGGGGCAAGTCACTTTACTTCTCATAGCCTCAGTTTACCCAGGTTTAACATAGAGATATAATTATTCACCTACCTCACAGAGCATCGAGGTTTAATTAATATTCAGAAGGTGCTTTCAGAGACTCAAATGAAAAGTGCTACAGAAGTGCCAAATACCATCATATTATTATTAACCTTTGAATTTTAATGACATCTTCTATACATATATTCAGGAATTTGGCTCACATCTATGCACATTTAATTAAGCTTAACCCACTTTACTAACCCTACTTTACTAATTGTTTCAATTTGCATTTTCTCAGTTTTTCTAGCCCGAGTTTGCTGAAACTCTCTACCCCATAATATTCAAGCAGCAAATGTTTGGGATGGTTTGAAAAGGCAGTTCAAGATTTTTTTGCTATTAACATTTTGGATTGATGTCATTGTTTGATTTATTTGTGTTAGTGGATTAAAGCACTATTATAGGCGACTGAAAACATAAGCTAATAGTGAAAAATAAAATAGTTATAAACTTTGAGAATAAGAGTACATGAAAAAAGAATTGGCTCTAGGAAGGAATAGTGGCTGTTTCTTCTCAAGTGCTGGTCCCTATTTGTATTCCACACATGGGCATGTGTGCACACCCTTAGCGTGAGTCTGGAAATTCTTCAAAGCAGTGTCCATTGGCCGCACATGCGCAGTAGAGCTCCTTGTGCAAGTGGCAGTGAGGGTCGGTACCTCTCCAGTTCCTTCTTATGGCTGCATGGCCTGAGTCAGAATCGTGCCCTCTGTCACTTAGTTGTATAACCTGCAAAGAAAGAAAATATTTGTAAATGGTTATATATTTTAGCTTAGTAGTTAAAGTTATAGTTAGCACAGAGAATTTCTTTCCCTCAGTTGGGGAACCCCTCCCCAGCTCCAGGACTATGCCCAGAGTCCCAGGATTCAAGGATTGCATCTCCTGCCCTTGCTCCTTCTCCATCAGTGGCAAACATCAACAGTGCCTGTACTGTCTGGGTGAGGTACATAGATTGTGCACTTTGCAGAAATGTCACTCCTTCCCACCCAGAACTCAAGCAGCCTGGGAGCTATGCATATGAAAGCACCTGATGGACAAGGCTATGAGGCCCCTCTCCAGTCCAGGCCAAGGAGACCTCCCTATACATCAGCCTCAGCTAACCAGCATTGCCCCTCCAAGCACATGCCTTGGAGCAGAGCCTTCAACATCTAAGCCTAAGGACTCTTCTTCTAGGGTCCCCATGAGAATAGAGGGCATTTTCAGGGGTGCAAGGATAGATCTCCTTCAAGAACTGTCCATAAGAAACATGCTTCCTCTCTGAGCCTATCCAGGTCAGGTGAGACATCACATATGGAACCAAAGGAGCCAGCTCTACTGAAGATCCCCAGACTAGAAGGCAAGATACATAAAAAGAAAGATCTGCCAGTTCCGTCAGTCACCTTGGTACTGAAACATAAGGATAGACATTCATTGGTTCCATCTACCAGTGCTGGTCCAGACCCACCTCATTCAGCTAAAGAATGTCCGTCTGCCACAGATGTGCCAGGTCCTTCACACGTGACTGCTGGAACCCCTCGGACACCAGGGCATATAGAAATATACATAACACCGGAGGATATGTTCCTTCCTTATCCACAGTCTCCACTTCTTTCCAATGCTGCCTTCCTGAGGGATGTCCTTCCTCTGAAACAAGAGTCTATATCAATGTCCCAGGAGCCATCCCACCTCCAGCCATTTGGCAGGAGTGTCCCAGTACCAACAACCCCACTGCTACCACTGGAACAGTTTTCAGACTTGGATGAATTAGAGGCGATGGCGGCACCAGTATCTCCATGGAGACACTCGACCCCCAACAGACAGTCAAGGGGTTATGATTGCCATTTCTCTGGGTATGGCCCCCCCCCCCAGGACCACTGGTACTGATTCTCTTGGGGTCCCCAGCAACCGATTGATCCATCTTTCTGGCCTTATTGGGGTCTGTGGGATACATATGGCAAGAGTCCACGCCCTTCTCAGGAGTCGTACCACTTCTCCTCCTCTCGACAACTGGTTCTGTTGGTGTATAAAGAGGAATAGCCAGAACTGGAGCCAAAGGTACTGATGGATCCCTCTTCATCAACCCCAGATGACGTGGTCAGTCTTTCTTTGCCTGTTCCCCAGATCACCACCAGCAGTACCAGGAGCCTGACCTTTGGCAACTCAACATCTTTATTTGAAAGCTGAAATTCTGGATGATTATGTTGGCATCAATAATCTCCTCCCTTCAGGAAGGGATGTGGTTTTGCAGCTCTTGACATGAAGGACATGTATTTCCCTGTGGACATTCACCCATCATACAGGAACTTCCTGTGTTTTACAGTTGGCCAAGAATATTTCCAATTTCAGGTCCTCCCCTTTGGGCTCACGATAGCACCCAGAGTATTTATGAAGGTTTTCTCTGTGGTAGCAGACAATAAACTTTATAGGGATGAGGACAGACTTGGTTTCTGCCAGAGCATTCCTCTTTGCATATGGGTTTCATACAATGAGCAACCTGATTTCATGCATTACCCACAGACCATAAACTACTTTCCACAGGTGTCTTTCACTGTAAGGCCACCTGGCTGCATGCACCTACGTTATGCCGTTTGCCAGATGCCACTTGCTGTGTCTGCAAGCTTGGCTCCAGTCAATCTGTCAAATGAACAAGGACCACATCAACTCCACAGTGTCAGTTCCCACCAGAATTAACTCCTTCCTCGCTTGGTGGTCAAATCCGGAAAGGGTCATAGTGGGGGTTCTCTTCAGCCCTCCCATGCCCATGGCCACCATAGTGACAGATGCCTCCCTCCTGTGGTGGGGTGCTCACCTGGACAATGACACTGGTCAGGATACCTGGACCCCATGAGAGGCCAGGCTACATACTGGAACTAAGGGCCATCTGACTTGCTTGCAAGGCCCTCCTTCCACTTATATGCTCACTCCATATACAGATAATGTCAGACAATATCACCATGGTGGTCTATATAAATAAACAGGGAGGAGCAAGATCTCACCCCCTCTGCCTCAAGCCAACAGACTTTGGAACTGGTGCATCAGGAATGGCATCACGACACAGGCCGCACAGGGGGGGAGGGATAGCTCAGTGGTTTGAGCATTGGCCTGCTAAACCCAGGGTTGTGAGTTCAATCCTTGAGGGGGCCACTTAGGGATCTGGGGCAAAAATCTGTCTGGGGATTGGTCCTGGACAACCCTGATATTCTATGATTCCCTGGTATTCCCAACTCCTTTGCAAACAAACTAAGCAGAAACTTCTTGGCAGACCATGAGTGGGAAATTCCAGATACAGTCCTAAGTGAGATATTTACACAATAAGGATCTCCACTATGAGACCTCTTTGTGTCCCAAACAAACAGAAAGCTCCCTCTATATTGTCCCAGGAGCCATGGGTCAGGACTCCCAGGGTGATGCTCTCCGGCTGTCTTGGATGAATAGCCTCAGATATGCCTTTCCTCCCATTCCCCTACTTCCACAAGTCATAGGGAAGATACATTGAAACAGTGCCAACATCCTTCTCCTAGCACCCTACTGGCCAAGACAGTTTTGCTTCATGGAACTTCTAATGATGTCTGCCCGCCTACCAATCAGGATCCTCCCATTCCCAAATCTGCTAATCCAGGAAGGGGAGAGGGGGTGGGAAATAAAGCATCCCAACCTGAGCTCACTCCACCTCACAGCCTGATGGATGTCAGAAGTAGAACACTCATGCTTGGCCCCACTTTGGAACAGCCTTAACCAAAGTAGAAAGGACTCGACTAGAACCTGCTATTTGGCCAAATGGAGATTTTTTTAGCCTGGCACAACTCCACCAACATTCTACAGAGTATCCCAATTGTCCTAGACTATCTCCTCTCCCTGAAGACGTCAGGTCTTGCTATTAGTTCACTGCAAGTACAGCTAGCAACAGTAAGTGCCTTCCTCCTGCAGTGGAAGGATGTTCCATCTTTACTCACCATACTAACACATGGTTTATGAAAGGTCAAATCAGGACCTTCCCACTTGTGCTTAAACCTACACCTCAATGGAGCCTTAACCTCATCTTGTTGACACTCACAGGCCCACCTTTCGAACCCATGTCAACATGTGCCATGACGCACCTGTCCATGAAGGTGGTGTTCTTAGTGGCTATCACAGGAGGGTCAGCGAGCTTAGATTCATCATGGCAGATCCTCCTTATACAATGTTTCATAAAGAAAACATCCCAACTACACTCCAAATTTCTTTCCAAGATTGTATCTGAATTCCACATTAATCAAACACTGCCTGTATTTTTTTTCCAAAAGCCCATGCTTCCTCTAAAGACAAAGACTTCATTCCCTCAAAGTTTAGCATGCCCTGGCATTCTACCCACAAAGAACCAAACCTATTAGAAAATCACCAAGACTGTTTATTGCCATAACAGAGAGATCGTTGGGCTAGCTTTATCTTCCCAGAGGATTTCTAAGTGGGTTTTGGGATGCATCTTACTGTGCGACAAGAGAGCAAGTGTCACAGCTCACTCCATATGAGCACAAGCTGCTTCCACAGCATCCTTATCTGAGGTTCTGCTGCAGAACACCTGCAAGGTGGCCACTTGGAGTTCTATCCACATGTTCGTGACACAGTACACTCTAGTTCATGCCTTGGCTGCGGACACAGCAGGGGCATCAGCAGCATATTTGTTACTGGCTTCCTTCCAGTTTGAACACCGCTTGCTAATCACCCATGTGTGGAATAAACATAGGGACCAGCACTTGAAGAAGAAGTGGAGTTATATACTGTAACTAGAAGTTCTTTGAGATGTGTGGTACCTATCTGTATTCCACTACCTGCCCTCCATCCCCTCTGCTTTGGAACCTGTTGGATTTGTTGTAAGACGAGGAACTGGAGGGGTGTCAAACCACACTGCCTCTTATACCCTCAGTCAGGAGAACAAGGAGAGCTACTGAGCATGTGTGGGCCAACAGACACTGCTTTGAAGAATTTCAGGACTCGGGCACATGGTGTGCATGCATACTCATATGTGAAATACAGATAGGGACCACACATCTTGAAGAATCTCCAGTTACAGTAAGTAAACTCCTTTTAAAATTGTTAATGGAGATGTAGAGATCAAATGAAGATGGGATTTCATTAGACCTTGCCTACTATTTGTACAGAAAGTGGATTAGTGGCTCTGGTTACTGTAAATTAGGACCTGCAAAGTCAAGAAAATATTAAAAAAATGAAGAAGAATGAGGGGTGGTGGCTAAACATGTTTGATTTTAGCATTATGATACAGTAGGCAGGCACAAACAAACTATGTGTAGGACCAAATCCTTTTGTTCTTATTCATGTAACAGGATACTAACTAGGCATACTTCAATGAATATGGTAAAGAGAATTGGGCCTATTACCTATAAGAAAGAAGTGTAGCCTGGTGAATTATAAGAATTTCAAATTATACTTGTTA
Source organism: Terrapene triunguis (assembly GCF_002925995.2). Taxonomy (NCBI): domain Eukaryota; kingdom Metazoa; phylum Chordata; order Testudines; family Emydidae; genus Terrapene; species Terrapene triunguis. The sequence continues at coordinate 9,194,734 of NW_020664490.1, forward strand.
CTAACACAGTTCCTTCCCATGCAGCTTCATAGAAGATTGTTGTTGAGTAAAGGATTGGTGAGACACACAACAGATATAGATAAAAACTTTACTTAACATCCAAATAAGTCCACTCATTGATATAACCAAACATCACAAAATCACAAACAGTGAAATAGCTCTTAGGATTATTGGCATACTCACACATTCCTAAGATTCATGGAAAACAAAGATAGCAGATACAGTGTACGCTGTTTCAGGGACCCAATGCACCCAATTTTCAGGGAAAATATTCAGATCTTTTATCTTATTCTACCTACACATATTTGACCATTTCAATTACCATAATAAACCTTGGTCCTGCCCTTTGTCCATGTGTGGTTGTGACATCTTGCTCAGGACACCCAGACCTGTGAGCCAATGCGTGCCCACTCTGTCTTCCAGACACATTTTGAGAATGTATTTCCAGGACACATCCATAACTCATTCTCTACAGCCTGTACATACATCACACCATGACTTTCAGGACCAGCATGTCACCAGTTTACATATGATACCTTACATGACACCTTTGGGATATATATTATGACAACAATGTTTTGGGGCAATGAGTCCTGATGTGAGCTACAATATGGGGGGCTCTCTGCCAGTTGGCATGGGGGGGATTTCTGGGGTCACAGTGTTATGCAGGTTGACCACAATCCTATTTGCAATTGTTAACACGGGCTATTTGTGTCAATTAATTTCCTAATAAATTCTATGCATCAATGCGGTTATCTGTATAGTTACAGTACTTGCAAAAATACCTAAAAATACTCTATTTCAAGCTTATTTGTGCAATTATGCAGTTACCTATTTTTACTGCACTTAACTTGTTTGTCACATAGCATGAAAGTGCACCATTTATGACCTTATGTCAAACCCTTAGGCCTACTTCAGCTAACTAATTATCAAGCCTACCTCATTAGGCCTCGCACTAATTACTTTATGCTATAGCAAAGCCCATTATTATTCATCATTTGAGTTCTTTTACTTACATTTCAGCTCACATTATTCTACAAAGCATTTTAATATAATCTGTCAGTATTATACCTCTTAGCAGCGTTATATATATCTTGTCAGCAATATACCCTATAACATAATAGCAAGCTAATTAAATCCTTTTTTCTGAAGTCAAGACCGGATCACAGGTCAACAGATGACAATGTATTATTATTTATTACTATTTAAATGCCAGAAGTCTGCTCTGAACAGGACACGACACAAATAACAATAGATGGCCCAAATTCTGCTCAGTGTTCTCCTGGTCGTCACAGGTCCCAGTCGAGTGCCCTCTCTTGGACACTCACTAGATTTCTGTGAGGAGATCCTGTGGTGGGATCACCAGGTGTTTTAAGCCTCCAGTAGCTGAACAGAGCCCAGCCACTGCGCCAAGCTTGGGGTCCCCAGGCACACCCTCAGGCACAGACCCTCGAGTGTGAGAGCTGGAACCTGTTGGCCAGCTACCCACTCCTGGGCTCAGTGTTGACCCTACCGACTCCCCTGTTACTTAAACACAGAACTCCACCCCAGGTATGAGCCTCGGGGTTACAGTGTAATTCTCTCAGGATGCAAATAGTGATTGTAAAGCCTATTACACACTGCACAGCGTTCTAACATCATTGCTTTTTTACATAACAGATAAAGCACAAGACAGTACAGATCGCTTAGAAAACAATAAATATTCTAAACACATGCCCCTCATTAGCTCACCCTTCCCTTGGTTGGTGGTGGGGGACCATCAGGAAGATAGGCAGGGTCCTCTGCCTCATCAGGCCCCTACTTGTTGGGTTGTTTCTTCCTCCTCTTCAGTGGGAGAAAAATGGGACTGTGAGTAAAGCAGCTTATGTCTTTTTATAACTTTTATAAAGTGATAAACTTTTATAACTTTTGTCAGGTGATGTCCTGCTCAGCCCCCTCAGGGGATCATAGACCTCAGCCAGGTGACTTTGTTGCCAAGGTGACCTCTTCCCTGACAAAACAGAGAAGACAAAAGGCTACACCTTCAAAATGGAGTGTGCAGTTTGGTAAAGACACATACAGAGAGTTCATAATCTCACACAGAATCCATAAATTGCACAGGCAGATTCCTCAATTATACCTCACGGGTGTAAATCTAGAGTAACATCATGGAAGTCAGTAGTTATTTGAGATTTATACCCATGTAACTAAACAGAATTGAATCTTACTCTTTGTCTCTAGGAACTTACTATCTAAAAGAGGTACCACTAGTAGTGAACAGTAGATGTGTTATACAAGAATAAGAAGAAAGGAAAAATTTAAAGTGAAATTATACAGTAGGGTTTATGTTGCTATTTACCAGTTTTAGAGCATTTTCAGTAGTTAATAAGCAGTTGCCAATCAAATGCAGATTTGATTTTTCACCCTTTGCTGTCACAAATGATGCAGTGATGGTCCAAATGGGCTACAAAGAATAGTTGTTGTTTTTAAAAAATGTTTTCCATAATTTCAATTCTGATCCTTTTTTAAGGGTATGAGTTGCAGTACATTGGTATTACCTACTAATTTCATGGTCCATGGTTGAACATAAGGCTATAATTCAATTGCGGTTTTTTTCTGATACTATAAACAGCAAGAGCAGTGCTGATTTACATTCTTAGTATTCACTGAGGACTACATATTGTTATTTATAACACAGGCAAAGGGATTTTGCAGGCACCTAGTCATTAGGTTATTTAAAGTCTGTCACGCTGGCGGAGAAGTCTTAATCCATGAGATGTAGGAAGAAAGGGATTATTGAGCATGAGATCTCAAAAGGCAGAGATTGGTGAGAACAAAATGTGCACAATGTGCTCATTTACCGAGGAACAGTCATTTTTACACAAATGAGTAACGAGTGTATATATATTGTATTTCTTAAAAAATAAAAAAAGCTCATTCCTCAGAATGTGTGTGAGTGTATTCAAACATTTAAATAATTACTTTGTAATTTATTTATAACAGAATATAATTTCCTTTTGAGAATACTAAGGAATAAAGATGACAAAAAATGAGTATTTCTTCTATTTTGCTTGTGTTGATTCTGGTGGATACCTGAATATTGATTGCAGTTGAAATTCAGGAAAATAAGAAAACAGGTTCAAAATTACTGTAGGGAGAGATATGAAACCAATAACTCTCCTGAAATCAGTATCTGAGAGGAGGCATTTGCAACTTACAACTATTGCAGTAGTTTTACAACCTATCTCAATGTCATAGGGCTTGATTCTGCAAAATGCTGAGAGTTCTGGTCCTGATCTCACAAAGCACTTAAGCATGTAATCTCACTGAAGTAAATGGGGCTACTCATGTGCTTCTAGTTAAGCTTTTACTTAAGTGCTGGATCTGAGCTGGCGTATTCAGCACCTTGCAGGATCAAGCCATTAGTGAATGTCAGCCAACCAGGACAAGGGCAGTCTAGCCTAGTGATTGGAACAGGCATCCGCCGTAGTGGTCAGAGCAGGCTTCAGGTACCAAGGATTGAGGTCAGAGTCAAGTAGTTGGAAGCCATAGTCAAGGGTCAAACCAGAGGGAAGGAACTGGAGCAAGCAGGGCAGCAGGCAAGGAGGGGTTCAAGGCAGGGACAGGGCAGAGGCCAGGCCAGGCCAGGCCAGTAACAAAGTAAAACATTGCTGGTGCAGTGGTGGGCATGAGCATTGCGCAGCCAGTGAGCTGCTGCTGCTGATAATGATGATTTAAGAGCTGGCCTGCTTCCCCCACCCCACAGCCAGCCAATCACATGGTGCGGCCATTCAGGCAGCCTGCTGCAGGCCAACTGTACTGATGAGGCTGCCTGGAGACTAGCTCTGTTGCAGGCCCTGATTCCTGACAGTGAGTGGGCAAACTATGCACTCCTCAAACTCAAGGGAGGTTTTGCTCAGTCACAGACTTTAGCTCAGCCTGAGTTGAGTATTTAGACAATCATTACCCCATAGTCTGCTCAAAAGCAAAATTTCCTTTAGTCAAACTACAGATGCAGACATATTAAATCCATAGGAAAGGTCCTAGGTCCCAATCCAGCCTCTTTACACCAAATGCAGCAGAATCAGTGTGGTTCTTCTGCATGTGGTGGGGACAGTTAGGATTTGGGGAGCTCCTAGGTGGGATTTACACCATCGCTACACCAAGAAGCCAGCTGTGCAGGTTTTCAGGGCTTTGTGGGGGAGCACAGGTCAGAAAAGGAGCTGGTGGAGGGCTCATTGATCCATCACCACACAGGTTACTTCCTATTGTCTTCTGCAGAGCAGGGGTTCAGAAATGACAAGTACCACTCACCATGAAGCAGCTCTATCAGTTTGAGGGATAAGATTCTTACCATCTTAGTCCCTGCAGAAACCTAATGAGAGGAGCCTGGCTAGTTTGACATGATGAGGGAGAACATAAATGACTGAAAATAGGTGGTTAGATGGAAGATGCCACTTCTACCATATAGCAGCATTATTGTGGTGCTAGTGGAGGGTAATATAATTAATGCCACTCAACATGTGTTTGTAGAAATTAGACCTTATTGAACTAACTTGATAACTTTTTTGATATGATTATGAGTTTGCTTGATAAAGGTAATAGTGTTGATGTAATATACTTAAATGTCTGTACGTCATTTGACTTAATACCGCACAACATTTTGATTAAGAAACTAGAACAATATAAAATTAACATGGCACACATTAAATGGATTAAAAATGGGCTAACTGACAGGTATCAAAATGTAACTGTAAATGATCGTCAAGCATATTTGTCTCTAGGGTGGGGTCACAGCAACTGGTTCTTGGTCCTATGCTATTCAAAATTTTTATCGCTCGCCTTGTAAAATCTTGACTGATAAAGTTTTCAGATGACAAAGATTGAGAGAGTGGTAAATAATGAAGAGGACAAGTCACTGATACAGAGTGATCTGGATTGCTTGGTAAGCTAGGCTCAAGCAAAAGTGTTTTAATACAGCCAAATGCAAAGCTGTACATTTAGGAAAAAATAATGTAGTCCATATATACATGACAGGGGACTCTATCCTGGAAAGCAGTGACTCTGAAAAAGACCTAGGGTTCATGGTGGATAATCAGCCAAACATGCACTCCCAGTATGACAGTGTGGCCAAAAGGGCTAATGCGTCCCTGGATGTTGGGCAATATTTTTGGCCCTGGTATGAATGGTACTGAAATACTGTGTCCACTTTTGGTATCCACAATTCAAGAAGGATGTTGAAAAATTGGAGAAAATTCAGAGCTGAGCCATGAGAATGATTAAAGGATAGGAAAACAAGCCTTATAGCTCAATTTATTTAGCTTATCAAAGAGCATGTTAAGGACCAGCTTGATCACAGGAAGTACTGACATAGGGAACAGCAATTGGATAATAGAGGGCTCTTCAATCTAGTAGACAAAGTTGAAGTTAGCTAAAATTTGACTAGAAATATGATGCAAAATTTTAACAGGGAGAGTAATTAACCACTGGAACATTTTATCAAGGGTTGTGGTGAATTTTTTATATCTGGAAACTTTTAAATCAAGATTGGATCTTTTTCTAAAAGATATGCTACAGATCAAACAGGAATACATCCAGGGAAGTTCTATTACAATATACTCAACCTCCCTCCTTGCTTTTGCCCTGGGCTACATTAAAACTGTTGCCTGCTAACCCACTTCACCTAATAACAGGAAGTAAAAATATTGCCTAACTCTGGTGGACTGAGGGCACTATGTTTGACAAACAGCCAAAATCTGTAGTATCCATTAAAAAGCTGTTTAGGATAGTCCACTGCTTTCACTACTACCACACCTCTCCTCTTGCGGTCCACCATTCCAACCACAATTGTCCAGAACTGTGATGGGGTTAGGTTGTCCTTTAAAGGTAGTAAGGCCTAAGGGTCAGCAATCCCGTCCCATAGTCATGGTTCTTTAAGAGTTGAGGAAGTCTCATATAGGCAAAGATCTGAGAAATAGGAGATATGGGTAGAGAGGAAGCAGTCCTGGGGGCGAGTAGTACTTTATGGAGAGAAATTCATTACTGTTCCTTTAAGGACCTGGGATCAGGAGCCTTACAGAGTGGGGCAGGGCAAGACTCCCTTCTCACTCAACCAATAGGGGATGAGCTGGGGAAGGGGACTAGCATATATGCTGCCTTCTCCCTCACAGTGGGCAGATACCAGCAGGAGAAGGCTGCCTGCGCAACTCTATCAGCTTGAGGACTACGGGGAAAAGGGGCCAGCTGAAGGAGAAGCTGGTTAAGGCCTTGCTGCTGACCTATATTACAGCCCCAGATCAAGGAGGAGAGCTGAGAGATGCATATCTTAAAGGGAGAGACACAGGGGGCTGTCTGGAATACAGCCCCAGCTCCTGGAGGAGGCGGGGGATGCATTGCTCTTGTAAGGAGGGAAAGTCAGAAGGGCTGTTTGAAATACAGCCCAGCATCTGTTACCTCCTGCCTGAAAAGAGCCTTTCCAAGGCATGTCACCTTATGGTGAGTTGTCTTACCTTTAAGACCTTGAGAACATGAACTTTTAGTACAGATACATAACTCAATTATTATCCATACCTACATTTCACAATGATTATGATGACCAGTGAGCAACTGGCTCTCAGTAGAGACCTCACATGCCACCTTTTGGTGAACTAATATGCATATATCTTACCCAGGGAATCCCCGTTCACCCTCGGTGCCCTCTGCCAGGAACTAAGTCTCTTTGCCAAGCACTTCAAAGACCCCTGACCTAATCTGGCACTACAGGAAGGAACAATTATAACACTAGTTATTGTGTGTTAGCTATTTCATGGGAAACTAAGTGTAGGATGAGATTTGACAATCTTTTTTCCTGGTTTTACTCTGATTTTTTTTATCACTATCATCAAATATGGAGTCAACAACTATGTACTGAAGTGAGCTGAAAGATCTGAAATCACATGCACCTGCCAAGAAAAATGGAAATAAAATTCCCTCCACCTAATGGTTACTCTTTGGGTCCTTATTCAGTAAAGCATCTAAGCACATGCTTAAGTCCATCCCTGTTAGTACTTTAACACATGTTTAAGTCCCAATGCTTTAATGAGATATAATAATGTGTTTAAAGTGAAATATATGCTTAAGTTCTTTGCTGAATAGGGATGTTTCAGTGAATTGGGGCTTCAGTTAATGCTGATAGTATAGAGAGCCAAATTGTGGCTCTGGATACATGGGGATAGCTCTCACCCAGGAGTCAGATTCTGATCCCCTTGAATAGTACCTTCCTTGCTCCACAGAAGACATTTGACTATTTATGATTTCAGATTTCAAAATCGGCACAAGACTTCAATTTGAGTAGCACACATGTATGCAAGAGCAGAATTTGGCCTATAATGATACAGATGACAAAAAAAAACCCCATGTTTAACTTGCTTTTTAACATAAACAACTATTAGATGCATTTTAGAGGCTGTTTTAGATCTACTCCTGAATGCAGTTCAGTTATTTCTTTGCTTTTATAAAAATATTAAAATTACCTTTTGTTAATAATTTAACAAACCCTGACTGCCGCAAAATGTCTGCCAACTAAAGAAATGCAATTTTATTCTAATGAAATTTACCATAGCCTGAATTCAAACTGAACTTACACACATTTTTTTTAAAATCAGCTTGCCATTAAATAAAGGATATAGTTATTAAATGTGGGCGTTAGATAATCAGAATTGCAGAATGGTTGCAAGCTGTGCTTTTTCATCCTAGATATTTACACCAACTCATTTTAGCTTCACAGCAACTGGGAAAGGAGTTCAATCAATAAAAATTAGTTTGGTGTAAAACTTGCACTTTTCAGACACACTTTTGATTTGAGATTTTTATATTTGCTATATTGCAGGCAACATTCAAATGTAAACAGCCCAAATACCCACCTGAGTAAACTGTAAATGTCTTTCTGTCATGCCATAATAATGATTACTTTCAAGGGTTGGCAGTTGACAGTCCGACACGGTGTAGGCGGGATGAGTGAAAGCTGCTTCTCCCACCTTCAGGCTGCAATGTACAGCAGGTTAGCATGATAAACAAGAGCTGAGAGGACAGATATAGAACATTAAGTTATTGTCATTGGCTACAGAAGCCTTAAGTTGTTCTTAGGTGTGCTTTTATTTTTCAGTAGGGTTTCAACAGGAGCAAACCTAGATTCATACACAAAGGGACCTTGAGAGACCGACCAGTCCATCCCCTCACCCTGAGGCAGGATTAAGTATCGGTAAATCATCCCAGACAAATGTTTGTCCACACAGTTCTTTAAAATCTCCAGTGACAGGGAATCCACATCCTCCCTAGGTAACCTGTTCCAGAGCTTAACTACCCTTATGGTTAGAAATCTATTCTAAATCTGCCTTGCTCAATCATTGCCTTCTAACTAATCCCAATGAGGCTGAAGTTTTAACTACTCACTTCTTTTTTTCTTTTATTTTTTAAACTGATATTTCAGTGAACACATAAAACACAAAGAACAATATATTGTAAAATCAAACAATATTCAGTTAGATTGGAATTTACCCTCCTGCAGACAGCCTGCACAAAGACTATCCAGAGACGCTACTTAAATCCCAATTAATCCATAGGGGCCCAATCATAAGCTCCGTTGAGCTATGACAGTTTGCACCAGTTGACAATCAGCTCCTAAGTGATGAGCTAATTGGGTACATAAAAGCTTAAGAATTTCACCCCAAATACAGTACTTGGCTAGACTTAAGCATTTAGGCCTGATCCTGCAACAATGGCTTATGCAGTGCCTAAACTTTAGGCTCATGAGCAATCCCACTGAAATCACAACAAAACCCTCTCAACTCAGATCTGGGAAGGTAACAAGCCAAATCCGTTCACCTACTGTATTATTTGTTGTATTTCTTCTACCCAAATTACCCTGTTAATTATTTGGGATTTCCAAAATTATTTATTATAATTATATGGAATGACCCCAGTCTTACTTCCACTGAAGTCACATAGGTCCAGATCCTGAAAGGTATTTAGATGCCTAACTTCCATTGAAATCTATGGGAATTAGACACCCAATTACTTTTGAGAATCTAGGCCTTAGAGTTTTCCCATTGACTTCAATATGGACAGGACTGAGCCCTTGCCTCCATAACACTTTCAGTTTGGGCCTGATCCTCTTCTCATTGTTCTGGTTTCACATGTTTCTGTGCTGGCTTAAA
>NW_020664490.1:9204006-9308155 GCF_002925995.2 Terrapene triunguis
CCCAGGCTCTCAAGTCTGGGAGGGAGGGGGAGCAGCGGCGCGCGAAACGGCCGCTCGGGATCTCCCCCGCCCTCCCAGGTTTGAGAGCCTGGGAGGGAGGGGGAGACTCCGAGCGGCCGCGGCGCGGGCGCCGCTCCTCCCCCTCCCTCCCAGGCTCTCAAGTCTGAGAGGGAGGGGGAGCAGCGGCGTGCGAAATGGCCGCTCGGGATCTCCCCCGCCCTCCCAGGCAGCGGCAGCGGAGGTGAGCTAGGGCAGCCGCAGCACATTTTTAGGGGCGGCATTCTGGCGCCGGCCATGCCGCCCCTAAAAATGTGCCGCCCCAAGCACCAGCTTGTTTGGCTGGTGCCTAGAGCCGGCCCTGGGGCCTACAATCAGGCTCTGTGGGTATGATAATCACTACATGGAGTTTCCTCCAATTCCATCCGAGACTCTTTCCAATCTAGCTTCTGCCCTTTGCACTCCACTGAAACCACTCTCTCCAAGGTGTCAAATGACCTTGTTCTAGCTAAAGCTCGGAACCAGTACTACATTCTCATCCTCCTTGACCTCTCAACCATCCTTTTCTTCAAATCTTGTCTTCTCCCTTGGCTTCTGTGACTGTGTCCTCTCCTGGTTCTCCTCCCACCTCTGTAATCGCTCCTTCAGTGTGCCCTTTGAAGAGTCCTCCTTGTCTCCCCTCCAACTTCTGTGGGGTTTCGAGAAGGTTCTGTCCTTTTCTCCTTCTCTTTAATTGCCACACCTTAACTCTGAGTAATCTCATTCTCAAAACACAAATTTGGCTACCCTCTCTATGCTGAAGGCTCACAGATCTGCCTGTCTACTCCAAAACTGTCTCTTCTGTCCAAACTAAAATCTCAACCTGTCTCTCTGATATTTCCTCATGGACATGTAGCAATCGGTAATCAAGCAATATGGCTAAAACAGAGAAACTAATCTTCCCTCACACCCCAAGCCCTCCCTGCTCTTGATCATTGCGGACAACAATGGTGACATCCTGCCTGTCTCTCAGGCCTGTAACCTGGGCATCATCTCTGATTTGGACCCCTCTCTAGTCCTAGCATTCAGGCTATGGCTAAATCTTGCAGATTATTTCTTCAAAACATCTCTAAAACAAGGCCTTTCTTATTAATGCAGATAGCTAAAACTCTTGTCCAAGGTGTGATCATATCTCATTGACAACTGCAATTGTGCCCCATTCATATCCATTCAGAGCCATTGGTTCTGAGCTAGTTCCATCCATCCTACTCATCTAAGTCTCTTGAAAATGAGACAACAGTCTTCTAAATTACTTGGGCTGTCCTTCAAACTTTTAAAACTAGTAGATCTCATTCTCTCCCTCTTCATTTTTAATCATAGACTAGAAGAGAGACACATTTTCCTGTTTTTTCACCTCCCAATAGATTTCTCAACTTTGAATGAATTAGATCAAATGAAGAAAATATTTCTCTGTGCCTGCAGAAGGGGCTACTGCTGACAAAAGCTGGTTTAGCACATTCCTAGCCCATTATTTTGACCATGTCATCCCCGTTTTTGCTTCTCTCCACTGGCTCCCCCTTGTAAGCCTAACTTGACAAGAGTAACTTGACATAAGTAACTTGACATAAGTAAGACCTCTTTTCTCAGTGGGCATAATTGGGAAGGTGTAAGGAAGATAAAGTTGTAAATAAGGGCATAATAAGCATTAAGCTGGAGTCAGTCTAGTGAAGACAGGCAGGAACAGGTCAATGGACAAGATAAACCTGGAATGTAGAGATTAGATTATACATGGACAGAGCATATAGCATCAGGAATCGGTTCCTGAAAAGTAAACGCAGACATGAAGTGCGTAATGCAGTCTATAGTCAGGAATGCAGGTGTTAGTAAAGATGTATATAAGGAAAAGTTTTGCTGGGTAACTTTGGATTTATGATGTACCCTGCATTTGAGCCTGGCCAGCCTGGGCAGAGTGTTGCGGCATGCCAAATAAAGGTACCTGAATGAGGAATTCTGGAATCAAACTGAGTTTTTGGAAACCGAAGAGGAAGAAGATCTTGGGGATCCCAACATCCTGTCTCTAGCTCATCAAATACAAGCTGCTTGTCTTCACTTTCAAGGCCCTTCATGGGATATTCCCACTCAATCTATCATCTCCCATTTGCTATCAAGCTGCCAGTGTTTGCCTCTGATCAGCCCATAATGCCAGCCTCCATCACCCACTTGCTAAATTTTCAAACAAGTACCTTCATGCTTTCTCCAAAGCTACCCTTCCCACTTGGGAGAAGCTTCCTGTAAACATTTGCAAAGCTACCTTGTGATGTACCATCAACACTCGCCTCAAAAATTTCCTTTGCTGTGATGCCCACAAAAACCTTAACAAGAGTTAGGCTGTTGGTGTGCTGAAACCACTGCCTAGCATGCTGACCAATATTATCTCAAAAAGAACAGGAGTACTTGTGGCACCTTAGAGACTAACAAATTTATTTGAGCATAAGCTTTCGTGGGCCTACGAAAGCTTATGCTCAAATAAATGTGTTAGTCTCTGAGGGTACGTCTATACTTACCTCCGGGTCCGGCGGTAAGCAATCGATCTTCTGGGATCAATCCCGGAAGTGCTCGCCGTCGACGCCGGTACTCCTGCTCCGCGAGAGGAGTAAGCGGAGTCGACAGGGGAGTCTGCCTGCCACGTGTGGACCCGCGGTAAGTTCGAACTAAGATAATTTGACTTCAGCTACGTGAATAACGTAGCTGAAGTTGCGTATCTTAGTTCGAAGTGGGGGGTTAGTGTGGACCAGCCCTAAGGTGCCACAAGTACTCCAGTTCTTTTTGCGGATACAGACTAACACGGCTGCTACTCTGAAACCTAATATTATCTCATTGTTTCCTTGTACTCCCCCATCAGTCGGTCTATATCCATCCCCTCCCTCCTCATTTTTATTCATAGACTAGAAGATAGACAAAATGTCCTGCTTTTTCAACTCCCAATAGATTTTTCAACTTTGAATTAGTCCAAATGAAGAAAATATTCTCTCTGTCCCTGCACAAGTGATTACTGTTGTCAAAAGCTGGTGTAGCACATCAACAAATTCTGGTTCCAAGTGCTTAGCTAGTGACTACCACCAATTGAGTGGTGGGACTGTCTTTAAAACATCAGCAGCAAATATATACTGCTTTAACAGTTCATCTCCAACCCTGTTACTTATGATGGTTAGCATGACTGATGGGTGATTATTAGATGACCATGTCATAGCAGCATCTTCTTCTTCAGCAGTTAGGCGTCTACCCTGGTACTCTGGGTTGATAATATTGGGAAGAAAGTGAGGTGGTGTAAGTGCATGATCCATCCGCTTCTTTACTGCCTGCACTTTAAGTTTGTTGGGTATTTCTTTCTTCAATGTCTCTTGAAGTTCTTTCCAAATTTCATCAGCTTCAGCAATACAGCACCAATCTTTCTTTAATTTGTCTGAGGCTATGGAAATAGATTTCAGCATATCATCTACTTCTCTTTAGTCCAATGTTGAGTATTTTGGCTGTGATAGTTCCATCGATTTTGTCATGGTTTACTTCACAAATTGTAATGAGAATAGGCCAGTTCTTAATAAATAGTTCAAAACACTCACCAACTGATTTCTATTGTGCATCCTGGGGGAGAATTAGGCCATGTCTACACTAAGTTTACAGTGGCACAGCTGTACCGATACAGCTGTGCCGCTGTAAGATCACTCGTGTAGTCACATTATGCGGAGGGAAGAGAGCTCTCCCATCGACATAATAAAACCAACTCAATGAGTGGCAGTAGCTATGTTGTCGGGAGACACTCTCCTGCCGACACAGCGCTGTGCACACAGGAGCTTATGCCAGCAAAACTTATGTCACTCAGGGGTGTGTTTTTATGTCACTCAGGGGTGTGTTTTTTCACACCCCTGAGTGACAAAAGTTTTGCCAGCATAAGTGCTAGTGTAGACATGGTCTTAGTTTGGATCCTTACGTTCTCGTCAGTGAAGCTGACACAAAGTGGTTGTTACATAAGTATTTTGAAATTTCAACAACATTTTCCTTTATTCCTTGAGCTGTACTTAAGTCTTTGGTTAAAAGATGCATCAAATGAGCACTGCATCCATATGTTACAAGTTTCAAGTTCCCTTTACTATCTTTTTCTAGATTTCTTTATTCTCATCTTTGTACTTTTGCAGCATTGTCTGCAACAAAGCTATGTGCTTGAAACATGAATTTTTGTTCAGGTTGTTATAGCTTTTACTGCTACTTCCTTTAAGTATTCTGATGTATGAGCATTTTCTGATGTATCCAATTGTTTCTGTAAGATAAACAACCCCATCTTCTGTTGTCGCACAAGGACATGTTACTAGATCATTGTGTGCATTGTTCCACCCATCAAAACTCAGATTAACAAATTTCCTGTCAATGTTCTTTGCTCACTGTTCAGTTTCCTTCTCATACGCAGCATCCCGCAATCTTCCAGCAATGTCTGTTCTACCAGGTGAGTGTAGTCTGGTGGTAATGATTGAATCGCATCAATGAAATGTTTGTTTTGAACAAGACAAAAGACAGATTTTTTTTTAGTTGCAGCACTGCTGGTGGTACCAGCAGATGACTCTGAAGTTGTAGATATTGCACATAATGAATGTTCATAACCCCTGATGTCTAAACTGAACCCAGAAACAAAATGGTAAAAAAGTGGCTCTCACTCACTATTATTCAGTGCACTGCTTTAAAAAAAATGTAGATTGTAAATGAAAGATTCCTCCTACTGCAGCTGTTTGTACCACTGTTTAAATGATATAATTTATTCTAAACCCAGTTTTATAGAGAGAGTTAATAAATCACAAAGGTTTAAATAGATTCCGGTGATCCTTATCTCTAGCAACATACTAAAGAGCTTGAAAAAACATTCTTAAATGTTAAATTCATAAATGCCTAATAAAACTTTGCTTTTAAACAGGAAAACTTCACCTAGGATGTTTGAGTATATTGAGTAATAAAAAAAATCATTTCAGAAGTCCAGCAGTAATAGTGAAAACATAGTTGATTAATACTCCCACAAGGATATCAGTTATATTTTGAACACAAACATTTTGAAATTCATAAATCCACCCAAAATAGAAATTTATGACAATAATCTAAACGATCACCTACTAGCATAAAATGGCAAGGTAGGCAGTGCATAAGAATGATGCAAAAATAAGTTTACTAACCACATGATCAAGATTGTTCACCCACATTCACCTCATCATGCTCAAAGTTATTGCCTTCTGAGGAGCGTTTTTCATAATGTTGCTTCATTCTGGCCTTGCATCTCTTTGTTGCCCTGGTTACATTTGGCACAAGTTCATTTTTTTTACCCAGGGGTACAGGAATTTCTTTTAAAAATATTCCCAAATAGGGTCTTTTTTATAACCTGCAGCTATGGCATCTTTTTTTCCCTTCTCCAGAACCCAGGTTTTGAAATCAACACAAGAGGCTGCACTCTGAGGAATGTTATCCTTCTTCCCACAGTGTCCTGCTTTGACACCAGTGTTGCTCCTTTCTGGTTGTGCGTTCTGCTTCTTCTTCCTTGTTACATTACTCCCCCAGGAAAACATCAATCCAAGACTTCTGCTGTATAACCCACAAGCCATTTGCACTGCGGTATTTTATTTAATTAGAGACAGAGAAGGAGGCAGTTGAGAAATTAATGGATTTCTCTTTTTTTTTTATCTCTGTCTACATACACATGCAAGGAGACAGAGAAAGGCCATTTATTTGCGGTGCCCAGAACTATCCGGAAGCAAGGGCTGGTAATTACTGGGCAGATTAGTGTTTTTCCATGAGCTGGAGAGCAAATTTCCATGGTGAAGTCATAAATATTCAAAATTTGAGAAGTAAGCCAATCAGAGCTCAGGTAAAGAGAAGCTATAAAAAAGGAGTATGAGAGCATCCTGGTGGGCTCAGTGGATGATCCTGAGGAGAAACATGATGGTGTCTCCTAGAGTCAGGTGCTGGGTCCCAACACCTGTAATGACTTAGCCACTCTCTTGCACCAGTAGCGCATCACTGGGACACCACAGGTTCAAGCCCTTACATGACCTATTGTGCCATATTTATAAAGCTTGACTTCAAAAGTTAGTTATTTCTCCCCTGATTTTTTCTTTATATAGCAAAGCAGCCTGTAACTCAAAGTGTTTGACAAAGGCTCAGTCATGGAATCAACATATTTATTTTTATTTAAATGTTGTAAGAGATTTTATAAGAAATTCTGGTTTCATTTTAAACAGGTTTATTTTTAAAATGAGACTCAACAATTTAAATAAAATCAAAACAATGTGATTTAAATTTTAAAAAATGACTTAAATTTTAAAAATCTTGGATTTTTTTAAAATCATTGATTTTTATCTACCCTGGAGACATAGGCCTAGCACATAATGAACATCAAAGCCATTCTAAGTAATAAAAGCATAGATAACTTAAAAGATGATATAGCAGACTTAAATTTCCATCTCAGTTCAGAACCCTATAATTATCTATCAGCAGCTGAAAGACCCAGAATAGAAAACCATTCAAAAGTAGAAGCCAAAGAACCATGCAAGGTTTTATAAGTAACCCACTTCTAATAATATCATGGCAATAAAGCAAGCCAGTACAACTTTTCAGTATCACTTAACCGTTTGTTTGCCTGTTTGTAGAACTAATGGGTAATTACATCTTTCCTCCAGCATTTTTTTCTGGGAATGAACCATCAGCCACAGTGGGGTTATCCAAAAATGTCATTGAGGCTAAAATCACTTCCCTCTTAAAATGAAAAATGTTGCTACATCAGCCTACAAAGCAGCTAGTCTTGGGCATATACAGGTATAACCCGGTTAGTATTTGGAAACAAATATTTATCTGACCCAAGAAATGATTTCAAATTCAAATTCTGAATGTTTTAATATATAAGAACACTGGTATTTGAAAGTTACTAGTTAGGAGAACTGCCACTCAGCTGCATAATTTACTACTAGAAAGAAGAACAGGAGTACTTGTGGCACCTTAGAGACTAACAAATTTATTAGAGCATAAGCTTTCGTGGGCTACAACCCACTTCTTCGGATGCAAGAAGTTCAGTGTAGAGGAGACTGTCACTAAACAGAGGAGGTTCATTTATACTAATTCACAGAAATATTAAAATAAATGTTTTGTCTTCTGCATGTGTGTGCACTTTATCATATTTATGGAAGTGTAGCATTATTGTCCTATCACCCAGGTACCTGAGTGTCTTACAGTAAGATAAACTAACCCATTCTGGAACCATTGAAGCCATCAGGAGTTTTGCTGTTGACTTCAAGGATTGCAGGATTGAGCACCAAAAAAAATACAGGATTATACTTCTTGTAAAGTTAAACCTAATAAGCAACCCCTGAAAATAGTGAATGAAGAGTCAGTTTCTAGGTTTCTTAAAGGGAAAACTGCACTGATCATTCTAACGTGAAAAAGCTCAGTCCAGCAGCCCTTACTCATAAGGGTCTTTCCATTTGTGGCTCATCAAAATCATCATGTGTAAGGTTGCAGACCTGGGCCCTGTGATGGGGTGGGCTCCCTCCTGTGATGGGGTGAGCTCAGGTGGGCTCCCTACCCCTGGATTTCACTTTGCAAGCAGTCTTCACACTATTATGTAAGTTCACCACAACGCACTTCCTTTACAATGTCTCATACAGCTTCGTGTCTGTCATGGAACCATAGGTCCGGTGCTCTCTCACGGCTTTGTAACGGTCCCTGGGAGGACCCCTTCAGTGTGTCAGCCCTCCTCGAAGGTTGCATTCTATTGCTGGGGTAAACCACTTGGTTTCACCACCTCCTGGGCCCACACTTCTGAGCCTTCAGCACACCTGCCTCACTCCATGAGCTCCACTCAGTGAGTCCACTTGAGCTGGACCCACGGGGGAGATTTGCACACACAAAGGGAGCAATGCAAACCTGACCTCTTTAGACTGGAGTGATTCTCAGACCGCGATGTAAAACGGAACAATTTGCTAAATGTCTGGAACTCAGTGCAGGAAATCCTTGGGTTAGCATAGAGAGCAGAAAAGTTGCAGCCAAGTCCAAATGGGTCTAACTAGAGCCCAGGGCCCTCTCGCAGCTCACAGTCCACAAGTGTCCCTGCATCCAGCAGACCACACTCCACTAACAAAACTCCCCTCCTCCATCCTTTGTTCCTCTTCTGGGGAAAACATCCTCACTTGACCATCCACCTTTTTCCTTTGTTCTCCAGCTGGTCCGAACTGGCTAGCTTCCTGCATGGGGGGAAAAGGGATGGCAGGAGGTCGTCAGTCCATGGTCATTAGTTACTAGACAACCACATGTCTGGGGCATTGTCTTCTGGGTTCTCCATGGGCATGGGACCCTGGCAGCCAGGCAACAGTCACACCTGGATTGCTGGGACTCTGACACTTTTTCCCCACCACCTGGTTAAACATGCAACACATAGGGGAAACTAGGCACATAGGCACATATGATTCTCATCCAAGGACCATGGAAATTCCCACTCTGTCACAATGTCCCATCACCATAATGCTTTCCCCAATTTTAGATGTACCCCCTTGTCACAGGGTGAAGGGTAGAGGAGAGAGCGGTCTCACTTCTATGAGATCCTGGGCTTCTTTGCCTAGCCTTCCCCTCTCCTTTCCTGTCTCCCTTTTAACCATTCCCAGTGGACGAGGAGGATACCCTTGTTAACTGGTTAATCACCCAGTCCTAATCAATTATCTCCCTTGTTTGGCCCCTGCAGGGAGGCTTACAGAGTACACAGGGCTGTGCGTCAGCTTGAGGCTACTCCCACTCTGCTGCAGCCCATCAGATTGCTACATGAACATTTCTTTCTTGAAAAGAATACAGCACATACTGAATGTTTGTCCCCGTGTAGTATCTGAGTGCTTCACAAACATTAGTGAATTTGTCTTCCCAACACCACTGTGAGATAAAGAAGTACTATTATCCCATGTTACAGGCAGATGCAAACAAATGACCCCTAATTCTGGTGACTGAATTTTTGGGTGCCCAACTTCAGAGACCTACATCCATGTGGGTTGTGAGGGCTCAGCACATCTGAAAGCTAGGTACCTCAAGCCAGGAATGCAAGAATGAAGCACACACAATTAGTGAACATCACTGAAAATGTTGGTCTAAGTGACTTGCTCAGTATCATATAAGAAATCTGTCACAGAGCCAAGAGAAGAGGCCAGGTTCCGTGAGTCCCAGGCCAGTACCTTAAGCACAAGACCATCCTTCTTGGAACCTCACTTTCCCAGTGAATAGGGAAGAGGTCCTTCTTTGGGAGGGGGCTGTGAAAGCACAAGTGGATCCATTCCTGGGATCCCCTGCTTTCATCCAGTCACATGCTCTCCTCCCCCTCCCTGAGAAGGCTGGTAACATGGGCATCTTCTTCAACTCAGACCTTTCCCAAGCTCCTCACATCCAGTTTATATCTAGAATTTACCGAAACTTTCTGCCTAACATTTCTAAATTACAGCTTTTCTGATGCACCTACACAGTTAAAACTCTTGTCCAAGCTCTCATCATCTCATGTCTTGATTACGGCAACATCCTTCTTTCTGGCCTTGACAAATACAGTTATGTCCCACTCAGATCCATTAACAATGCTGATGCAAAGATGGTTTTCCTATCCCATTGCGTCAACCATGTCACCCCACTCTCTGCATCCCGCTACTGGCTCCCCGTTCTCTATTGCATCAAACATAAGCTGGTTTTACTCACTTTCAAAGCCCTTCTCAGGCCTGGCCTACACTAAAAAGTGAGGTTGACCCAGCTACGATGCTCGGGGGGTGTAAAAAGGCCACACGCCTGAGAGATGTTGCTATGGCGACCTAACCCCTGATGCAGATAGCACAAGGTTGATGGAAGAATTCTTTCATTGCCCTACCTACTGCCTCTCAGGGAGGTGGATTAACCACAGCGATGAGTGAACCTCTCCCATAGGTAATGTCTACACTGAAATACTACAGTGGTGCAGTTGCAGTGCTGCCGCTGTGCCACTCTAGTGTTTCAAATGTAGATAAGCCTTCAGTCAATCCCCACCCTACCTTTCATCTCATTTGCTATGGAGCTGGTGATGCTCTCCTCCAATAAGCCCATGATGCCAGCCTCCATCGTCCTCTTGTTAAGTTTTCAAACAAGCCCCTTTCTGCTTTCTGCCATGCTGCCCCTCACCCTTGGAAGGTGCTCCCCACAAACATCCGCAAAGCTACCTCATGATCCACCTTCAAATCCCTCCTCAATGCTCTCTTTTGCCATAATGCCTACAAAAAACTTGACAAGGTTGAAGCTGCTGGTGTGGTGTGACCACTGCCTCTCCTGATCACCAATATTGTCTCACTGTTTCCTGGTACTCCCTGTCTGTCTATATCCATCTGCTGTCTCTTGTCTTATAATTAGATTGTAAGCCCTATGAGACAGGGACTATCTTCTTATTTTGTGTCTGTATAGCGCCTAGCACAATGGGGTCTTGGACCCTGAGATGCTACAGTACTACAAATAATTAATAATCAGTCGTATTTATTATTGTACATAACCCTGTCTTATTCATCATCCATCCACTGTACTGAATAAGGCAGGAAAGGGAAAATAGTATGATGGAGGGCAAAACAGCAGCAGGAAGAATCATCACTGTATCTGTGTCTGGTCTGGAGCTTAGTTCTGTGAGGCTGCTTCATAACAATGCCCAGAAGGATCTAGGATCATGTGCAGTGCAATTGTGATGTTGAGCAAGCCACAGTGTGTTGCAGTGAGTAGGGCACTGACCTGGGACTCAGGAGATGGGTTCTATTCCTGACTCTGCTACTAGCCTGCTGGTTGATACTGTGTAAGTCTTTGTGCCTAAGGGCTTGTCTGCCTGAGGATACTCAGGAAAGTTAAGCCAAATTAACGAAAGGTGGGAATTGAAAGTTGTCATGATTCAGGGGTGAGCTGCACCTGTGATCTCTCTCCCAGTCTCTCCGTGGGCACTCTTTCCAAGTGACAGGCCTCTACCTGCACTTCTTCCAAAGTGGAACTCTGCAGTTCACCACACTACAGCCCTCTCCCCCCTTTCACCAACCATCTTGTCATGGGTTACAGGGTGAGTGGTGCCTTAGACCCCTTTGTAGTCCTTCTTGAGTGCACTCCTCAGGTGATGTGTTTCTTTACCTTCACCTCTCTACAGATCTCTGGTAGACTGGATTCTTGGGTGGCAGCTCCCTGCTTCCATTTTTGATTCCCTCACCAGTCCCAACTATATCTGGCACCTGAAAGAATCTTCCCTCCAGGAACTTGTGACCAGCAACTGATTAAAGTGACTCAAACAGCTTCATCAAAACAAACATATTCGTCTTTTGCTCAAAGGTACTTAGCAATCAGAGGCCTATTTGCATCCAATCTTACTGTCATAACTATAAAGGGAAGGGTAACAGCCTTCCTGTGTACAATACTATAAAATCCCTCCTGGCCAGAGACTCCAAAATCCTTTTACCAGGTAACCTGGCTGACACCTAACCCAAAGGACCAATAAGGGGACAAGATACTTTCAAATCTTGGTGCGGGGGGCGGGGGGGGGAAGGCTTTTGTTTGTGCTCTTTGTTTTGGTGGTAGTTCGCTCTTGGGACTGAGAGGGACCAGACATCAATCCATGCTCTCCAAATCTTTCTGAACAAGTCTCTCATATTTCAAACTTGTAAGTAAACAGCCGGGCAAGGTGTGTTAGTTTTATCTTTGTTTTCTCAACTTGTAAATGTACCTTTTACCAGGGTGTTTACCTCTGTTTGCTGTAACTTTGAACCTAAGGCTAGAGGGGGGTCCTCTGGGCTCTTTAAGTTTGTTTACCCTGTAAAGTTATTTTCCATCCTGATTTTACAGAAATAATTTTTACCTTTTTCTTTAATTAAAAGCCTTCTTTTTAAGAACCTGATTGATTTTCCTTGTTTTTAGATCCAAGAGGGTTGGATCTTGATCCACCAGGAGTTGGTGGAAGAAAGGAGGGGAGATGGTTAATTTCTCCTTGTTTTAAGATCCAAGGGGTTTGGATCTGTATTCACCAGGAAATGGGTGAAGAGTCTCTCAAGGCTACCCAGGGAAGGGAATTAGCACATTGGGAGTGGTGGCAGCGGACCAAATCTAAGCTGGTAGTTAAGCTTAGAAGTTTTCATGCAGGCCTCCACATCTGTACCCTAAAGTTCAGAGTGGGGAAGCAGCCTTGACACTTACCTAAACCTTATCCTTGATCTTCTGGCAATGCTTCTACTAATGCAGCCCAATATGCCATTAGCCTTCTTGGCAACAAAGGCACACCGTTGACTCATATCCAGCTTCTCGTCCACTCTAATCCCCCGGTCCTTTTCTGCAGAACTGCCACATAGCTAGTCGGTCCCCAGCCTTGTGTGGTCCCTATCTGAATTCCACTACCCACTCTCCATCCTCTCTGCTGAGGATCATATCAAAATTCACTGTAAGAAAAATGAACTGGAGAGGTGTTGATTGTCACTCTTTAAAGGAAGACAATATGGATAGTGAGTGATCAGCTGTTGTGACCTGCACAGGATGTGCCATGTTTGTCTTTCTCCCACAGGACAGAAGTGACTTTGTCTGTATGAAGTGCAAGCTGGTCACAATATTGGAAGAGAAGGTTAAAGGACAAGAGACCCAAGTATCAACCCTGTGTTGATCAGAGAAAATGAAGACTTTCTGGATAGAAGTCAGCGTTTGGTACTGCACGCACAGCATGCTGAAGAATCAGAGAGGGCAGTGCATAATGGGGAAGGAAATTGGCTGCATGTGACCTCCAGAAGAAGAAAGAGGGGAACCCATGTATCCCCAATGCAGATAGAGATAAGAAACTGTTTTCAGGCTCTCTGCACAGGTACTACGGCAGAGAATGGTTTGGAAGAATCATCTGAGGGAAGGGAACAGAAGGAGACCCCATCGACTGGAAGGCATGGGATGCATTGTCCTAGGGATGGGGGTTCCATGATCACCACTCCCAAGAGGAGGAGATGAGTGGTGGTTGGGGACTCCCTCCTAAGGGGGACTGAGTCATCCATCTGCCATCCAGACAGTGTGCTGCTTGCATGGAGCTAGAATTCAGGATGTGACGGAGTGTCTGCCAGGACTGATCAAGCCCTTGGACCACTACCTCTTCCTACTTCTCCACGTGGGCACCAATGATACTGCAAGAATGACCTTGAGCGGATCACTGCAGAAGATGCTCTTCCCTCTCTTTGTTAGGTGGATACAATCTCTTCCTAACAATCATTCTTCCTGGAACAACACCCCATGGTTGAAAAATCCAAAGCCCTCTCTCCGACACCACCTGCGCAACCATGTATTTACTTCCACAATTCGATGGTCCCTACCTGGGCCTTTTCCTTCAACACGGAGGATGGACGAGAACACGACTTGCGCCTGAAACTCCTTTATCCTTCTTCACAGAGCCACATAGTCTGGCTGATTATTCCCCTCTAGTCAGCACTGGTGAGGCCACGTCTGCAGTATTGCGTCCAGTTTGGGGCCTCCCACTACAGAAAGGATGTGGACAAATTGGAGATAATCCAGCAGACGGCAACGAAAATGATTAGGGGGCTGGAGCACATGACTTATGAGGAGAGGCTGAGGGAACTGGGGTTATTTAGTCTGCAGAAAAGAAGAGCGAGGAGGGATTTGATAGCAGCCTTCAACTACCTGAAGGGGGGTTCCAAAGAGGATGGAGCTTGGCTGTTCTCAGTGGTGGCAAATGACAGAACAAGGAGCAATGGTCTCAAGTTGCAGTGGAGGTCGTCTAGGAAAAACTATTTCACTAGGGGGGGTGGTGAAGCACTGGAATGGATTACCTAGGGAGGTGTTGGAATCTCCATCCTTAGAGGTTTTTAGGGCCCGGCTTGACAAAGCCTTGACTGGGATGATTTAGTTGGGGTTGGTCTTGCTTTGAGCAGGGGATTGGACTAGATGACGTCCTGAGGTCTCTTCCAACCCTAATCTATGATTCAGTGATCTCAAAGAACTTCCAGCTACAGATAAATAATCTTCATTTCTTCTTTGTTTGATGGTCCCAATGTATATTCCCCATGTGGGAGTTTAGTTTAAAGCAGGAGCCAAACAGAAGGTGTGTGCATAAATGCAGATGTTATCGTGGTCTGTAAGACTGCTGTCCACACAGCTGTATCTGTAGTAGAAGCCTGGATCACAGTGGACTCTGGAGATAACTGATGGTGTTGTGATCAAAAGGTGAAATGCTTCCATTTGGCTAAATAACATTTTCTGGTTGAATCCTTCCTTCTCTGGTTGAGGTTGGATTGAAATGCTATTGAGCACAAACACTCTGCACATAATGTCCATTCAAAAACCTTGAGTTGCTGTGACCCCAGGTTAGGATGCTTGAGCGTGCCATTGTGTTGCATCAGCAGATCCAGAAATGGTTGGCTGTCAATAGGCAGATGGGTCGGAATCCTCAGGAGTTCTGAGAACCAGAACTGCGTTGGCCAGTTGGACTCAATGGGGAGGCCCCAAGTCCTGTTGTGATGGATCTTTTGCAGAAATTGTGGTATCAGTGGGATGGGAGCGAAGTCATATCTGAGGTGGTCCATCCTGGGGTAAAAGAAGGTCATTGTCCTTCAAGTCTCAGCCAAGAGTCACTCTGGAACAGTACAGGAGAAGTTTCCTGTTCTCTTGCAAAGCAAAGTGATCCCAGGATGGTGTTCCCTATCGATTGAAGATGTTGTTGAGAACAGAATTGTGAATCTCCCATTCATGGTCTCTTGAAAACATCTGCTGAGACTGCTAGGGAGTTCTGTGTGCCTGGTAGATATACTTCAGAGAGAGTGATATGATATCTGATACACCAGTTCCAGAGGTCAACCATCTTTACACACAGGGTGCAGGGATCTTGTTCCCCCCCCTGCTTGTTTATGCAGAAGACAGTTGTCATATTGTCCATTACTTGGATATGACAGAATCGGATGAGTGGGAAGAATGCGTTGCAGGCCCAATGGACCACCCTTAATTACAGTAAATTAATGTGCATCCTGGCCTCTCAAGGGGTCCAAGTAGCTTCTGTAGTGTGATTGTTCATATGAGCTCCCTAGCCAAATAGGGAGGTGTCTGTGACTAAAGTCACCTTAGGTGTAGGGGTGAGGAAAGGAAATCCCACTTCAACTTTCCCCAGCTTTGTCCAGCAGGTGAGTGAGACCAAAACCTTGGCTGGAATTGTTACTTTGGCATTTATGTTGCTTTTTTCTGGTGAGTAGATGGTCTGTAAGCAGTGGAGATGAAGCCTGGCAAATGATGTAACATGACCAAGGAGGGAAAAGCAAGTCCTGATTATGGTTTGAGGCTCAAGGGTGACCTGTTTTATTATATAGCTCATGACATGGAATCTCTTGGTTGGAGATTCCGCTGTCACTACTGAAAGGAGCTTTGTGATGACCTTGGATGCCATAGCTAGTCTCAATAGAAGTACTCTGAACTGGAAGTGGTCCTGCCCAATGAGGAATCTCAGGAACCTTCTGTGGGATAGGTGAATATATATATGCAAATAAGTGTCTTTCATGTCAAGGGCTGCAAATCAAATGCCCTTTTCCAGAGAGGGAATTATTGATGCCAATGTGACTGTATGGAATTTGAATTTTCGGATTAATACATTCAGTTGGCATAGGTCAAAAATCAGTCTCCATCTTCCTGATTTCTTGGGGACCAAGAAATATGGGGAGTAGAAACTCTTCCTCCCATGTTGAGGGGGCACTAATTCTGTGGCGCCTTTCTGAAGAAGAGAGTTTACCTCTTGATGCAGAATCTCCTGGTCAGAGAGCTCCCTGAAAAGGAGTCAGAAAGAGGATTTGTGGTGGGGAGGCGAGAAACTTGATTGAGTAGCCTTGGTGGATGATGTCTAGGACCCACTTACCTGTAGTTATTGCTGCCCAGATGAGAGCAAAGTGGGTAAGGCAACCATCAAAGGTATGGAAAGAAATGAGGCCTGTCATCATTGTCAGGACTGGTCTTTGACCAGAGCATCAAAAGAACCCGTTGGATGGTGGATGGAGTTGGGTGGTGGTTGTAGAGGCAGAAGTAGCTGCATAGCTGAGTCATTGAGTCCTTTGCTTCTTATATGGAGGTTCAGATGAGCATTGGTGATAGAATGCCTGAGGAGGTGGTCTGGATCAATAGGGTTGCTTATGGTGCTTCCTCTTCAGGGTCAGGGTGTAAATGCCCAGGGAGTATAAGGTTTTCTAGAGTCTGTTAGAGTGTGCTAAGACTTGTTGGTCTTTGCATTAAAAAGTTAAACTCATCAAAGGGAAGGTCCTCAATGGTATTCTGGACCTCCCTGGGGAACCCCGAAAATTGCAACCACACCTCATGCCTCATGACTACAACTGTGGCAAGAGCTCTAGAGGCAGTATCAGCTGTGTCAACTGCCGCTTGAAGTGATGTTTTGGCCACCAGCCAGCCTTCATCAATGAGGGCTTGGAACAGAGCCCTGTTTTCCTGGGGAAGTTTGTTTTTAAAATCTGTATACTTGGCATAATTAAGGAAATCATATTTTGTTAACAACACCTGGTAGTTAGTGACTATGAATTGGAGACTAGCCGATGAGAATACTTTCCTACCCCAAAGGGCGAGGCTTTTAGCACCCTTGTCTGGTGGGGTAGTCTTGGAGTACTATGCCCTGGACCATTCTGTACCTGCTTGCACTACTAAGGAGTATCAGATGGGAGAGTAAGAACTCTGCCCCTTTAGCTGATATGAAATACCATTTCTCAGATTTTTTTGGGGTAGTGATCCAAGAGGCAGGGGTGTGCTACACTGATCTGGCAGGTTCCAAGATGTCTTGGTTAACTGGAAGGGCCACCCTCGAAGGGCCAGAAGGCTGGAGAATGTCCAATAGACCCTGTTGTATATCTTGGACCTCTTTGAGAGGTATTTGCAACTTAGTTGCCACCCTCTGCAACAACTCCTGGTACAGTTTGTGGCATCGAGTGGATAGGGAAATGATGGATCCACCTCCTCATCCGGTGAGAAGGATGACATGCCAGTTGGATCCAGTGGATCTGACTTGATCGCTTCATCTTCCACAAATTCTGACAAATCTGGTTGGCATTGGCTGGCAGAGGAGGGTCAGTGTGATTCCTGCATGGAGCCCGGGCATCTGCTGTATGGCTCCCATGAACCCCAATAAGACCAGTAGAATCTGACCAGAGAGGGAGGACCTCAGGGCTTTGGGTACTAGTGATCCCCTGCATAGCTGTATTCAGAAAGAGATGGGTGGCTCCAGTACCTTATTCGGTCTCTGACTGGGCTTGTTTCCCTTGGGGAGGATGCCTCATCTGGAGCATCAGATTCACTTGATGAGATGATAGGCTCCGTTTCTACCAGTGGCACCAACAATACTGGTGGGGGATGTTAGTTGCGTAATTGGGGGTGATATTCTCCACCTCAAGGTAGTTTCCGGTGGCATAGTGATGACTCTAAGAAGAGCTGGATCTGATAGCAGGGAAAATTGTGGGTAGGAAAAAGCAAAGCTATCCTCCAGTGAGGTACCCTTCTCTGGGAGACTCCTGAGGAGGGTACCAGCATATCTGAGTCATCTGACGATCTTGTGTTCAGGGAATACCACAGGGTGAATGTCAGAGCTGTCAAATGGGATCCCAGCATTGAACTCCCAGGCAGAACTGTTGGGTACTGCTCCTTAGGTTTGTAGGGTGGAGCCAGAACCATTGGATCCTTCTTCTTTTGCACCTCTCCTTCTTGGACAGAAGGCTTATGCAGGCCTAATTCTTTAGGACCCACATGCAAGGGTTCACCTGACTTTGACCAAGATGAGGAGGGATGCTTTCCTTTAGAGACAGATCTAGACAGAGATCTGTCCTTATGCCTATGTTCACATCCCCTGCTCTCATGAGAGGGTTTCACTGTCTGAGGCCATTGTACAGAGGGGTGTGCCCAGCCTGAATCTGAATGGAGTTTCATAGTCTGCTCTATGAGGTGTTTCCACAGATGGCGCTCTCATCCTTCGTGAGTTCAGGGAGGAAGGAGTGGCAGGTGTTGCGCTTGGTGGCAATATGAGCCTCCCCAAGGCAATAAAGGCAGCACTGTTGGTCATGACTGACGGGGAAGGAACAAGGGCAGAAGACACAGTTCTTGAACCCTGGACATCTTGGCATAGCCCCTCTTCAGAGGGAGAAGTGCCCCAGGGTGGAGAGAACTAAACTATGTTAACTATAAAACCACTAAAATATTAAACTATGAAACTATTTACAAATTGTATTCATAGGTTCACAGAAGAGGAAGATCGAAGCAGACACAGAATTTCGACCCAGGCCAACTGGCAGTAAGAAGGAACTGGAGAAGCTCTGGTCTGAACTGCCCTTTTTGCCCTCGATTCAGAGCACAAGCGGAGATCTATTGTGCATGTGTGAATCAACGGACACCGCTTACTAAACATGTCCAAACTCCGGCGCCTGGGGTGCATGCATACCC
Source organism: Terrapene triunguis (assembly GCF_002925995.2). Classification (NCBI taxonomy): domain Eukaryota; kingdom Metazoa; phylum Chordata; order Testudines; family Emydidae; genus Terrapene; species Terrapene triunguis. The sequence goes on from NW_020664490.1 coordinate 9,222,469, forward strand.
TTGTGTGAAATACACATAGGGACTATGAGTTGAAAAGCAGCCAATACATTCCCACACTTTCATAACCCTATATAGCCATGCATGGACCATCTTAATAGCCAGGTCCCATATTTATAACATTATTACAGATTAATGCCACCTTCTCCACAAAAGTGCATTAGTTAAAGTGCATTAAACCCCTGTGTGGATGCTCTGATTCAGAAGTAAAGTGGCCTTAGTTTAGTTAGGCTTACCCTTCTTTGAAGGAGGATTAAGCTAAAATGAACTAAAGCCACATTACTCCTGAGTCAGAGCATCCACACAGTGTTTTAATGTGCTTTAACTTCACACCTGTAGTTAATTTGGCTTCACTTTCCTCATTGTCCTTGTGCAGACATGCCCTCAATTTCCCTATTTATAAAAGGGGATAATGATACATACCTCTTTTGAAAAGGACTTTGAGATCTATGGATGGAAAACCCTAAGGTTACATCTAGTCTACAGGCTAGGCGTGTGATTCCCAGCTTGTGTACATATACTTGCCTAGCTCAAAGAGAGCTAGCACGAGTCTAAATAGCACCCTAGCTGTGGTAGCATGGGCGGCAGCAGCACAGCTGAGGAAGGCTGAGGACATACCCACAGGGTTCAGGTGGGTTTGTACCTGGCCCACCTCAGTTGTGCCACCTCTGCCCATGCTACCACAGCTGCACTACTATTTATACTCGCACTAGCTCCCACAAAGCTATTGCAAGTATGTGTATGCGAGCTGGGAATCACAACCCCAGCTAATAGTGTAGACATAGCCTGAAAGAACTACATATTCATTTTGCAATATCTGTTGTGCATGTGCAAATTGAGATTTGATTTGGCCAAATTGAGATGGAGTTGCCAGATGTCAAGCCTGACGCCAAATGAAAATGCTTGAGCTGTTCAAAGAACAGATGGAGGAGAGAGGGGGACAACACTACTTATTATTCACCAACTTAATTTTTTTAAATGGCTGAAAACTGTTTTTGCTGAAACTTTAAAAAAGGGAGCCAGAGATTAGCTAGGGCAAATGTCAGCCTACACAGGTAAAGTTTGTCAAAGCTGTAAGCAACTGAAAATGGAAAATGTTAGGCATTGTTAATAGAGAGGTGATGACCACTCCACTGTCCTTTCTGTAACATTTCATGTTTACTATAATATAGTAGTATGAAAATGTGAAGAGGTATTTCTCACCGTCATTGAAATAAGCAGGTACCTTCATCTTTCTTCAGAGAAGCAGCATATTCCTTCCTGCTAGAGCTGCTAGTCATAACGAAGTCATTAAGCCCCAAGTAGCCACTTCATTAAATGATATTGAAAATAGCTTCAGAGGGAGCTGAGTAAATCACTCTGCAGGATGGAAACAAACTGTAACACTAGCCAGTACATAAGAAATAGAGAAGAAAGCACTTACGTCCTGCAGTACTTTATCTTAGCACTTTCCAAGATACTACACGGACATTCTACCAGAGTGATAGCTGATGTCTGGTTTATACAGGGAGAGCTGGGCCTCCCTCACAGGGTGTACCAACTTCATGCACTGGCAGACGCTGCTTAGGAGCAGAGAAAGAAATTCAAGGCCAAAAAGCAATTTGAAATGATACAGCCCTAGAGAATTATCTGATAACAAAAGGCTGGAAGCCTGAATTACTTTGAGCCAGAAAAAACAGAAGCCCTTTTTTATATAATACATAGAAGATTCTAAAACTGTGAAACTTCACACTCTTATTAAATGTTCAGTATTTATGTCAGCACTGAACAGTTATAAAAAAGTTTAGAAAGATGCAATATAAAAATTGATATTTACTTTGTTATTACTCTTCAGTATGTCATAACAGGAAAGTAATGTCAGGAGAGTACATATAAGAAAGTGATAGCAAAGCACAAAATAAAAAAAAATCTTATTATTCACTTCGGGGAATGTAAATAGCTCTCACCATGAAACTGTCAAGCCCCTGAATATGAGTGAAAAAGCTTTGATGGCTCAAAGGCAGCAAAATATGCCAAAGACAGAATATGCCAATTAATAAACCACCAGAGCTTTGTGTTCATGTCATCAGAGTCCTTGATGGCGTAACAGCCCTATCCTGTACACGATGGTGTACTATACATTATTCTGCGGCTGCACATGGGCCAAAGTGACATGTATGAGAAGCCAATGGAAGGATGTGGCATCAGGAGGGTCAGGATTATAAAGGAATGATAATTACACAAGGAACCAAATCACAGAAGGGCTATTATCTGTTTAAATGGGCAGGTGAAAAAGATACAATTAGAGCTAACTTCTCTGTTCCTTCTCTCCCTTCCTTTGTATTTGGAATACCACACTTGAGAGCTCATGGGGGCCAAAATGAGCATTGATTGTGACTTCCTTGACAATTTAAAATGATTAACGTTAAAAAATAAGAATGTCCAAATTAAGCAACAATGAATGTCTTCTGGCAAAAAGGCACAAGCAGTGGCAGGCATAGCGCCTGCCACAATAAAAATACAACCATCTGCCAACATAAGATGCAGTGGAGGGATCCTTAAATACTATGTGGTATGACAGTGCACATCCCTCTCAATACAGGTTGAAGGAACAGGTCTAGAATCTATCCAGAGCCAAGTAATGGGATGTCAGCTTGGTTATTTTGTGATGGAGATAGTTTGAAAGTATGACAGAGGCAGAAGTTGGTGAGTTGGATGGAGATAGAAAGTGATGAAAGAGCTGAACCACTGTACATTTCTGTCATTGCCCTAGGTAAAAATGTGGAGTAGAGTCTCTTCCCCAGAGTTTAGAAGTCCTAAAAACCTGATAGCTGATCACCAAACCCACTACACTGGATATAATGGAATATTTAACATATGGAAAACAAAACAATGCACTATAAAATGGATGCATTTGACAACAAGTTTTTCTTGTGCAGTGGCATCAATATCTTTTGAATTGGCAAGAAACATAGGGACCGATTGCTCTTACCTCTGCCGTGAGATTTCTGGGCAGAAAACTGTCAGATCATAGGAATCCTGGGACTATTTTTATCGCTTACGAGCCCTTTGCGGTAAGAAAAAAGATTTTATCTTGTGCAAGCGGGACTCCTCCTTTGAGGCTTGTTAATTCTAAAATTGGGATCTCTTCAGATTACTCTTCATATCTCGCGAAGAGCCATCAAAGCTTCACTAGAAAAAAACAACAGATGTGGGACTTAAATTCGTTGTTATTCCCAGGAACATTTTGTTTGACCTTTGGTAATCAGACAACCCAGAGAAAGCCAAGACTCAAAGGCAACATAGGAAGTCAGAGGTCTCAGAAAATGCCCCAGAATCCTTACTTCAAGATTCAATTTGGCAATAGACTAATACCTATGGACTTTTCTTTTCAAAGCTCACTTTTATGTGTAATCCCAACAACAAACTCTTTGCTTCACATTGCCTTGCTTGTACCCTCTCAGGTTTTTTCTATGTAGGAATCCTATTATTTTAATAATGGAAATTACTACATTTTGAGCTTAATTATTTCTTTATAAACATGCATATTTTGAGAGACAGATCCTCTAGCTTAATCATCTAGTATGAGCCAGATAGACTGATATTGAGGCTGCCAGAGCAAAGTTTAACTTAATTATCTTCTTATCATTAGAACATCATTTTATACTGATTCATAATTTTAGTTTTCCTTGTTTGGCCTGTTTTGTGAAGGTGAAGGCCATTGGCAAATCTGTGCATTGCAGGAGGTGTGGGAGTATTTTCACAGACTTCAATGGGCATCAAGTCCTAAATTGTAAAGTATTTTTCTTTAAAATTAGCTATTGGGTGTTTGGACTCTTTACTCTAAGCAGTTCTTAGAACAATAGGCCAGATCCTCAGCTGATGCAAATCAGCATAGTTCCACTGATGATGCAGCTATGGAGATTCACTTCAGATGAAGATATGGCCCAATATTCAATTTCAGTAATGTATGATAACCCCTTACTAAATGGATATGTATATCTTAATTACAAATAGCTCTTTGCTTGCTGCTTTCTTCTCCCCCATTGACATACATATATTCACTTATTTTTTATATAATAGGTTTTATGAAGGAATGTAATGAACAATATTTTTAATGAAGGGCCAGATTCTGCTACCTATACTCATATCAGCATCAAAATTTAAATTAATGGGATTCCTTTTAATCACTGCTCAACCTGAGTAAGGGTGGTAGAATTGGACACAAAAATTTTTTAATAACCATCTTTTTGTAAACTTTGAAAGAAGTTCAGCAATATGTCATTTCTCATGATATGTATCCATTTGGAATCCTGTCATGAAATTGTTTTCTATATATTAGACAGCAATATATCTGCTATGGTTACACTTCAAAACACTCAATAAAACAAAGGCTTATTAAAAAAAAAAAAGGTGACCAAGAGGGCTGAAATAGATAGAATAGGATAGAGACAGTGACGGAATCTTAGTAAGGATCACTACATTCAGAGGCAGAGGAATGTCTGTTATTAGGTAAGAGTGAAAGCAAGCAATCAAGATGCTGATACTCCAGCAAACTTTGCCGAGTAACTGAGAAGGATGGCATGCTGTAAATATCAGGTGTATGACGGGGTAAAGGAGGATGACGGGTGACAGGGAAAGGAGTTTATATACATGAAAAATACTTTTTCTAAAAAACTGTTTAAGAATGAGATAGCCAAGATTGAAACAGTAGCTGATGATGTAAACAGAGCCTAAGTGGGAAGGATTTTGAGAAAAGAGTGATGCTGGCATTCTTGACGGTACCAGAGAAGCTACCCATGAGCAATGGTTAGGAGGCAAGAGATGAGGAGGTATCAAACATCACCATAACTTTTTCTATCATCTTTGAGTTTCACATTTCTTTAAATGCAAAAAGAATTAGGTTCATTCAAGGTTGTGCTAAACTATCCAGATAGTTTGCAAAGTTCAAATTCATTAAAATAGCAATGCCTGAAACTCCCTGAATGTAATTCACACTGTTCCAAGCCTAGAGCAAAGCCATTTTAATACATTTAAGCAAATTGTACTTCAAAACTGTTATTAGTGCTGCCTAGCAACAGAACTAATTGCCTACCATAAACTCACTGCAAAACCTTAATAAATCAGGCTTTCATTTAACTACAAAAGAAATTCCTTTTCAACTAAAAACACCAAAAGCTTATGTCCATCAATAACACAACATAAAAGGCCTTTCTAGAATAGCTTGTTTTAGGTAACTCATTCATATTGGACTGCATATCATGGAGAAGGAATTACATTTATATCCTGCAAATAAGACGGTGCATGAGGCAAATCCAAATCTTTTTGTTTACATTTAAAATCCATCTCAAGTATCAGAATTTAACTGATATCATTTGATTGGTTTAATTCCCTTTGAAAGTATGTGAATTCAGGTTTAGCTTGCAACTCTACAGCTCAAGTTTTTGTCAATATCAATAGTCATACACAGTGCAGCAGGGGCAACTTAAATATGTCACTTCAAGCTGATGAAGCAGTCCTTAACCTTGCCATTTCAAGATTCAATCAGGTGTCCATTTTATTTAGATAACAGGGGAAATCACAGTCAGTTCATTCTAGTTTACTTTGGGGATTGGGTAGACAAGTGCTTAGAGATATAACAAAAAAATCAATTCCCAGCACTTTACTGCAGTGATAAAGCATATTCATTTTGAAAGGGTTTATTTATTGTAATATTTATCTGTCTACACTAAAATATTTAACTGTCTATAAAGCTCAATTATTGGGCTGGATTTTAATATTCTCTTCAGCATTCTCACTTTTTATAATACTTTTTCATCATGGAAAGAGTTTTATAGGTATTTTTCCACCCGTTGCCCCTTTCTATTGCCCTCTAGAGATGTCTCCTGCATCCCACTTTTCTGGGAGTGCCCCTTCCACAGTAAGTTTAAAACCTCCTCCAGTCTTGGATCCACATCCTCAAGGAGAAACAAGTTTCTCAGTACCTAGGATCCTGCCATCACATCACTAGTTTTCTTATTGTGTTTCTTTAACCCAGGGAGACTGGATGGGACTTGTTTCAGAGCATATTGTTCAGCTCTATATGAGAGAATGGTGATGTGTGGAATGAATGGAAGGTTGCTGAGTGATGCAAGATGTTCCTACCCCACAGACTGACTCAGCAGCACAGCCAGATTAGATAGTCCAGGTTTAAGGATAGAATCCAATTTTCCTACACAGCAGTGCAGGGCACACTGGCTCTGCACCATCCCCAAATGACAGCATATTAAAAAAAAGGAATAATGCTGTAGGTTTTTTACAATATCTTTTTTTTTTTTTTTTTTTTACTATTTTATAGGCAATACATAGAGGCACATACAGGTCTCTGACACAAGAAACCTCAAATCTGAGATCTCAAATTGCCAGAAAAATTATGTATGTTTTAACTTCACACTCATGTGTAAATTGAAGTATTTGAGTGACTGTTCGCAGAATCAGGGTCTGTATGATGAACAGGACAAATAAGGACATTATAAACCCCAAGGAGGGGTGTGATGAAGGATGTGGATTACAGATATTTCATCCTATAAATTTAAGCATCCCTGTATGTAGGTGATTAAAAAAAAACCTGAATTATATATTATATATTTAAAATATATGCATGCATTTGTTGCACTAGGGCTTTTTATTGTGTATTGCAAAGCTTATATTAAAAACATTCTGAGTTAAGGCAAAGGTGGTTGGAAACCCATATATTGTGCCAGGCTGCATTGAGAATGAAAGATTTCTATGTTAATTCAGACAAACTTGTTATTTATAGTGAAAAGAAATGTGGAAGGCTGGAGTTTCATCAGATATTTTCCCTCACATTTCACGTTTTGACCTCTTTGATTATTCATTTAGCATTCCCAAGCCTTTTTATGATATATGTAATCCCGTATGGGAGCAGCTATCTACAGGTTTTAAATTTATTATCTCAAGCCGCACAAAAGGACTATAAGATAACCTCTTCCCCTACCATTCTGTCATGACTGATAGTGGCTTTAAACATTCTAGTAATGAAAAATAGTAGCGCTCTGCTGAATGAGACACAAGCTTTTTCTAAAGAGTATGTTGGTATTGCAACAAACCAGAGGAGGGAGAGGGAGGGGAGAAGAGGACAGCTCGGGGATGGGATGGAATAGGATGGAAGGAAGGGTCACTGTACTTTGGAAAATCAGCTAACAAAGTATGAAATGCAAAAAGCAAAAATTCTAAAATGTGAAGTTATTTTAAACCAAGTAGTGCCTTGGAAGGCATTCCAACATGACTCTTGCTGACAGTGACTGAAACTGGACTAGCTATGAGCTTCCCTGCAGCTACAGTTGTCCTATATAATCTGCTTCAAGGTCAGCAGTGAGTATCAAAAAGTACACACGTCTCCTTCAAAAAATACACTCTTTTTTTTCTAACGTACTAGACACATTTTTTTATTCATCTCTCAGCAAGTGAGAGGGATGCTTATGCCAGGTGAAAATTGTTCAACAGCAGTGAAGGTCAGGAGCTGAACAGATTTGTTTAAAAAAAAAAAATCTCAGCACCATCTTTGTAATCCACTGAGAGAAAAACAACGAGAATCGGAGTGCTGTGAAAATTCATTCTACTACATTATTAATTTGCCCTCCTCCCCACCATCAACATACATACTGTAACAGCACCTTCACACGGACTCCGTGCACTTGCCTCTAAGATAGGCCTCTGGTTTCTGGGCAACAATCCTTGAGCTTTAAGCAGGAAATATGCATCTGTCTTGTGGGGGTTCTCCAGTAGGACAATTCTGGTACCAGACTGAATGTTTGGTATTTCCACCTGAGAGAACAGCTCTGGCACCCCGAATTACCTTCACATTTTTAGTCCTTTCCCACTCACATAAAGGAGATCAATCTTATAATTGAAGGAATCAACAAAACAACACACAAAACGAGCAGGAAAACACAGAAAGAGGCACCCCCACTTTGAATGGTTTTATATAAACTAACAAGAAACTGAAAATAATAGAAAATTGCAACAAAAAAGGGGTGGCTAAACCGCTCTATTGTAAGTAAATTAATAATAAAATCCACAATCCCTAGTGAATGGATACACCTAAACAGTAATTCCCAATTCCTCTGAAGGGTTAGCGAAGAATACTGAGTAGCTTGTGGCTACAAACACTTCAGTCTTAAAAGCACAACTGTCAGCCATCTTGGAGATGGTGGAAACCAGGTGCTGAGGACTGTGGGACCTCAAGTCTTTTTTTTTTTAGGAAGGCAGGTTTGGGTGCCTCTGTCCTGAGAAGGGGGTCTCTTCCTTTGATCTCTAGAGCTCCTTTGGAAGTCCACACAGACAGTATGTAGGGCCCTGGGTCTCCTGTGCCAGCAGCAGAATCAGGAGCTTGCAGTAAAATGTGAGCTCTGCCTAAGCCTTTAATTCCCCTGAGTACTCTCCGGCTGACTTTTCCTATGTCTCCTATCTTTCCCCATACCTTTAATCCCTCTTCCCTTGATTAATTCATAATGTCCCTGGTGACCTCTCCCAGACACTCTTGGCTGATTTCTGAAGAGGGTGACTCATTGATATAGCAAATTAGAGCCACAAACTACTCCAAATCACATGATTTTGGAGGAAAAGGTTGTTCTGGAGCCACTGCTACAAGTAGGACTGTATTTCAGAGAATCATAGAAGATCCCATCCTCTTTGGAACCCCCCTTCAGGTAGTTGAAAGCAGCTATCAAATCCCCCCTCACTCTTCTCTTCTGCAGGCTAAACAGTCCCAGTTCCCTGAGCCGCTCCTCATAAGTCATGTGCCCCAGCCCCCTAATCATTTTCCTTGCCCTCCCCTGGACTCTCTCCAATTTGTCCACATCCTTTCTGTAGTGGAGGGGGCGGGGGGCAAAACTGGACACAATACTCCAGATGTGACCTCACCAGTGCTGAATAGAGGGGAATAATCGCTTCCCTCGATCTGCTGGCAACGCTCCTACTAATGCAGCCTAATATGCCATTAGCCTTCTTGGCAACCAGGGCACACTGTTGACTCATATCCAGCTTCTCATCCACTATAATCCCCAGGTCCTTTTCTGCAGAACTGCTGCTGAGCCAGTAGCTCCCCAGCCTGTAGCGGTGCATGGGATTCTTCCATCCTAAATGCAGGACTCTGCACTTGTCCTTGTTGAACCTTATCTGAATTCTTTTGGCCCACTCCTCCAATTTGTCTAGGTCACTCTGGACCCTATCCCTACCCTCCGGCATATCTACCTCTCCCCCCAGCTTAGTGTCATCTGAAAACTTCCTGAGGGTGCAATCCATCCTATCATCCAGATCATTTCTCTGTTAATGAAGATGTTGAACAAAACCGGCCCCAGGACCGATCCCTGGGGCACTCCGCTTGGTACCGGCTGCCACCTAGAAATCGAGCCGTTGATCACTACGCATTGAGCCCAACGATCTAGCCAGCTTTCTATCCACTTTATAGTCCATTCATCCAATCCATACTTCTTTAACTTGCTGGCAAGAATACTGTGGGAGACCATATCAAAAGCTTTGCTAAAGTCAGGGTATGTCATGTCCTCTGCTTTCCCTATATCCACAGAGCCATTTATCTCATCATAGAAGGCAATCAGGTTGGTCAGGCATGACTTGTCCTTGGTGAATCCATGTTGACTGTTCCTGATCACCTTCCTCTCCTCCAAATGCTTCAAAATGGATTCCTTGAGGACCTGCTCCATGATTTTTCCGGGGATTGAGATGAAGCTGACACATCTGTAGCTCCCCGGATTCTCCTTCTTCCCCTTTTTAAAGATGGGCACTATATTTGCCTTTTCCTCATCATCTGGGACCTCTCCCAATCGTCACAAATTTTCAAAGATAATGGTCAATGGCTCTTCAATCACATCAGCCAAGTCCCTCAGCACCCTCGGATGCATTGCATCCGGCCCCCTGGACTTGTGCATGTCCAGCTTTTCTAAATAGTCCTTAACCTGTTCTTTCACCACTGAGGGCTGCTCAACTCCTCCCCATACTGTGCTGCCCAGTGCAGCAGTCTGGGAGCTGACCTTGTCTGTGAAGACCAAGGCAAAAAAAGCATTGAGTACTTCAGCTTTTTCCACATCATCTGTCACTAGGTTGCCTCCCCCATTCAGTAAGGGTCCCACACTTTCCCTGACCATCTTGTTGCTAACATACCTGTAGAAACCCTTCTTGTTACCCTTCACATCCCTTGCTAGCTGCAGTTCCAATTGTGCTTTGGCCTACCTGATTACACCCCTGCATGCTCGAGCAATATTTCTATACTCCTCCCTAGTCATCTGTCCAAGTTTCCACTTCTTGTAAGCTTCCTTTTTGTGTTTAAGCTCACTGAAAATTTCTCTGTTAAGCCAAGCTGGTCGCCTGCCATATTTGCTATTCTTTCTGTACATCGGGATGGTTTGTTCCTGCGCCCTCAATAAGGCTTCTTTAAAATACAGTCAGTTCTCCTGGACTCCTTTCCCTCATTTCCCTGAGATAGTCAAAGTCTGGTTTTCTGAAGTCCAAGGTTCATATTCTGCTGCTCTCCTTTCATCCTTTTGTCAGGATCCTGAACTTGACCATCTCATGGTCACTTCTGCCCAGGTTGCCACCCACTTATACATCCCCTACCAATTCTTCCCTGTTTGTGAGTAGCAGGTCAAGAGGAGCATGGCCCCTAGTTGGTTCCTCCAGCACTTTCACCAGGACTTTGTCCCCAACACTCTCCAAAAACTTTCTGGATTGTCTGTGCACAGCTGTATTGCTCTCCCAGCAGATGTCAGGGTGATTGAAGTCCCCCATGAGAACCAGGGCCTGTGATCTGGAAACTTCTGTTAGTTGTCCAAAGAAAGCCTCATCTACCTCATCCTCCTGGTCTGGTGGTCTATAGCAGATGGCCACCACGACATCACCCTTGTTGCTCTTGCCTCTGAACTTAATCCAAAGACTCTCAACAGGCTTTTCTCCAGTTTCATACTGGAGCTCTGAGCAATCATACTGCTCTCCTACACACAGTGCAACTCCTCCACCTTTTCTCCCCCACCTGTCCTTCCTGAATAGTTTATACCCATCCATGACAGTGCTCCAGTCATGTGAGTTACCCCACCAAGTCTCTGTTATTCCAATCACATCATAGTTCCTTGACTGTGCCAGGACTTCCAATTCTTCCTGCTTGTTTCCCAGGCTTCTTGCGTTCATATATGGAAGATAACTTACCAATAGCCCTACTTTCTCAGTATGAATTAGGAGGCCTCCCCTGTTGCACCTTCCTCCTTGTGTTTCCTCCTGGTATCCCACTTCCTCACTTACCTCATGGCTTAGGTCTTCATCCCCCAGCAAACCTAGTTTAAAGGCCTACTCACTCGGTTAGCAAGCCTGCCTGCGAAGATGCTCTTCTCTCTCTTTGTTAGGTGGATCCCATTTCTTCAGAGCAATGCTTCTTCCTGGAACAACATCCCATGGTCGAAGAATCCAAAGCCCTCTCTCCAACACCACCTGCACAACCATGCATTCCACAATTCGATGGTCCTTACCTGGGCCTTTTCCTTCAACAGGGAGGATGGACAAGAACATGACTTTCACCTCAAACTCCTTTATCCTTCTTCCCAGAGCCACATAGTCTGCAGTGACCCATTCTAGGTCATTCTTGGCAGTATCATTGGTGCCCACGTGGAAAATTAGGAAGGGGTATCAGTTCGAGGGCTTGATCAGTCTCGGCAGACACCCCATCATATCCTGAATTCTAGCTCCAAGCAAGCAGGACACTTCTCGAGTTTCCCGGTCTGGACGGCTTATGTTTATATGGGCCTCCCATCAAAGCCAACTTCCCTGGGTCTCAAAGAAAGGCTACCTAGGTTCTCAAATGAAAGGCTAACCTCACAGGGGTTCCAGTACCTTCCCATGTACCCCACTCCCACTCGTTTCACCTAAACCAAGTTAATTTGACATAGTGACATTTAGGCATGGGAGAACATTTTGTTGTGAAATAAAAGGTTTTCTAGAGGATTTCACTAATGAAGGACAGCTATGCTGCCACGTTATTGTTCCTGAAATCAGAATCTCAGGTCACAAAAACATATACTGAGATTGAAGAGAGGTAATGAGATTTTGCTTAAGGAATATTGTATTTGTATTTTGTTTCCAGAGTTAGGGAAATGGAATATAAAACACAATGCTTTAAAAACAAAATCTCACCTCCCTTCAAATTACATTTGAGTCAGTGAAAATCCTTCTGACAGTTTATGAAAGCAGTGAAAAGTCTTCACAAAGTTAGAGAAAACTAAAGGTATCTTCCCCAAAATCAGTTATTTCCATATTCCCCTCAGGTATGTTGTAAAATCTGTCCACTAAAGATCATATCACAGGCTTGAGAAGTTTCTCTAATCCAAATTACTGCCAATTTTCACTCAGAAACTTGGAATAAGCTCTTAGTACTTCCCTCTTGTTTATAGTAATCGATTCACTTTAGGACTCTGTTAACTATTTTTAATTCTCCTCCTCAATTATTACTTGTTTTGGGATACTGTAGCTTCTAACTAGGCACTACACACGGTGGCTATTTTAAATACTTTCTAATAGAGCCTAAATTCCAACTTGTTATCTTTTTTATCTGATTTTCTTGAATCCTACTTTGGCAGTGTGCATGGCCATGCTGATGACAAAAGAATAGGAGTGAATCTTTCTAGAGCCAGTCCCAAAATGAAAAGACTTTTCTAAGGCTGCTGCTGTACCTTGTTAGCAAAGATGTCACAGACTTTTGCACAAAAAGTCTTATTAGAACTCAGACTTTGGTGAACTCTTGGCTCGATTGGGATCAATGTCTATTTCACTGTGTTGTGCTTAATTGAGGAAAGAGAAGAAGTCTCAGGCTATGTCTACACGACAGACCTTATAGCAGCACAGCAATCTTGCTGCAGCTGCGCCTCTGTAAGGTGTCCCGTGTAGCCACTCCACTGACAGAAGAGAGCTCTCCCATCAGCATAATTAAACCACCCCTAATGAGTGACGATAGCTATGAGCATCTCCTGCCACCATAGCACTGTCCACACCGGCGCTTCTGTCGGTGAAACGTATGTCTGTCAGGGGAGTGTTTTTTTCACACCCCGACCAACAAACATTTTACCAACAAATGTGGTAGTGTAGGCATAGCCTCTGATTAAACTAACAGAAGGTCTTTAATTTACATACTGTAATATCTGCTCAATCAAGAGGCCCCATTGGGTGACTTCTTGTTCTGATTAAGATGTATACCTGATAAAAGGGCTCAGTCCAACTCCCACTGAAATTAATGGGAGCCTATCCATCCACTTCAAAGGGAGTTAGTTCAGGCTAGGACAGAGGATGCCTTTTCGTATGTGAAATGGTGCTCAGATGGATTTACTTTTCACATAGCAAACCTATAAGCTCAGTTTTGGGGTATGGGGACAGGTTGAGGAGTTTTGGGGATGCACATCCCATAGTAGGGTTGAGGAGTGGGATTTATTTGTGAAGATTTTGGCAAAAGAATATGATGGAGTGTCCACCCCACACAAGACTTGAAGGGATTAAGGTGTCCAGGTGGGCCAATTAACTGCTCAGGCTGCACCCGGAGGAGGAACCAGGGAGCACGGATTATAAATAAAATAAATGGAGATATCCTATCTCCTAGAACTGGAAGGGACCTTGAAAGGTCATCAAGTCCAGCCCCCTGCCTTCACAAGCAGGACCAAGTACTGATTTTGCCCCAGATCCCTAAGTGGCCCCCTCAAGGATTGAACTCACAACCCTGGGTTTAGCAGGCCAATGCTCAAACCACTGAGCTATCCCTCCCCCTGATTAAATGAGGCTCACTTGGACAGGAACAAAAGAAGCTGGAGGTAGATAGGTAACCTACAGTTACTCCCTAAAAGGAAGGAGTTTGGGCTGGCAAACCCAGAGAAGGGGGACAGCCAGAAAGGTAGGAAAGGCAGCAAGATATGGGGTAGGGCAGACTTTGATTCCTGATGAAAGGGCCCCTTAGCTGGACCCCAGAGTAGAGGGTAGACCCAGATTCCCCTACAAGCCACTGGGGAAGTGGTGCAGGGCAGATGGTAGAGAGAAGTTCATGTTGGAACCCAGGAGCAGCGCCAGGGTTTTTGCCGCCCTAGGCGGCAGCGCTCCTCTTCTGAGTATTCAGGGGGCCTGGGGTCTTCGGCGGCGGAGGGCCTGGAGCGAGTGAAGGACCCGCCGCCAAATTTCCGCCAAAGATCCGGAGCGGAAGGACCCCCTGCCTCCGAATTTCTGCCGAGGGCGGCAAAATGCCACCCTCGAAATCCTGCCGCCCTAGGGTCGCCTAGTGGAAGCGCCGGCCCTGGTTATACCCCTGAAGAGGAGGACCATAGTGACTTAGCCAGAAGGCCAAGTCACAAACAAGAAGCTGCAGCGCCTAGAGCGAGAGGGGTTGCAGGGTGAGAGAAGAAGATGGGTGGAGAGACTGCCAGAGGAGGGCACAGCACCTGGAAAGAGCTAACCCCAGAGTGACCAGGAGGAGGTGCCAGTAGTGATGAGTGGACCCCATGAGAGGGAGCAATTTATTTTAGTGGATATTATGAAGTTGTAAATTGCAGCTATCATAAACACACCCATAATAATCTAGATGGGCACTTATTGAAATAAATAAATAACAACGACTTCAATGGTAGCAGAGGTCTGCTACCAACAAAGGCCCAGCGTGCTATTTCCAAAACTTCTGGCAAAATGCAATTGACTACAGACGTATAATGGAACCAAGTTTCTGAAAAGTCTGGTGATCCTGCCAGCCTGAAGAGAGTTAATTTTAAGGAACATTTGAAATGACCTGAAAGGGGACATTAAACCATATTTGCTGTAGATTTCATTTAGCGGAGAGAAAACACCAACAGCTTCTTAGTATCATGAAGATCGTAGATGAGTACCACTTCCAGGAGTCCTAACTCCTCAGAATAGCCATCTCAAGGAAGCAGCATTGTGGCATTCTAAATGTCTCATTGGGCTTAATTCAGTTCCCTAGGAAAGGTCTCAATCAAGTGGGATTTCCCAGTCTACTGCATCCTTGATAAGGCTTTGGGTAAAATTTTCAAAAACATGAAAGTGAGTCTAAGTCCTGTTTACCTTTTTAAAGTATTTAGGCACCTAAAGATTCAGCTTCCAATGGCAGATGAGCACTTAGGTGCTTCTGTAAATCCCACTAGGTGCTTACCTGGATTTTTAGGACCTACATACCTTTAAAAAATCTGGCCCTTAGGCACTTCTGTAAATGTTACCATTTGTCCATGGTCAGGAATAGTCCCTATACAGAAACTGGTGATAAGCAATTGGTGTAGTTGTACCGGTGCTGACTCCTAACTGTAGAAAAGGACATGCAGTACATGGAATATGATATACCTATAGTAGCAAATTATTTGAGTAAGAGTGAAGGGTAGAGCTCCTAGTTTCCAATAGTTCTCGGTCTTCTCTCTCTTTAATTCAGTTATCAGCTACATTGTCTTATATTTCTCTCTCAGGGGGAGAATAGATTATGCAAAACACTGCATACAGACACAGGCATAAATATAAACTGCCAATTAACAAGGAGGCCATTCCAGCACACATATCCAAACAATGCACATGCCTCTTTCTAGATATAGTTGCTAAATGCTGCTTCTCTTTGCACATATCCTGTCTCCAACTGATCTGACTTAATTCTAACCATAGCTAGTTTTTTGTGCATCAAATGGCATAAGGTTAATTGTGAATGCCCACCATTGTGAATGCCCATGCTCTTGAATGAAGAACTAACTTGAACACTGAATATGTTAAAGAATGCCAAGAAAACCAAGCAAATTAGTGAATAGATGTGAGGGGAAACCTTGATATCTCAGAGTCTTGCTCCACTTGGCTAAGCTCTTTTAACTATTTACCCACTGGTTGGACCACTGAAATCTTTCATTTGTCTGAGAATTGTAGTATAAAGTGATTATAATTGGTAAAATGTAGTGCATTTCCTCACTTCTGCACTTCCACAGCCTGCAATACTTAGGCGTCATGGTTTTACTCACCCAATATTCCTATCAATTGGTGCTGAATGGTTTTTTTTTAATCCATTATTTCTTTATTGTATTTTCAATTTGTCATGATAACAGAGCTGTTCAGATCTGTTTCCTTTGTGCTCTCTCAGTCCACTTCCTTCCTTATTTGAGAAGGAATTTTTGCAATTTTCCCACTCTTAGACCCAGATCTGGGTAGAACACTCACTCCATGATAACCGCTTATTACCATGCAGGTCTGACTGGACATGGGAACTCTTCAGGAGCTTCTGACAAATCTTATAGTGATGGACAGACTTAAAACAAGTAGATTTGTTTAATAAATGGAACAGAGCATTAAAGAAAATGATTTCAAAACAATAAACAGTCTTAACTCATATAATCTTACACTTCACTACCAGCTAAGATAGACAGGCTTCCCTCTTGAGTTATGGGAACAGAACAGACCTACCAGATGTTCTTTTAGCAAGCCCAGGAGCTTGTAGGACCCATCCTGATCTCAGTTTGCCTTCTAGAGAGTATGAAGGCTTCCTTTGCCTGAGGGTATGTCTTCACTGCGCAGTTAACCAGGGTGTCTAGCACCTAGAACTGATTGTCCAGGTTAGCCTAGCCCAGATTTGAGTGTTCCCACTGCATAGCCACATTACCGTCCTCACTGTTTCTTCAGTTAGCCACATATCTTTGGGGGGCATAGCCCTTGGCTCTGAGATGTTCTGAGTTTCTTTCCCAGTTAATTGTATTAATAGTGGGACTGTGGGAGGAATTGTAGGAAGGGCATTGGAGGACTGTAAGAACTTGAGTGATTTGTTTTTCCTGCATCCTCACTGCAAAGTAGGTGGGTTCTTGCCTGAATGAAAGCAGCACTCAGGTTCCAACCTATACCCCCAGCCAGGTAAGCTAGCCCAGACTTAAAGCACCTCCAAACGTGGGTCTGAAGTTTTGTGTATAGATGGTAGGGGGGTTGGGGTTAAAACCCCCATAAGAGCACAGGTTAACTGTGTAGTGAAGACATACACTGAGCCTGTTTGGGGTTCCCTGGTTTGCCAGCCCAGCCATCTAAAGTATTCCCCTGTGATGGCTGCTCCACTGTTTGGCGGTTAGACCTATTCAGCCGTACTAGCTTGTAATCCCAGGTCTTGCCTCTGTGGGGAGAGCGCTGAAAGTGTCTATTCCCCTGACAATCCAACACACTGCCTGAAGAATCCTATACACATTTTGGGATGTAGATCAATATTCAAGATCAAGCACCCCCACATTCATTACCTTATTGCTGCTAAATCCTTCTGCTGAGAGAATGCCTTTAATCATCATAGTTCAACAACTAACTTGGTAGTGCTGTGAATGGGGGCCCACCCAAGTTCTAACTAGTGAGGATGCAATTTTGGCCTCCTGATCCTCACATCCTACTCACTCTGGCTGTGTAAACATTGGCACCATTGTGCTTGCAAATGGACCATACCAGTCAGTGCTTCACTCTGTCCCTGGGCTCAGGCAGAGGCAACCGAGCACACCAATCAGAAAAGCACTCCTTAACCAATCAGATAGAATGGGGAATACTGAGCAAGCACTTTCATAGCGGGTGGGGGAATGAAGGGGTGTAGAGAGAAAATACCACCGGTAATCTTCTAGGGAAGGGAGGAGAGAAGGAGACTCTCATTAGGAATGGGAAGTGAGGAAATGCCTGAGGGTTGGAAGGCAGGGAATGAGCTTCTGCCTTATTTTTTCCCTCTCACCCCAGGCAATTAGTGTCAGATCCTTTCTCACTTCTAAGTCCAGTAGATTCAAATTTTAAAACTGAAAACTCCCTAAGGGACAAAAGTGCCATGATCTATCTGACATTGAGGCCCTACTGACACGTACCCCATACATCACTGATCTTGATTTTTGCCAGCAATTTATTTACTGTTCTTTCCCCCACTTATTTGAACAAGAGGTAACTGTTTTATTTGCCATCTGTGAGCTCCATATGGTCACAGCTAATAAAAGCAAGAAGTAGGCTCAAAAGGTGACACCACTAAGTAACCACAGTTTCATTGAGTACCAAGGCTACTGCTCACAGACTATCCTCCTTGTCACTCAACATCAAGATAGATTGTGTCTTGTAATATCTGAAGACCACAGTGTATGTGATTGCTGGAAACATTTGGGCTCTCAAATTACTACTCCAATTAAATTTGTTAAAATGATTTCCAGAGTCTAAAATCCTCCTGGATCTTTTTTGCTTAGATGTGGACCATTCATAACACCATTTCTTTATCACTACTTAGTGTTTCATAAACACAGAATCCCCACAGTTCAGTATCAACTGGCCTTGTCAGCAACAAAAGGAAACTGACACTTCATCACTTTTTTTAACCCTCCATAGTTTGATTCCTTTATGCATAAGACATTGCACAGATCTCTGGTTCCTGAGCTCATTTATGAATTTTCCATCTAAGAATGACAAGTGTTGAATGAATGGAAATTGCCCTGGTGTGTTCTCAGGCACCACGCATTCTGACATATTTCTGAATACTTTGTGTGGAATGAAAAAAAAGAAACTGCAGTCCTTCCCATTGTATTACCCTCTCACTTGTCTTTCTCAGGGCTTGTCTACATGGGGAATTTGACTGGAATAGCTATTACAGAATAGCTCCCTGTGTGGACACTCTGTTTCAGAACAAAAGTCTCTTTATTCCAGAATAATTAGTGCACTTCTAAAATGGAGTAATAGTTCTAGAATAAATGATTTTTATCTCAGAATAATGTCCACATGGGGAGCTATGCCAGAATAGTTATGGCAGAACAACTCATTCTGCAATGGCTAGTCCGGTCAATTTCCCCGTCCATTGATAACCTTCCCATCTAGTTGAGGATACAAATATTTTTAGGCCTATATCTGCAGCAAGGAGGCCTTTAAGCACTGTGCATTCTGCCTTTCTTAAAGGACGTCCTAGACTGCTACCAGAATCACATCTGTCAAGGTGTCCCTGTGGAGCGCTCTGAGGAAGTTGCTTTCCCTGAAAGTTCTTGAAAGAAGATGATAAGCTGTGCTGTTGGTATAGCTTTAATTTTCCAGGACCAAATTGTGCCCTCACTTACTGCCATGGAATCCCATTGGATCCCTCACAGCCATTGGTGGAACCCTTTGGAATCAATGGCGTTCCTAGTTCCATCAGTGTAGCTGAAGGCAGAAATGAATGCCAGTGTTACATTATTGTGGTGCTTCTATTATATACATGACTTGCTGTTTTTATTATAAGTTAAAGTGCCTAGAGCCTATGACAGGGTGTGGTTATAAAATATTTTAAATCAAAATAAATAAATGTATTGCTTTTTTAGTGTTGTCTAAAAATATGTAATTCGAATGAGAGGTGAATATGCAATAGCTAATTGTGGCCCTGGCATTCTTTATAATGAATTTGAGTAATTAATTGGCTGGTGACTGCATACTTATTATTTAGTATGAGATTTGTATTCTAATTACACAAAACATCAATCACTGTTTCCCCAGAATAGCTGTTATGGCTTTCAACTGTTTCCCTATGACTGTGTTTGCACATTTTGTAGAAGATTTTTTCCATTTTGGATTAAAGTTTTCATTATCAGTGTAGAATGTTTATACAAGAGAGGCCAAACTCTGCTGTGACCTACATGATACAACACAAACGACTACTAAAAGGATTTCCCCCCTCATAATAAAACTCTGCATGTATAAAAAGCATGCTGCAAATGTGTCATTGTTAATGACATTGGGAGCTTTTTGTCCATTTGTTCATCTATAAGGTTTTTATACAACACCCATCATTGTGGAATATAGAACACAAAGACCTCAGTTTCTTCTTCTCTGGCCCTATCCAGAAGTAGGTAGGTTTTCTTTAGGATATATTACTTATTTGTAGGGCCCTACCAAATTCATGGTCCATTTTGATCAATTTCATGGTCATAGGATTTTAAAAATTGTAAATTTAATTATTTCAGCTATTTAAATCTGAAATTTCATGGTGTTGTAACTGTAGGGGTCCTAATCCAAAAAGGAGTCGTGGTGGTGGTGGGGGGAGGGGGGGCGGGTTTGCAAGGTTATTGTGGGGGGGGGTTGTGGTACTGCTACCCTTACTTCTGCACTGCTGCTGGTGGTGGCACTGCCTTCAGAGCTGGGCAGAAGGAAAGCAGTGGCTGCTGCCAGCAGAGAAGTAAGGATGTCATAGTATGGCATTGCCGCCTTTACTTCTGCGTTGCTGCCTGCAGAGCTGGGCACTCAGTCAGCAGCCACCACTCTCCGGTCACCCAGCTATAAAGGCAGCACAGAAGTAAGGGTACCAATACCGTGACTCCCCTAAAATAACCTTGCAACCTCCCTGCAACTCCCTTTTGGGTCAGGACCCCCAATTTGAGAAACACTGGTCTCCCTCGTGTAATCTGTATAGTATAGGGTAAAAGCACACAAAAGACCAGATTTCACAGAGGGAAACCAGATTTCATGGTCCATGACACATTTTTAATGGCTGTGAATTTGGTAGGGCCCTACTTATTTGGGCTTGTATTCTTGTTCTCTCTTGTTCCTCAGGAGGTCATGGTCATGGAACGAATGGCAGTATTTGAGACAACTTGGCTTTAGCCCATTTAAAGCCTTGAAGATCAAAACTAAGACTGTATTCAAGGAGCAGCCAGAGCTGCTGAAGTGCTCCTATTGACCTATGTTTGTCATCAGGGAAACTACTCCACCTGTATTTCCTTTAGCATGCCTGAACTGTGCATAGTGTGCTACAATAAGGTCTGAAAGTCACTAATAAATGGATAACCAGAGCCAGGTCTGCGTATGACAGGATGGCTCTCTATCTTCTGGCCAGCCACAGGTAGGAGAAGGCTTTTCCTGCTGATTTTGCCATATGGGCATCTAGTATCACAGAGGTATCCAGGAGCACAGCAACTCAAAGCTGTTTTGGTGATGGTGGAGCAGATGCCCACTATAAAAGCAATGGGATGGTGTTGAAAACTTCTTCAAATGTCTATCCAGTAGCATCACTTCTGTCTTTCCATACTGAGCTCCATACAGTTGCTCTTCATGCGGGAAGTGATCTCATCCAAGCATTACAATAGCTGGGGAATGGCATAGTTTGCATTTGAAGTGAATGAAATATATAGCAGAGTATCCTCTGAGTAATGCTGGCATTTAAGTACATAGCATATGTGTACGAGCCAGTCTCCCCAGGGACATTCAGGGGACACTGCTGACAGCACTCTGAGTCCTGTATGGCCATGGAAAGAGAATTGCCATGTCCTTTTCCACCTCAGAGCATGTCAATGAAGTACAAGCCCAAATTTACCCCTTAGTAAAATAAACCCCAAAGACTATCAGCTGAAGCAAGTAAAAAAGTTCCATGGTGGTTTATCAAATGCAAAGGAGCATATTCTTATCTCAATGGATAGATATTATAAGCCATGGCAGTGACAAAAGCTACAATAGAAATATGGCACCATGGTTACTATCTATATAGGAATGACTCTTATGGGGAATCTGGGGATTGTGCTAACAATAACCAACCATCTATTTCAGGACACACAGCACACAGGCCTAATCATTCTAACACCACATTCTAAACAAAAAACATGGCAACAAGTAACTTATTTATGGATAAATATGGAGCTAAAATATAGGAACCTCCTTATTCATTCTTTTCTCTCATTTTCCCTCATAGACAACGGCTCGATGACTAGTTGGCAGCTGGTATCAAGCGGAGTGCACCAGGGATCGGTTCTGGGGCCGGTTTTGTTTATCATCTTTATTAATGATCTGGGTGATGGGATGAATTGCACCCTCAGCAAGTTCACAGATGACACTAAGCTATGGGGAGAGGTAGATACACTGGAGGGTAGGGATAGGGTCCAGAGTGACCTAGACAAATTGCAGGATTGGGCCAAAAGAAATCTGATGAGGTTCAACAAGGACAAGTGCAGAGTTCTGCACTTAGGATGGAAGAATCCCATGCACTGCCACAGGCTGGGGACTGACTGGCTAAGCAGCAGTTCTGCAGAAAAGGACTTGGGGATTACAGTGGATGAGAAGCTGGATACGAGTCAGCAGTGTGCCCTTGTTGCCAAAAAGGCCAACTGCATATTGGGCTGTATTAGTAGGAGCACTGCCAGCAGCTCGAGGGAAGTGATTATTCCCCTCTATTCGGCACTGGTGAGGCCACACCTGGAGTATTGTGTCCAGTTTTGGTTCCCGCACTACAGAAAGGATGTGGACAAATTGGAGAGAGTCCAGCGGAGGGCAACGAAAATGAGTAGGGGACTGGGGCACATGACTTATGAGTAGAGGCTGAGGGAACTGGGCTTATTTAGTCTGCAGAAGAGAAGAGTGAGGGGGGATTTGATAGCAGCCTTCAACTACATGAAGGGGGATTCCAAAGAGAATGGAGCTCGGCTGTTCTCAGTGGTGGCAGATGACAGAACAAGGAGCAATGGTCTCAAGTTGCAGTGGGGGAGGTCTAGGGTGGATATTAGGAAATACTATTTCACTAGGAGGGTGGTGAAGCACTGGAATGGGTTACCTAGGGAGGTGGTGGAATCTCCATCCTTTGAGGTTTTTAGGCCCGGCTTGACAAAGCCCTAGCTGGGATGATTTAGTTGGTGTTGGTCCTGCTTTGAGCAGGAGATTGGACTAGATGACCTCCTGAGGTCTCTTCCAACCTTAATATTCTATGATTCTATGATTTTTTTTCTGAAGAAGCAGTCAAAGTCTAGTTTTCATGAAAATAAATTTCTATCTGAATTAGATAAGGCATCTTGTCTAAACTGTGTCATTTTAAAATCTCTTTCCTTCCTCTCCTCTCCCCCAGTTTCTTTATTATTATTATTATTAATAATGTTTCTTTGCTTTTCTCCCACACTCAATAAAGAATAAGGGAGCTCCCAGGACACTAATTTACAAGTCAATATTCCCCTGTATGTGACCTGAGGTTGGTGAAGCATATTTGTATTATCTTCTCTATTTTAAAGGTAGTCTGTAATGGTAGTGGGTTTTATTTAAAACTCTCAATTTGTTGTCATTCAAATGAATCACTACATTTTTAACACATGGAGCCCCAATCCTGCTGTCATGTGTGCTTTTTCATAGAATCATTCATGAATTAATTCCACTGCCTTCAAGCTGATCCTATAAGGTGCTGAGTGTGCTCAATTCCTGTTGATTTAAAGTGGATTTAGGGCAGGAAAAATAAAAAGAGACTAATGAGATGAGAGGCAGAAGAGGTTGGGGAGGAAGGAGCCAGAAGGAACATTAGAAGAGAGGAGAGATCAAAACACAATGAAGGAAAGAGGATGGATTAAAAAGAAGGAAAAGGGGAACAAGAGACACTAAGACGAATACATGCAATTGGCAGGAAATAAATTGGGTAAAGTGAAAGGGATAGTAAGAAAGAGCAAAACACTATGGTAAAACTAAATAAATTCACATGTGTGGTATTACAATAATCTGATTACTGCCATTGCGGTATAGAACTAATATGTAAACAGACTGGAAGGATCTGTTACCCTGAAACATTAAGAACTGTTTCTACCTCCATTCATTTTTAATCAAATGAACCAAAGTGTTTTGAAGTACCTGAAGTACCTGATTGCTTATATGCAAAGAAATGAAGCAGCTGTTATGTGCGAGGCTCACGTCACACACTGCTATAAGAATTTTCATTATTATCACTTCATCTGGGGAAGAAATGTCCCATAAGGTTGGTCAGGGCACTAAAACTAACTCTCTTCTTTTGCTTGTTGAATAGTGATAGTGGATTTTTTCTCTGCTGTCTTGCACCTTGTGTTTGCATTTACCACTGTGCAAAGTGAGTGTAAAATGCTACTATTCTGATTTGGTAACAATTTACATTCACTTTGACCAGGACAGTCTGCAAAATATCTTTGATGCCTGTATACAAATGCAAAGAGTATGAGGAACAAGTAGGATGAACTGGAAGCCATGGTATATGAAGAAAATTATGACCTACTTCACATTACAGAGACTTGGTGGGACAACTCCCATGACTGGAGTACCAGCATTGAGGAGGATAGCTTGTTCCAAAAGGATAGGTATGAGGGGAAAAAGGTGTTGCACTATACATTGAGAATATATACACTTGCTCTGAGGTCCAAGAGGAAGTGTGATGGACCTATTGAGAGTCTCTGGGTGAGGATAACAAGGGAAAAGAACAGTTGAATTGTTACGTGAAGGTCTATTACAGACCACCAAATCAGGAAGACGGAGTGGATGAGTCATTCTACAAGTGGGTAACAAGATTAGCTAACACACATGAGATAGTATTAATAGGGGATTTTAACTTCCCTGATATCAGTTGGAAGACTATTACAGCAAAACATAATATGTCCTGCAAATTCTTAGCATGTGTAGGGGATAACTTTCTGATTCAGCAAGTTGAGGAAACAATTAGGGAGTCACCTATTTTGGATCTGGTTTTGACCAACAGGGATGAATTAGTTGCAAACATGAAGGTGATCAGGAACTTTGGAGGAAGTGATCATGATCTGATAGAATTCAAGATCCTATGGAAAGGAGGACATGAGAACAGCAAAACAAGGACACTGGACTCCAGAAAGGCAGATTTCAACCAACTCGGGGAAATAGTAGGCAAGGTCCCATGGAAAGACCAATTAGAAAAGGAGTTGAAAGGGGCTGGCAGTTCCTAAATGATGTAATACTAGAGGCTCAACATCAAGCTAGTCTGATGCAGAGGAAAGATAAGAAGAGCCTTAGAAGGCCAATGTGGCTGCACAAGGAGCTTTGGATACATACAGGAAATGGAAGGAGGGGCATGTCACTAAGGGTATGTCTACACTACCGCGGTAGTTCGACGGCTGGCAATCGAACTTCCGGGTTCGATTTATCGCGTCTGGTCTGGACGCGATAATTCGAACCAGGAAGTGCTCGCCGTCGACTGCGGTACTCCACCTCAGCGAGAGGAGTACCGCGGAGTCGACGGGGGAGCCTGCCTGCCGCGTGTGGACCGCGGTAAATTCGAACTAAGGTATGTCGACTTCAGCTACGTTATTCACGTAGCTGAAGTTGCGTACCTTAGATCGAATTGGGGTGTTAGTGTAGACCAGGCCTAAGGAAGTATACATGGGAACAGCACAAGCGTGTAGGGACAAAATCAGGAAAGCCACAGCAAAGAATGAGTTACAGCTGGCAAGGAATGTTAGAGATCATGAAAAGGGGTTCTTCAAATATGTCAGACAAAAAAAAAGAAAGATTAAGGATGGTGTGGGTCCTCTGCTCAATGGAGAAGGTGAGCTGGTAATGGAAGATGACAGGAAGACAGAGCTGCTCGGTGCCTACTTTGCTTCTGTCTTCTCACAAAAAATAACATGTGACTGGATGACTAGCGAAGTTACCATAGACAATAAAGGAGAAGGGCTGCAAATCAGGATAAATAAAGAACATGTCAGATCTTCTGACCAAACTGAATAAATCCAAGTCAGTGGGGTGTGATGCTATTCACCCGCGGGTACTGAAGGAATTAGCTGAAGAAATCTCAGAGCCACTGGCAATAATATTTGCAAATTCATGGATGACAAGGGAGTTCCCAGAAGACTGGAGAAGGGCTAAATTAAAGCCCATCTTTAAAAAAGGGGGGGGAAGGAGGAGCTGGGGAACTATAGACCAGTTAGCCTGACCTCAATACCTGGGAAGCTACTAGAGCAATGTATAAAACATTCAATTTGTGAATACCTGGAGGATGAAGGGCTAATCACTAGCAGCCAGCATAGATTTACCAAGAACAAATCATGCCAAACCAGCTTCATTTCTTTCTTTGACAGGTTAACTGGTTTGGTGGATAGGGAGAGTGCAGTGGCTATAATATACCTGGACTTTAGCAAGGCTTTTGACACAGTACCACATGACATTCTGATAAGTAAGCTGGAGAAATGCAGGTTTGCTGGAACTACCATTAATTGGATACATAATTGGTTAAACAACTGCAAACAGCGTAATTATTAATGAATGATGTCAGATTGGAGGAAGGTCCCAAGTGGGGTTCCACAGGGAGCTGTTTTGGGTGTGATGTTTATTAATATCTTTATTAATTACCTATATGTATGAATAGAGAGCATAGTGATCAGGTTTACAGATGACATAAAGCAGGGGGGGTTGCCAATACTTTGGAGGAGTGAGCTAAAATTCAGAGAGATTTTGATAAATTGGACAACTGGGCTATAGACAACAAAATGAAATTCAACAAAGACAAGTGTAAGGTGCTACACTTGGGGAAGAAAAACCAAATGCATAAGAACAGAATGGGGGATAACCAGCTTAGCAGCAGCACTGCTGAGAAGGATCTGGGAGTTGTGATGAATCACAACCACAACATGAGTCAGCAATGTGATGCTGTTGCAAAAAAAAATGCAATTTTAGATTGTATTAACAGAGGCATAGCATGCAAGTCGCAGGAGGTGATAGTACTGCTCTATTTGGCACTGGTTAGGCCTCACCTGGAGTACTGTCAAATTTTGGTCACCAATGTATAGAAAAGATGTGGAGAAACTGGAAAGGATTCAGAAGGGACTGATAAAGATGATCAAAGGGATGGAATGCAAGCCCTACGAGCAAAGGCTGAAGGAACTGGGTAAGTTTAGTTTGGAAAAGAGAAGATTGAGGGGGGACATGTCAGTGGTCTTCAAATATTTGAAAGGCTGCCATAAAAAAGATGAAGAAAAGTTGGCAAAGGGCAGGACAAGAGGCAATAGATTCAAATTACAGCATAGCAGATTTAGATTGAAACTCAGGATAAACTTCCTAACTGTAAGAACAGTAGGACAATGGACCAGACTGCCTAAGGAAGTCATGGAAGCTCCTTCACTGGAGGTTTTCAAAGAGAGACTGGGTAGCCATCTGTCTTGGATGGTTTAAATCCACAAATCCTGCATCTTAGCAAGGGATTAGACTAGATAACCCTTGCGGCCCCTTCTAACCCTATGATTCTATGATTCTAGGTGTACATAGCAAAATAAGCTGCAGGTCACTGGAGAATGTATCTTTGTCATCCATCTCAGTAAGCAGCAACAGATTACTTCAAGTAATTTGACATATTATTGATTTGCTTTGCTATAAGCCCTGCTCTTGCTCCTGCACTGCTCCAGTTTATGCCTTGCCCTGCACCCAGCCTAGACCCTGCTCTGCACCCAGCTTTGTTAAGTCCGGTCCTAACCTTGCTTCTGCCTTGGAACCAGCCCTACTTCTGCCTTCAGATAACCCGGTTCTGACCCTTGGCTCCAATTCCTGGCTTCGACTCTGTCTCAATCCTTGGCTCTGGCATGTGGACACTGACTATGGTTCTGATCCTTGGCCCTGATTTTGATTCTGCTTTGACCTTGGGCTTGGGCATTTGGACTCTGACCACTTGGCTTGACTGCCTACAAACCAGTCTTCTGACAGAAGCCTGATGAACCTGGGTCTTTAATTCCAAGCCCATGCTCTAATCAAATCCCTCCGCTACCTGATTCAGAGCGGAGTTTTTATCCCAAATCACTCTAAATCAGGTACAGCAGAGACTTGAATCTGGCTCTCATGTATCCCACCAGGCAAAAGGGAGAGTCTTTTACTCTGAAGAGACCTTCATCAAATTGACTTCTCCATGAAATGTTTGGCTTCAATGAAAAGAAATGTTGAAAATGTTCTGGCCAGTTCTAATCATATTCACCATATGCTTTTGTATTAACAATTAATTTTGAAGATATTATCTACTTCCTGATATTCCATGACCAGACAGAGAGGCCAACTTAATGCATTAAAGGTTTGTAGTGAGTTAGTATTTGCAGTGTTGGTGTAGTTGTGTTGCTCCCAGGATATTAAAGGAAATATTTAGCTCTGTGAAGCTCGAAAACTTGTCCCCTCCACCAATAGAAATTGATCCAATAAAAGATATTACCTCACCCACCTTGTCTCTGTTGTGAATTAGACACTTAGCTCTATTAATAGCTAATGGAGATTCTTCTTTAACGCAGGTGATAGAGCTGTTCTTATGGATTCTGGACTCCCTAGTTCAAATCTCTAGAGGGGGAGATTTTCCACAGCTATATATCCTGTTTATAATGAGTCAATAAAATAGAAGTAGGTAGTGCTGGTGTCACTTTTCTCTGAATCATTTGTTCTTGAGTTTTAAATGCCATCCATGTTACTGTAATGGATTGGTTCTGTTTCATTCACCATATTATGAGCGCAGAGAAAATACTAATAGGTCTGTGGTTGAGATTGAGTCAGTTAGATGCAAAAAGCAAGGTGCTTGTCATAGTGGGATTATAGCTTTATAACCTGTTTTTCAGATGAAGCTGATGTAGAAATTATCATGCTTTTGAAATTAAAAAGATAAGGTGTTTTGGATTCAAAAAGGCAACAATATCCCTTTTCTTCTAAATGAAGGGAAACATGTAAAGCAACTAATCGATCAGGAAACCAGAATGTATTTACAGGATTTAAAATATATGTTGGACTAGAGTTATGTTATACCAGGGCCTGGACTTTTTTATTAACATTGCACAGAGTTGTGTGGGGAGGGTGGAAGAAATACATGCACCCTAGAGGAAAACAGACCTGCCCTGGGCCTATTGGTGGTTGCTTTGTCAATAGTTTCCTTTCAGGTAACAAGCATCATGTACTATTTCCCAATTTTGTTGAGTTAGGACATGATCCAAAGCCTATTGAATTCAATGGAAGGACTATCACCTACTTCAAATGGTTTTGGATCAGGCCCTTAGGGTGGGATTCACAAAAGTATTTAGGTACATAACTCCCACTGAAATCAATGGGAGCTAGGCACCCAGCTTAAGGATGCCAGGCATCCAGTTTCTGACCGGAATGCCCAATAAAAAAGGGACCCTGGCGGCTCCGGTCAGCACTGCTGACTGGGCCATTAAAAGTCCGGTCGGCAGCACAGCAGGGCTAAGGCAAGCTCCCTGCCCTGGCTCTGCGCAGCTCCCAGAAGCAGCCGGCATGTCCCTGCGGAACCTAGGCGCAGGGGCGATCAGGGAAGCTCCGCGTGCTGCCCTTGCCTTGAACACCAGCTCCGCAGCTCCAATTAGCCGGGAATTGCAGCCAATGGGAGCTGCGGGGGCAGTGCCTGGAGGTGCAGACAGAATGCACCACGCAGAGCTGCCTGGCCATGCCTCTGCCTAGGGGCTGGACATGCCAGCCACTTCCGGGAGCCGCATGGAGCCAGTGCAGGCAGGGATCCTGCCTTAGCCCCACTGCCCAGGAGCTACCTAAGGTAAGCTCTGCCTGGCCAGAGCCCGCTCCCTGAACCCCCTGCCCCAGGTCAGAACCCCCTCCTGTACCTTAACTCCCTCCCAGACCCTGCACCGGCATGCCCACCCACAACCCAACACCCTGCCCCAGGTCGGAACCCCCTCCCACACCCAAACTCCCTCCCGGAGCCCACACCCTGCACTCCCTCCTGCACCCCAACTCCCAGCCCTGAGCTCCTCCCGCATGCAAACTCCCTCCCACAGCCCACACCCTCTCCTAGACCCCAACCCCCTGCAACAGCCCTGAGCCTCCTCCCACACTCCAAACTCCTCGGCCCCAGACTGGAACCCCCTCCTGCACTCCAAAACCCCCAGCTCTACCCCAGAGCCTTCACCCCAGCCAGAGCCCTCACCCCCTCCCACACCTCAATCCCCTGCCCCAGCCCAGTGAAAGTGAGTGAGGGGGGGCTAGAGTGAGTGGGGGCAGGGCCTCAGAGAAGGGGCGGGGTAGGGACAGGCCTCAGGGAAGGGGGCGGAGCAAGGGTGGTTGGTTTTGTGCAATTAGAAAGTTGGCAACCCTAACCCAGCCTTAATGCCCAATCTGAAATACCCCAAATCAAGCCTTATTCAGCAAAAATTGTTCCTTCAAGACATGGGGCTCAAAGCAAAACTGACATCTCCAGTTCTTCACCAAGTGCTGACCAGTTCAACCCCAAAGTGCAAGCAAATCTTGAGGCATTCAGGTACAATAAGGCAAGGAATGTGGACTTAGTAGATGTGACTATGCTAACATAAATAAAGGATATGGAAAATGATCATCCTTTATTCCAGAATAGATGGTGTAGCTGATGGGTTAGACATTAAAGATTTGCTGGAATCAAGGCACCTTGATACTTTTTATACATCTTCCTGAGAGTGCTGTGTACTCCTCAGCCAGATCTGGGAATCTAGGCCAAAGAGTTTCACTGTTTATTTTAGTCATTTGGTTCATTAGTTTGTATAAAAGTAAAACTGGCAAATATACCACTAAATATGTATGAAGAAAAATATAAAGATAAAGAAAAGACTTAGGATAGTGTGAGGTTGTGCAATACCATGATCACTTAACTGTGCAATTACCGCTTATCGTTACAATATGTTGTCTATCACCCAACAGAAGTTATCAGAAACTACATATTATTCACAGAAAAATAAACTTCATTACGCTGGAGTTTTAGAAGTAAAATCACTTACCAGAATATTGTATTTATTTTTTTAAAGGTTAGTAAATTCAGAGTTAATGTTAAATTAAAAGAAAACTAAACATTTGAAAAAGCTGAAAGTTGCAGTTAAGAATCCCAGCTATCCTGAACTCTGCCCCAACAACAATCATAGAATCATAGAATATCAGGGTTGGAAGAGACCTCAGGAGGTCATCGAGTCCAACCCCCTGCTCAAAGCAGGACCAACCCCAACTATGTTTTAAGAA
Source organism: Terrapene triunguis (assembly GCF_002925995.2). NCBI lineage: Eukaryota > Metazoa > Chordata > Testudines > Emydidae > Terrapene > Terrapene triunguis. Next base: position 9,253,165 of record NW_020664490.1, read on the forward strand.
ACTCTAAGAGTTTCCATATCATCCATAACAAATAGTTTCACTTGTACAGCATGCAACTTGGCTGGACTCCAGATTCTGACCTTAGTGAATGCATTTTCTCAGTATAGAATTATTTTACCCTTTAATGGATACATTGTATATATGATTAAGTACCCAGGAGGATTGATATAGATCGATTCAGAATACCATATTTTAGAACTAAGATTAAGAAGTGCTAATTCACAAAAAATCCAGTAACTCTTTAAAATAATGACATCATAATTAATTATTTATTGTATTAACATTAATCATGATGACTGTGCAGCATTTGGTAATAACATAAATGACACAAACACTTCTTCATAAATAGTTTGGTCACTTCCATTCAGTATTACTGAGCCATAATTTTGAATTGTTGCCAAAGAAGCAACCTAGTGTTATGCAGTAATAAACATATTAAAGAAATGAGAGTTCATTTTTAAGAAACTTTTCTTTTTTTACAACAGAAGTAGTACTAGTTCACTCAGAATACTAAATAGCAGTTTTGCAATTCTTAGCATATTTGTATAATTAAATAAAAAAATTTGGATTATGGAGATATTACATCTGAGTCCAAATACTGTAATAGAATAAATTGTCAAGAATCAGTTTCTGCAGCAGAGCCAGTCACCGGGTAACTTAATGAGCACAGCTGGCCTGTAGTAGGCTGCTTGATTGACTACATCGCCTGATTGTTTGGAAGAGTCAGCAGACTGACTCTTAAGCCCAGAAGCAGCAGCTGCTCAAAGCATTCATCCACAGCTGTGATAATTTCTGTATCTGTTGTTCCCAGCCCTGTTCCTGCCTTGGACCCAGCCTTGCCTTACCTTGCTCCAGGTAACCTGGCCCTGATCCTTGGCTCCAGTTCCTGACTTCTTGGCTCTGGCCTCTGGCTCTGACACTTTGGCTCAGATTCTCAACTTCTGACTTTAGCTCTAATCCTGAGCTCCAATTCCTGGCTACCAACTCTGGCTCTAACGACTGGGTCTGACTCCTGTTCTAACTACTGGGCATGCCTTCCCACTTCCCAATTACTGACAGAAACCTAGCTGCAGGAAAAGTAGGTATATATAGCTACAATACTCATAATGAGTACTGAATATTGACTTCAAGAATGAAATACTGGCCCAGCCTACTACTGGACCTCAGTTTGGGCCTGATTCATCTCCTCTTGAAGTCAGTGAAAGGATTCTTATTGACCTCAGTGGGAGTTGAATCAGGCCCTTTATCTGCCAATAAAGCACACATCAATTAAAACAGAGTTATTGGCACACTCCACTAGGATATCATCATCCAGTGACCTCAGTCCCAGTCTGTCCAATAACTCCCACTATACAGCAGTGACAGTAAATAGCAAATCCAAAAGTTTGTCAATGAGTGTCAAAGGTTAATAGAGAGCTCAGCACTAAAAGCATGAAGGGACCATTCTTATTCACATAACATTTGGTTAGATCTTTTAGCAGTGAAATATTAGGAGTAATAATACAATGTAAATTGTCCCTTAACATTTTAACATACAAGAAATATTGAGTGTTTCCACTCACTTTTTCCCAGCAAGGAAATAGGTCACTCCAAGAGTCCAAACTGAGTACTCAGAAGCTTATGACAACTGGCATCAGCAATGTGGAATATTTCCAGGGAAGGAAATTGAGATGATGATGGTGTATAGTTCCTGCTCAAATAGAGACTGTAGCTGTCATCCTGGAAGAACTAAAATCTAGCCAAGATCCTTGTCCAAAGCAATTGAAAGCTGACATTCATGTTTCACAAAAGGAATTAAAAGATGACATGGAATGTGGCCAGAAGGAGATCAGCACAGCATTAGCAGTATGTGAGTCTCTAACTACCGTAGCTTGGTATTCTTTAGTTGGGATTTAATGGCTTGCTATACTGAGTCCTTAACTGCCTCAACTGGGATGGTAGAGATACATGCGACAGGAAGCACATATCACTGCCAGAATCTTTGTACAGCTTATGTGTATGAATGGATTTATGGGATTTACTCCTTTCGTTTACTAGGCAGCAGATTTGTCACTATTTTGATTTGAACAGGGTTAATATTGAAAAGTGTAAGCCTTGCCCTGAGACAGGAAATGCACTGGGGAAAGAGGGATATTTGAAGAGGCCATGTACCTTTAAAAAGCAATTTTGAGTCTAAAAGGAGATTTTTCTGGGGGAATGTAACTACAAGGAGTCATCGTTTACACACGATACTGTAAAAGGGAATCATGTATTCATTGTTAAAACGTATCTCAACATTTTTTGTTGTCAGTTTGCATTAGGTTATGCAACAGAGTGGGCAGAGACAGCTAGAACATGACAGGCCAAATTCTCCTGCTAGTTACATTGTGTAACTCCACTGAAGTCCTTGCCAGTATGTGTTGGAGGGCTTATGTGTCAAAATGGGTTTGTGTGGCTTTATCTATTTTATCTTTTGCAAACCAGCAGTGGAATTACTTTGGATTAATGGCTACTAGCCATTAATGGTTATTATCCAGGATGGGTAAGGAATGGTGTCCCTAGCCTGTTTGTCAGAGGGTGAAGATGGATGGCAGGAGAGAGATCACTTGGTCATTACCTGTTAGGTTCACTCCCTCTGGGACACCTGGCATTGGTCACTGTCGGTAGACAGGATACTGGGCTGGATGGACCTTTGGTCTGACCCAAGATGGCCGTTCTTATGTTATGTTCTTATGTTCTTACAACTGAGAGGAAAACTTAGTCACTTGTGTCTCATTGCAGCCACTGTAAAATCCCATTGAAGTCAATGGGAGCTGCTGGTGATCAACACCTCTTCAAATGAGATCACTTCTATTTAGAGGCCTAAATGTGGATTTCAGAGCCTAATTTTAGGCACCCCGGTTTGACCATTTTAGTCAGTGCAAACAAGGGGATCAGTTCTGTTAAGTATGCATACTGTGAAAAATTTGACTGGCCTTAGCATGAAAGAAAGAAAGAGGGATGTGATGTGAAGAGACATCAGGAAAGAACATCACTAGATGGCCATTTTGAATCATTTGTTGTAAACAATTAACACAATGAATTGAGCCCTTTCTTCTGTTTTTAATTTATACACACAGAGATTGTGATTGTTATTAATTTGTCACTGTGTAATTGCTGTGTGAGAAAAAATTATAGCCTGTAAAAATTATAGTTTGTAAACAGATCCCTATAAGTTTTCACACCATATAATTGGCCATCAATGGTAAATTCCATGGCGTTGTTTCTGTTCCATGATTAAATTATTTAAGGCTTATTTAAGTTAAGATTTTATGTATTTATTTAATATAAAATTATTTAAGAAAACAGAATCCTTCTCCTGTTTGTAAATTATCCACAAACATTGTAAAATTAATCTATTTTGAGGATAATAAAAAGAGCTTTTCAAAATGGCTACAGGAGCTCTGCCGATGCAAACACTCTCATAAATATTTATTGGCACAGTAGAACCCCTATTGTGCTAACTAATTGGGGATTGAGACATTCATACAATAAAAAGGTGCATAACATTGAATATCTCAATTACAGTTTGTATGGTGCATAATTTAATTTGCTCAGTGATACTGTATATAATGCATTGTAAAAAATATATAGTGTGCCTGATTTTTCTTTGTGTCAGAGAACTGCACCTCTTCTTTGCCACCAAATCTGCCTTTTCAAACCTGTTCAGCTGCTTGAAAGTTGGCTGAAGGACTGAAGATGCATTCAGCAGCAGAAAGCTAAATTCAGCAGCAGAAAAATGGTTCAAATAGTCAGCCATTCATAAGAATGATATTTACAACATTAGCATTCTACTAGTGCTAGTCATGGTGTTTTTGCTTTGTGGATAAAAGGTCACCTACGGGGATGTTTATCAGTAAAGCAATATAAAGGGTTGTAAATTACAAAGAAGTACAGTAGAACCTCAGAGCTATGGACACCAGAGTTATGAACAGACAGACAACCACACACCTCATTTGGAACTGGAAATATGTAATCAGGCAGCAGCAGACAAAAGAAGAAGAAGAAGAAAGCAAACAGTACAGTACTGTGTTAAACATAAACAATTTTTTAAAAAAAGATTTGACAAGGTAAGGACACAGTTTCTGTGCTTGTTTAATTTAAATTAAGATGGTTAAAAGCAGCATTTTTCTTTTGCATTGTAAAGTTGTATTAAGCTGTATTAAGTCAATGTTCAGCTGTAAACTTTTGAAAGAACAACCATAATGTTTACAAACATTTCAGAGTTATGGACAATTTCCATTCCAGAGGTGTTTGTAACGCTGTGGTTCTACTGTAACTCTGGGGTTTTTATTTTCAAGAATATTTACTAATGCATTTTTGCTGTATTTGCCCAACTCTGATTACAAGTGCATAATGACAGCCCCTCACCCAGTCTAAGAAACGGACTGAAAACGCTTGGATTAACCTGGAGTAGCTTAACAGTTCTTGTTTAAATTTGGGGTAAACAGTATTAGAGAGAGTCTGGTTGTAGAATGGGAAAAAGAAAATAGGGAATTCACAGAAAATTTAGACAATGGCTCAACAACAACAATAACAACAAAAAAACCCTCACAAATAGTCATTAGGCCAGACCTGCTCTAAAAATATTGAGGGATAGAATGCAGATTCTAAAACAGTGCAGCCAAATTCTCAAATGGAAACTGTCATGGAAACTAGCACCAATCAAAAACCCTGGAAGATTGGTTTAACATTTTGAGCAGTTGAAAACTAAGCACAATGGATGCTTATATTGGATTTTGGATTTAATTTGCACCCAATAACTGTAGGCTGAATCTTGAAGTTCTTACTTGGGAAATTCCCATTGAAGTGAACAAGAGTTTGCCTGAACAAGAACAGATTTAATACAGAGGGCTTCATTTTCCCATGTGTAAGAATAATCCACATAAGTGAGAGAACTCATTTTCAACTCATGGAGTTTTCTATTCAAACTTCCCTCAGAGAAGAAGATTGGGAGGGCAAGGGCATGGTTTCCCACCACAGAAGAAGCTGGTGGTGGGGTAAGGGGGGGTGTTCAATCCCCTTAACTAAGAATTCTCCAAGATCAGCAGAATGTCAGAGCAACCACATGGATGCTCCATGCATTTTCTCTATCATCAAGCCCAGCTTGCTCAAGCCAGCCTCCTGAAAGCACACTTCCTGCCAGAGACATACTTGCTGGGGTTCTTCCATACCCCAGTTGTCCATAAGACTCCCTTAAAAGGGGATTCCACAGCATGATGAGTGGGGGAGGGAAAGAGCATATTCTAATATAGCCCTCACCTGTGAAGGTTGCATGGTAGTAAGAATCCTGAGACCAGCCAGTTCCTCAGTCCTTCAACTATGCTGAGCCAACCTTCAGAGGACTTTTGCAAGGTTAGAAGAAGAGGGTGAGCATGTCACAGAGGCAGAATTCCCCTTCTGTTGGCCCAATCTCCCTATCACCTCTTGATGTGGGAGGTGACATAGGACGCACAGTAGGCACCTAATGTAAGTGGGAACCTAAAGATTTGGCCCTATGTGAAAAATGCCAGTAAAAGGCAGTGTTTTGAAAGATAAGAGCTGGGTGGAATTTTCACTGCAAACATTCTTGCAGATAAACATGGGGGAAGTGTTCCATTTAGGTAGCACAATGTTTCTAGCAGGCAACAGAGTTGAAGAAAAGGAACACCTGTGGCAAAATAAAATGTGACGATAGTAGACTCAGGTGAAGGAAATCCTTAAGGGAGAAGGGGAATGAAGGTGAACTCCTGGCATTTTTAGTGGATTTGTTCCAGTGTGGTGCTGCATTGAAATTAACAGCAGCAAGGTTTGAAACAATTTCTGGTAACGAATCAGGATTTGTTCTTTCAAGCCCACAAATCTATAGACTATGCTCAGCTTATATGTCATGTTGATTTCCTGCACCATGCTAGTTAACAGTTTGGATTCTATAAGGGCCTTAAACACAAGTTGATTTTGATATCAAAGCCTTGATTATTTTATTCAGCAGTGGAGATTGAAAACACAAGTATGGAATCCTTCACAACTTAATGGAAATAAAAGCCTCCTTCATTCAGTTCATTACAACAATTGATTCAAGAACAGACCAGATAAACTAAAAGAAAATGAAAGGAAAGAAAGATACAGAGAAGAAAAGAGGAACTACAGGAATAATTTGGTGAACTCAAGTCTCTGATTGTTTATCAGACTTCTGTATTCTCCTCCCATTTCCTCTTGGCCATTAAGGCTCTCACAGGTGTGGACAGGACTGGCAAATTCAGTTAGCTCTTTAGGTTTCATGGCATTAATCTTTTCTTCAGGAACAATGCCAAGCATTTATAAACAACTATAAAGTGTACAGTTCATAAAAAGTTCCCAAACTGTTCATTTAAGCATACGCTCTTCCTTTAATTCAAATAAAGAATCTGAACTAAATGTTATTTAAATCCACAGCTGAAAGGAAATGTAAGAAGAAGGCCATTTTCCCTTCTTTATGACATATAAAGAAGACCTGCAATGTTGCTTTCTTTTAAGGGGGTCTTTTATTTTTCTTCTCTTAAAATACTTGGACAGATCGTAGGCTCCGCTACAGCTCCTTTACACTGCAATAGTGAAGAAAAGGGCCCATAAAGCCCAGCGGAATCAACTTCCTTAGGATTCCTTCAGCATATGGGGACTCTTCAGGTGATTGCTCCTTTTTGCTGCTTTGTACTTCACCCTCATCTCATGCCCTGGAATAAGATGTCTGACTGGGGAAAAGGAAGCATGTCCAGACATCCCAGAGAGGGGACAATACAAATATTGCACACAGCAGGAAAACAACAAATTGATTGGGCAGAAGCTGGAGTATACTAATAAAAGCATACCTAAGATCAACAGAAGTGCAAAGTCTCTGAATCACCAGTGGAACAATACTTCTATAATAGTAGGAGTGGGGCTGAAAACTCTAATTACTGCCATGTAACAGTTCCCATTCAAGCTATCTAATCTCAGAAACTGTCATCTACTAGACTTTTCAGGCCTGGTTTTTGTTCAGTGGTAAATTATTTTGGAAAGTTAATGCCAAACTAAACCTGTTATTTTTGAAATCTAGGAGAGTGAAAATATACTTTTCTCTTGATTAATAATAATGTTCTTAACAGCTCTAGTATCTAGGGGTAGAAAGGTGAAATATGGTATGGGAATAGCCTTCCATTGAGAAGTGTGTTTTGCTGTTCAGGTGAAGATTAGTTTTGATTTGACTGACTCATGAACATTTGAAAATTGCACAGTGAGCATGCACTGTAAATTTGTAACAATGCTCAGAACGGACCTAATATGCTCAGAACGGACCTAATACAACGTCCATTGAAGTGAATGGGAAGACTGATGTCAATGAGATTTGGATCCGGTCCCATACGTGCATCCGAGGAAGGGCATGTTATATGTACGTGGATATAGAGCTAACTTTCCTGCATAGTTAAGGTATGCAGAGGATGAGCCAAGGCCCTCTTGAGGCAATGTTGTGCACACTCATCCCCCACAGCTCCTATAAAGTTAAATACTACACTGCTCGTGAGATGCACAAAAGGCCTCCCTTCTGAATATCTTATCTAAAAAGGAACTAGCAGCATTTAGAGAACCACTGCCCTATTGTTTCCAGCTCTTCTGAGCTGAAATTATACTTCTTTTTCATGACATATCTGGAGATTGCACTTTGACCCATCAACTGAGCATGTGCAAAGCCAACAGACAATTGCATTTGCACAATGGGGCCCTACTCTATGCCTGGGGTCCCTAGGCACAAATAATGAGTTAAGAGAATGTAGAGGCAGCAGTTTCACAGAGAAAGGGGCCTTAAAAATAACATAAGACAATATCTGGCTCTCCCAAAGTGGTTTCCCGTGGCGAAATTTTCTTATCATGCCATGAAGCCAAACTGTTTCTTGCTGCCACATGCAGTTGTTAATTTTATACAACTAGGACATTTCAGAGGTGCTGAGCAGCCTCAACTCTCATTTAGTCCACATGGATATGTGGGTGCTCAGCACCTCTGAAACCCAGCCCCCTATTTACAAAGAGAGCAAAAGCTTACAGGAACTGAGGTGCTGCACTTTTTTCCCTCCAGAAGCTGAATATCAGAAGTTCTCATGAATGAATATAAAGTTTCTCCTGACATGTATTTCACATTCACAAAAAGAAAAATGGTGAAACGATTTTTTTTTAATTAAATAGATAAAAGGAAATGCAATTTGGAAGAATGGGTTGATTGAACTTTACCTGCTGCCCTTCGTTAACATCACACTGAATTGTCAGTTACAGGCAGTCACTGATTCATAGCACTAAAAATTAGCAACAAAATGTCCTGCTTCTCTTTTTCTATCCATTAGTAAGTTAGAAATCTTCCCACAACTATGTGTTTGTTGAAACTCCACCCACACATTGATGTGTCCAGTCCAACTGACAAATCTCCTAGAACATAAGTAGAAAAATGATGTTACACCCACACAAAGTAAGTAAAATTAAGATGAATTGAGACCTTAGTGTCTCATGAAAAATGCTAGATGAAATCAGTAAACGTATTGAGATAAATGCTCCTTTTGGTATGAAATTCATTTCATGAAAGTGGGGTTTGGACAGTCATTAAAAAAGCAGTTATTTGGATCATGTATATGATTAAATATAGCAGATGTGCAATTAATTCCAACTGTATGGAAGTATTGCTGAAAACAGAGAAAATTTTGCTAATAGAAATATTTTATTTCTTACACTGTATGAATCAGAGTTCTTATGAGGGTTTTGGAAGCCTGGTTTTGAGTGTGCACTTCCACATTATTGGCTAGTGCTGGAGAGTAGTTATGTTTTTGTTGGTTTTTTAAATATGTTTATTTTGGTGATAATTGAAGGTAATTTACTATGAGCTAGGTCCTGGTCTGTGTACAGGGGTGTAGTGTGGCAGTGCAGCCACTTGGGACCCCAGGAGAAGTTTTGGCACAACGGAGGGAAGCTCCTTGCAATGCATTATAACAGTTTTTGGGAGACAGCAGTTGGTCTTGAAAAGCTTCTTCCATTTTGAAACTTCTACTGGTCTGAGAAATTGCCTATGCTTTAAACGGAGAATACCACTGGAGCCAGTAATGTTCCTCAGTCTCAACCTCTGACAGTAGAATAAAGTTGCAAGGGTACTAATGTAATGTCACACAATCTCAAGAATCTGTTTAAATCCATTTTGATTAAATGTGAAAAGAAGACATGAAATATTCAAAGTATTCTGTTTTTAAAGCTATCAGGTTTCAGATGATTGCATATAAAAATATTTTCCTGTGTGACCAGGGCCGGATTAATGCAGGGGCTTTAGGGGCTGCAGCCCAGGGCCTCGGGCTAAGGGGAGCCCCAGCGCAGCAGGGCTCAGGCAGGCTGCCTTCATGCCGTGGCCTTGCACCACTCCCGGAAGCAGCCAGCTGCTGGCACATCTCTGCGGCCCCTGGGTGGGGAGGCGGCTCCATGCGCCGCCCCCAATACTCTCCCCACAGCTCCCATTGGCTAGGAACCGACCAATGGGAGCTGCGGGGGCGGCATTTGCAGGCACGGGCAGCGCATGGAGACACGCTGTCCCCCTCCCCACTCCATAGCTTGAACACCCCTCTTCCAGAACTGCAGTACGAGGGTGCTCTGGATTTACAGTTAACCTCTTCAGGAACATGTGATAGGTCTAATATACTCACAGACTTTGCACAGGATTCTAAAACATCATGGCTCTTTACTTAATAGCATAAGAAATACACAGATCTATAAAAAATAATGAACCCCTGTCTCTGTTTCCTCACCACCGTGGAATATTCTTTGAGCCGGGTCAGGGTTGTCTGAGGATGTCCAGGATCTTTCTACCACAGCTTATGGCTTGACTTCTGAGCCATTTGAGCCTCTCCCTTCCTAAATTAGCTTGTTTTCTTTGATCTTGTTTCATCCTGCTGCAAAAGCATGCCACCTGTTCCCCTCTCCTGCCCCAAACTTCCTGTGTCTCTCTAAAAAGCCTTCCCCAATGAGTCCTTTTTAAACCCCTGTTTTGTCATCTCTATCTCTTTAACTTGTTTGGAAATTTTCCGCTCTCTAAATGACTGCTCCCTGTTGAGTGGTTGGAGAAAACTGGTTCTCCAAGCTTCAGCCAACCTCCTTAGCATACCCATTGTGTGGTGACAGTGCAGTAGTTAAGGTTAACTACTCTCCATTGTCCTTAGTCTCCTGGGTATGTGATAGGCCCTGCCAAGGCCATGATGGATTCCACATTTACATAGAGGCATTCATTGACACAGCAGTTTTCATGGGAAAAGATCAAAATATCAACCACAATTCATAAGTTGTACAGACAGATCCCCAAATCATCACACAAGAATGAAGGTCGTTCTAAAGGAAAATATCTGTTTGCTCTTGAGGTATGGAAGAATATTCAAGGAAACATTATTCAAATGGGAGTTAGGTGCCTTGGGGATTTTCAGTTTGTACCTGGGCATTCCCATGTTGCTGGGCACTAGGAAACTTGAGAGAGTCAAGGAAGAGAATCATGCTGTAATTGTGAAATATAGGCACCAAAGAGAATTTTCAGAAGCACCCAGAGATTCTCCAAGTACTCCAGAATTAGTCCCCTTTGAGGAGAATAAAGGTAAGAGATACAGCCTGCAGCAAGATATAACATGTTTTTTTCAGGTGCACTTACAGTCATGGGCATTTCACGCGCACTTGTTGCCTCTTCTACATACTTATTTTGACCCAAATTTATTGGGACATGAAGTCCATAAGCGTTGCCAAGGCTTTTTAAACTCTTCTTCTTTTTGTTGGTTGAAGTGTGTCTTCATCTGCACTGCAATGTTGTCTTGGAAGAATTCTGGGATTCCTTTCCATGTTTCATTCCAGTCTTCTTCACTAGTACACTTTCATTTTTCCTATGATAGACAAAGCATTTGCAAGTGTGGTACTGATGCCTTGGAGTGCTTTGTGAGAGGCATGAACAACTTTCATAATATGCTGAAAGATAATCAAGCATGCAATGAATTAAACTCCACACATGTGATGATAAAGGTCACTTGCTTCTAGAGAAACCACTTTTTGCCTTGTTCTCTGAGTTCTTTAAGATGCTGTATGATGGCAGTGTATTGCGTTTTTACTGCAAACACACTTTTCCATTTACATGCCCAATGCATGTCACTGGGCTGCGCAGTCTCTTGATGCTTAAGACCTGAAGCTGTCTGCATGTCGGGAAAACCGTGATGATTGCTTCACTCCACAAAGACTGAGTACAATTTCCCAATTATAATAAGAAAGCCCAAAGCACTTTGACTTACTTTACTTTACAGCATTCCACAAAGACAACATTGAATTTGTGTGCCACACAATGAACCATCTTTGTGCTCTTACACATAACATGTCATCTAATTCAACTGGAAATAGCTAGACGTCTACACGGTTGCATATTGTTGCATCATTCTCTGCATCATCTGCAAATCCTGTGATACCTGCTGTGAGGGGCAGAAATAGGAAAGTCACTTGGATTCCAGATGGCTTTGCCCTTCATATAAGAACTCGTGGGTGCGTAGAAAAAGTAATCGTTTATCAACGTATACAGTTTGGGGGGAGGGGAGACAATGCCCCTGTATGCCTCCCTCCCCCCCCCAATCTCTCACATTGTTCCACAAAATTATTTGAAGACCATCAGGAGAGTTGTGTTGGAGTGTGCTCCAGTGTTAGGCTGTCTCCATGGCTGTGGCTAGAGCCCTCAGAACCTGCCACGTTTTCAGAGCAGACCCCTTTCCAACTCCCTTTAATAAGAACCAAAAAGAAGAAGGGTTTATTTGGCAGTGCTAGTTATACTGGGAGAGCCTGCTGGTCCTAGCACACTGCAGTGATGGCCTCTGAGGTCTGGATAGCAAAATAAAATGCATTCCTTTCTAAGTGGTGGTGGTTCAAAATGCATCCACCTGGGTTATAAGATCACATCCTCAACTGGTGTAAATCAACTAATTTCCATTGACTTCAATGGAGTGATGCCAATTTATGCCAGCTGAGGAACAGGCTCATAGTATATAGAAACTGCCCCTTGTCTGGTGTACAGTCTCTTTCTGCAAGTCAAAACCTGCTTTAATAGTACTGCTGAAAACTAGTGGATACTCCTGTCGAACCCTCTGACTCATTTAGGAGGAGAGGTCTGTGTGCTGTCCCAGCTTCTAGAGAGAATTACTGAAGTGTCTGCAGTGACCCTGAATGGTATGGAGGGCAGAAGAGAGCTGGGACATTCAGAAACAGTGAGACCAACCAACTCTGTCTGAATGGGATCCAACACTAAAGCTTTCAAAATCCCAGTAGCTAGGTAGGTAGCTGAGGCCTGAGCATCCAAACCCCCAAAAGAGGCCCAATTTTAAAAGAAAACAGGTGGCTAAGATCTGCTTTGAAGATTCCCCCTTGTTTTCTGAGTATCCTAAACTGGCCAGCCAAATCCCTGGGGAGTACTCAAAAGTAGTCTTTTGAAAATTCCTGCATAAGTGATTTTTCCAAGATATCACACAGTCTGGTCAGATTTCTGATGCCCAGTCCTTGCTGGGCCTTAACCCACGAGACTGTCCTAGAGGTTTAGCTCTGTCTGTATTTTCTCCAAATCCATTTGCCCATCCAGAATTGTTTGTATTGTCTCTGAAAGTCTAACTGTCTATAACAGAACTTCAGTTCTAAGTAAATAACATCTCAGCAGGTATGCTACTTATAACTGCAGCCACTTGAAAACACTGTCAGTAGGAGAACAAAGTTAGATTATCATATGCTTTCAAGAACAGAACAAAAAGTCAAAGAAAACAAAAATCTCTCTGAAAAATAAATGCTAGGACAGGGGTGCAATTATAGAACAGAAACATCTTATGTTTCGTTTCCCTCTATAAACAAGTATAATGATGCTTCAAAAAAGGAGAAGGTTTTTGTTATTAAAAGACTGAATACAATACATTTAAATACGTTTTAATTGAAGCTGCTAAAAGAGGTACAGAAGTCTCAATGGCAATGGAATGATACGTGTAAATGGAGAAGAAAATATTACCTAGCACACCTAGTATGATAACAGATCTTACATCAATTAGATAACAAGGCGATATGTGTCTTATAAATACTGTACACACACAGGGGCTATGGCCAAAACATGGGTAACTAAAGTAAAAGTGACCTGATTTTCAGAAGCAATGCAAGCGTAAGTCAGTCCGAGCTGCAGATGCTCAGCACCCCTGAATGTCAGACTACTTTTATATTAATTTAGGAACCAACTTTAGTCACTTAGGTTTGAACGTGTTGGCCCATTTTCTTTGGGTTCTCAATGGGAGATAGCCAAAAATATGTAATGGCCATGCAATGAATCACTGCATCTCATTCATCCCTATCAAACCAGGGGAAGACAGAAAGAGGCTACAATAGCAGCCGGAAACAACAAAAAGAAAGGAAGGATGATAATGGGGTTTGGGCAAATTACATTTCCTCAAGGAATGAAATGCATTCTATACAGCACTTCATGTATTGAAGTCTTTACTTAAGAGAGCCCATCTCAAGGTTCCCCTGGCTTAGGTTTTATTTCTATCACTCTTTTTACTGAAATTGTCATGTTTTCTGTGTGATTTTTATATCAAAGGCTCTTCCTTTTATTTTCAAATCTTCGCTAACAAATGCATGGATTCTAATGTATCTGCAATGTGCAAAGTATTTTGTTCTGTATCTGGAAATCCACAAGAGCTGGGCTAATCATTGGGGGAAATTATACCCAAACATGTTTGCCAGTTTTGAATTGTACTTTGACCTGATCAATAGTGATTTTGTGGACGTGGGTGTGGACGTTTGTGCAACCGCATTTTGTTTTCCTGAATGTTTTGGAGGAGTTTCATTTGTAAGAATGCACATACAGATGTTTGTGCTGGAAGTCCTCTCCTGGCCATCCTGTATATACACTGGCTTTATTTGTTGGGGAGTGAGGATGTTAAGAGGCAAATGAGACTGAGGATAAGGGAGATCAAGGGAGTAGAAGTGGGAAGCCCAGAGAAGTAGAAAAGTTCTTTGCATAGAAACATTACACTTGTTCTAGTTCCAGAACATGAAAGAAATTATCTGTAATGCAGACAAATACCAAAACAGGAGGAATAAACATCTCTGCACACTGCACAAGTCATGGATACCAAGGCTGGAAGGGACTATTGCAATCATCTATTCCAGTGGTTTCAACCTTTTTTCATTTGTGGACTCCTAAAAAATTTCAAATGGAGGCGCAGACCACTTTGAAAATCTTAGATATAATCTGTGGACCCCCATGTGGGGTCCGTGAACCACAGGTTGAAAACCACTATTCTATAGTAACAACAACCTTTTGTGGACCCCTGCGACATAGTCTGTGGACCCCCAGGGGTCCGCAGACCACAGGTTGAAAACCACTGATCTAGTCTGACCTCCTGTGTAGCACAGGCCATAGAACTTCCCCAAAATAATTCCTAGACCATATCTTTTAGAAAATCATCCAATCTTGATTTAAAAATTGTCAGTGATGGAGAATACATCACAACCCTTGGTAAATTGTTCCACTGGTTAATTTCCCACACTATTAAAATTTTATGCCCTATTTCCTGTCTGAATTTGTCTAGGTTCAACTTCCAATCATTGGACTGTGTTATACCTTTCTCTGATAGATTGAAGAGCCCATTATTAAATATTTGTTCCCCATGTAGGTACTTATGGACTATACTCAACTCACCCTTTAACCTTCTCTTTGTTAAGCTAAATAGATTGAGCTCTTTGAGTCTATCACTCTAAGGCATGTTTTCTAATCCTTTAATGATTCTCATGGCTCTTCTTTGAACCCTCTCCAATTTATCAATATCCTTTTTCAACTGTAGGTACCAGAACTGGATACAGTATTCCAGCAGTGGTGGTACCAGTGCCAAATATAAAGATTAAAATAATCTCTCTACTCCTACTCAAGATTCCCCTGTTTGTGCATCTCAGCACTGCATTAGTCCTGTGGCCACAGCATCACATTGGGAACTCATGTTCAGCTGATTATCCACCATGACACCCAAATCTTTATCCACATACTGTATATAATCCTACATCCACATAGATTATTTACAAGGTGACACGGAAGGGCTGTTGACAAGGATAAGAACCATCAATGGGAGAAATAGGCAGCCAGCAAGAACCTGTACCATGCAGAGAGGAATGGACCACAGCAACATTTGGAGCAATTAGTTGTTAGAGTGTGTTATAAAGGCTGCTAAACAGCCAATAAATGGTCATGGCTGCCCTGGGGGTAGCGCTGGCTACACTCTTTTATAGGGTGTATCATCAGGTGCTTTCACCCTCCCTCCCACATGCCCAGAAGGCATTATACAAACAGTGCCATTCAGATGCCTCCTCCCACTCCTAGGCCTCAGAGGAGCAGGATTTGTCCCTTTGCATGTAAAGAAAAATGTAATAAACATATAAATTTAAGATGTGTTGCATCATCCTGATACCAGATGTTCATATTAAGTTTTCACAAAGATCAGCAGGAGACCAGTAAGTAATTTGATTTTAAAATGCCTAGATTAGTCAATGTAACAAGCCAGAGATTTTAATGAAAAAAAAACTGACTCCTTCTCCAATGACAATAATTAAAATGATTTCAACTATATTATTGCTACATGCTCTCGATTAAATGAGCTCAGTTCTGTTTCTAACACAGTAGCACACATCATAAATCCTCTATTCATTTTCTACAGTCAAACAAAGTGGAAAAACGTTGTTCCAGTAATGCTCAAAATCATATGAATCCAGAGAACACTATCTTGTCTTGTGTATTTTTCTTCATGCATTTTGAGGGGTGAGTCATCTCTCTCTGGTTAAAGCAGCAGCTTATACATGAATGGTGCATGCGAAGAGAGATGCTCTTGAGTCTAAACGTGTGCAGTTGGCAAGTGCTCCCTTAACCTGGAAATTAACTGATATATTTTCAGTCATGTACTTGATACACACACTGTTGCCCATATTCTGCCAAGCTTACTCTTGTTAAGAAGTGCCTTAGCCTGCTAGTAGTTCCTTTGAAATCAATGAGAATCCTGGCATAGTAAGATGCTACTCAATATGAAAAAGGGACACAGAACTTGGCCCTATATAATTACTTTAAAATAAAAGGCTGCAATTGCATTAAATACTGTGTTAGCATTCAGAACCATTTTCATAACATGGAGAAAAGAAACATGGAAAAGGATGGAGTGTATATAGATTAGCAAAATAACTAAAAATAAGAAGAGGTCATTGGAGACCTGGGTTGGGGACGTTTTGCTGGAGTGCTTTTCTTTGTATAAAAACAACAAGGAGTCCGGTGACACCTTAAAGACTAACAGATTTATTTGGGCATAAGCTTTCATGGGTAAAAAACCTCACTTCTTCAGATGCTCCTTAAGGTGCCACCGAACTCGTTGTTTTTGTGGATACAGACTAACACGGCTACCTCCTGATACTTGACACCATGCAAGGCACTTTTCTTTGTATAGTGCTCTGAAACAGTACATCAATGTTAAGTGTTATTAGCATTATCACGTATTATTATGTACAGTGGCTATATGAAAGGGAGAATATATTTGGAATGTATATTGTAAAGCCAGAACTAAAGCTTTGCCTACACAATGCACATTCTGTACCCACTGCTGGCAACATACACAGTATGTGTTAGTGCAGGAAGGGTGATAGCATTTTCTAGACTACCCGAGACAAACAGTATATTGCCGAGGAGGAGGGGCAGGGAGAGAATTCAATGGGTTTCTCAGAATGGCAACGGTTATTGAATAAATGCTGTTCTTCCATTAGTGGTGTGTTATTCTGGACCATTGATGAATTGGTAATCTCATGCCTTTTCAACTGATGCTTACTGTTTTCACAAAACTGATACAGTTTTCCCTACTACCAGTACCATAATTCCTTGTAACCTACCACTTTACTTCATGCCAGTGAAACTTTACTATGGCTTTGTTTGGTTGTTGTTTGTTTATCTTCTTCTACATAGCGTTGTTCTAGGGATCCCCTGCTCTGCTGGCTCATCAGCACCAGAAATTGGATTGTGTTATTGGAAATCACTGTTCTGCTCTCTTGGTTTTATGAAATGTTGTTTACAATATTTGACATGACATTTTGTTTGTCTGTAGATATCTCTACATAGACCTAAATTATGGCATTTAGAATGGAAGAATTTTAAACCCAAGTATTGACAAAAAGCAGTGCCTCTAGTTGGGCTGGATGAGCAGAAAAGGGGCCAATGCACTACTGCAAACACAGCGTTGGGATGTTAAGATCATGGTACGTACCTATTATAAAGATGGTTTAGCTGGAAGGAACTGTCAACCTCTCTAGTTATCTCCCAGTGACTAGTACAGTGTATCCTGAAAAATGCAAAATTCTCTGTAGTGCACAGCCCCATATTACCTTCCCCTGCTCTGCCAAAGCTATGCTGGCCATTGTCCCAGGGGCACACCCAGTGACCATGGTACATTGTACCAGAGAGTGTGCTAAAGGTGCTCTGTACATACCTATGAACTACTGCCATCTCCTGCATAGATAAGCTGCCTCACACAAACTCTGTAATTCCAGTGTTCTCCTACTCATGAAGGCAGAGGAGACAGCGTGTCTGTGTCTTGTGGAGCAGGAGACAGGACAGTATCTGTGAGCAACGTTATTTCTCTTTGTGTCAGGGCACTCCGCCGTGCTGTACCTACAATGTACATTTGCTAAGTGTATCTTTCTTCCCCTCAAACAAAAGGGTGTGTCCTTTGCTCTAATATACTGTATTTTCCCACCTTAGAGTGAGTTTGTTGTATCATCTATTTGTGGGTACCACTCTCAGGTCAGATGAGCTCTCTTTGAAAATCCACTATCCTGCACATGCAAACGAAGAAAATGGCAAAGAACAACCAAAATCTTTTCTTCCACAGAGCACTCATCTTGCTGCCTTTGAAAATGCCTCACTAAGTTTGTTCCTTCTAGTAGGTGTTTTGTACCAAAAATAGAATGCCTTATCCAGTCAGTCTCCATGGTAACTTTGTTTCTTATTAAATGGTAGGAGGAAAAAAGCATAATTAACTCCCATGACCTCCCATTTGCTGAAAAGTTCAGCTGTATCTTTGATGGACATGTCTGTTTTGCTCATTGGACAATGCATGCACTTACGACTAATTTTCTTTTTTAAAACTGCAGATTCTTCATATTAAAGTCAGGTGATCCCATGCAAACAGGGAAAAGGTATTTCAAGGGAGAGAGTGCTGCCTATCTTACATCCTGCCCTTTTTATACACCCTATTGAAATTTCTCTTAACATTCAGTTATAAAATTACTTTACCTTGAGTCGACTGGAAAACCCGTTATATTTATCACTGTCCTTATAAGGCCATGTCTACACGTACAGCGCTGCAGTTGTGCAGCTGTACCAATGCAGCTGCACTGCTGCAGCGCATCTGGTGAAGACACTATGCCAATGGGAGAGAGCTCTCTGCGAATGGCAGAAGCTATGTCGGAGGGAGAAGCTCCCCGTTGACATAGCATGGTGCATATTGTGACATTACACTCCATATTCAGTATGAAAATATGCTTATGATATGGATATGACATAACTGGGATGTACTTTATGCAAGATGGCTCATGTAAGATATCATTGGAAAGGTTATGATTTCCTGAATGTAATTATCCAATTTGTATACCAGTATCATTTCTGTATCTGAAGTTAGAAATATTGACCATGTATCTGTATTTCAAATGTGCTATTTTGGGTGTCACCCACAACTAGCCCTTCAGGTACAACAATGAAAAGCCAGACAGGACTGATGGCCCATTAGCAAAGACAATGGACTGTGAAAGGGCTTAGTCTTCCTGTGGACATTCCATCCAGCCTGCAAGTAATGGCTGCCGCAGCCCTGCAGAGACACGGGTCTGGGTCACCTGGTACTGGACCCTCATCCCTTGGAATGCCGGTGATTTTCCACTGGCAGGCAAAGGGTTCCCGCCATATCCGAAAGCTATATGAGGAAGAGGAGTGACATCATCATGGTTCTCCTCTGCCTCCCCATCCAAAGAGACACTGAAAAACACCTGTAAACAAGAACTGAGCGGGGGGGAGAAGATCTGAACCCAAGTTAGAAGGGTGTCTAGCTTGTGAGTAATAATACCTGAAGTCTCAAGCTGCTGGTCAGTGCAGCTGCCTTTCAAGACTTTCTGTAATCTGCCTTTGACAGTATTTAGGTGAGAAATTACTATTTGTAGCCAATTTCTCTAGTGAATTGAGCTTAGTTTGCGTGTTTTGTTTTAGTTACTTAGTAATCTGCTTTGTTCTGTTTGCTATCTCTTTAGCCACTTAAAATCTGCCTTTTATAGTCAATAAAATTTGTTTTGTTTATTATTAAACCCAGTTTATGTAATTTCTACCTGGGGGGGCAGGGGCAAGAAGTCATGCATATCTTCCTCCATATTGAGGGAGGGGGCGAATTTATGAGCTTACATTGTATAGATTACTCTACAGTGCAAGACAATATTATTTGGGGTTTATCTCCCAAAAGGGGTGTGCTCGTGAGTGCTGGGTGAGTCCTCTCACACAGAGCTGACTTCAGTCTGTGTCTGCAGCTGGGTGTGGCCCTACCTGTGTGTGTGTGCTGCAAGAGGCCGGAGAGCCTAATTCAGCAAAACAGGGAGAGAGAATCCAGGCTGGTGGAGTAGGAGAGGCTCAGTGGAACCCCAGTACATCAAGTTGCATCCCAGATGGGTGGTCCAACTCGTCACACACATATGCGCTTATGTCAGTGTAACTTATGTTGCTCAGGGAGGTGGTTTCTTCACCCCCAAAGGGACATAAGTTATGCCAACATAGGCTGTAGTGTAGACATAGCCTAAAACTCCAAGTGCTAGGCTTCCAACGACAGTATGTGAATGTGTGTATTACTTAACTGTGATTGCTAGACAATTAGTTTAACCGCTGAACCTAACAGGTGAACCAAGACACATACTTCTACTGAAGCCTTTAAAAGCAAATAAAATATGAAACCTTCAGCAGTAAACAGTAACAGTAGCAAGGATTTTTTTAGAAGCAAAAGAGGACTCTGTGAGCCTCAGTTCTTATTTACACTAAGGGTCCGATGGCAGGGCAGATGCCCCACCACCAGCTAGGCAAGTGTTAAGGAACTCCTGTGGACACAATCAGCCCCAACCTGCCGCACCTGTGAGTTCTTCCCTTTTAAAAAAGAAGAAACTCAGTGCTGTAGAAGTGGCATGCAGAAGCAAGGAGAGTCAGGGCTCAGAGCCTCCAGACTGGCAGCCTGATGGCACTAACTGACCTGTGGTTTGCGTAAGCTATCTGCCCAAGCTGTCTGAGGAAGAAGATAGGCCGGGCTGGTTTTCTTTTTATAAATTCTTCCATGATTAAGCCCTGATATCTACTCTGTCTATGAAGCAGGAACTGATGCTGCCTGCAGGGCCTGAAAGACTGCTTTCTTCTCCCTAGCACAAAGAATGGGGTCAGGGAAGTATTTTCCTTTTGTATGGACTGCTTTATATCCCCCCAAATAGGGTGGACTTACTAAAAGGCACAGCTGGAGGGCTATACTTCAGAACCAGACCACAGGGTTGCAGCTGCCCAGAGAATGACACAGGAGGTAAGCAATGTGCCTGCTCCAACCCTAAGGGGACGACCTCAAGACGTTAACCTTCGACAGGCCCTTTATAACTCTGAAATGTAACAGAGCCTTAACGTAGGCACAAGTGACCTGTACATCTGTCTTAAAACCCCTTCACTCTGCCAAAGCTGTGTTAAGAGACATTAATGGAGATATCCCATCCCATCTCCTAGAACTGGACGGGACCTTGAAAGGTCATTGAGTCCAGCCCCCTGCCTTCACTAGCAGGACCAAGTACTGATTTTGCCCCAGATTCCCAAGTGGCCCCCTCAAGGATTGAACTCACAACCCTGGGTTTAGCAGGCCAATGCTCAAACCACTGAGCTATCCCTCCCCCTGTGTTTTTAATATTATAATCTGTTTCACTTTTAATATAACATAACAAAACAAGTCAGACAAAAGATGAAACCACAAACACAGAATAATACTGAAATCAACTAAAATATTCCTTAGACTTTTCAAATGGTTTATCTGAATAGAGTTGAACGAACAATTTGCAATGAAATATTTATTCAGTGAATTGAATCCTGTTTTGTGTTCCTTAGTTTGACTGAATTTTACAAATTTGGGTCCAAATCCTGCAAACACTTCAGCACAAGTATTTGCAGGGTGGGTCTCGTTCACTATTTGCAATTGTTTGCATTTTGGTGGGGGAAAGAAAACAGATACAGTTTCCATCTAAACCAAATTTTGTTTTGTAATTAAGTGACTCTTGGCAACAGGCTCAAAATGTAGCTTTATATGAACTTTCATCTGCACAGGACTCTTCTTAACAAAAAGAGAGCAAAAATAGATGAAACGGCAATCAAAATTAAAGTCTGTTTAGAAGTCACTGAAAAGTCAATTAATTATTTTTCTCATTATTCACAAATCTCCAGAATACTGTTTCCTTTTAAATAATAGGGTTTAAAGAGCTAAAGAATTACAGTAAAATTATCCTTAAAAACCATCCCCACAAATAACTGATAACATACATATAGTAAATGGATTTTGAAGGATACTCAGCTTATGTTCACAGAATGAAGTACAGATTGAAATGTAGGTTGCTTGTGGATCCCAATATGTTATGGAAAAATACTCCATAAAGAATAAGAATGCTTTTCTATCAGGCATGGAGGCAGGCACATGTGGTTGAGCTTGGTTGTAGTCTCCAAGAACAGCAGATAAAGGGTGTCCAGATGTTCTGATTTTATAGGGACAGTCCCGATATTTGGGGCTTTGTCTTATATAGGCACCTATTACCCCACCACCCTCAGTCTTCTGATGGTGAGAGAGACAAGCTTTCGATCTACACAGAGCTCTTCTTCAGGAGATGTATCCCTTCTTACCCATTCCCCTGAGAACAAGGGGAAATGTTTAATATTCAATATACTGTGCAGACAAAGGAAATCGCAAACTGTAATTCTTTCTTGGGGCATAACAATAAAAGGCTCCTTTAATTCTCTAGACTGATTGATGCTGTATTATTTCTGTAGCTTGACAGGTGACCAAATACTTGATGTGGTCCAACAGCCTGCTCACGGGCATACATTACAGTAAGCTAAACACGGGAGATATTCTTATCTTTGCGGAAGATGGTAATTGGCCAGAAGGATATAATGAAGCTCTTCTCTAGTCCACTAGGGAGTTAGGGTGCCTCCAGAAGGACAAGGATGGATGATAGTAGCAGTGGGGAATTCTAAAGAAGGTGTTTACCATATATAATTTTTGTAAAGCCTGCATCCCTTCCAGTGTAGGAGGAAGGTCTTGACATAATGCTGCTTTATTATTTTACTGTTGGCTATTTATAAGAAATTGTATATTGAAATGGATGTATACTTACTTTGGACTAACTGCCCTTTTTGAGAGTCATTGTATCACTTGGAAATATGGAAGTAACATATCTTAAACAATACAATGAAGCAAGGTAATTGTTGGTGAAATCAGTGTCTGCAGAAAGAAACAAAGATTGAAATGACATACACATACAGGAGATGGATAATAAAGCTATGAAAGCTTACAGTCTTCATCAATCTACCCTGCAAATGTATCTGCAAAGGATACAGAAAAGAACTTGTCTCTTTGAAAACACACACAGTTTAGGCACAAGAACTGCTATGAAATAGCTAAGAACACGCTATGTATCATCAGGATGCAAAAGACCACTTACTTTGCATCATATTTTGTTTGAGCCAGAATGGTAGCTTGGATTGCTCATCTGCACACTACCAGAATGCTTGTCCAGCTCACAACTATTTCATAGCTATGCTAGTGCTTGAGGTCTGGGAGCAAAGTGAAAGGTGGGATGTACTTCTGGATGCAAGTTTTTTTCTTTAGAATTTAGGTCATCAAAGTACCTCATATATACAACTCCACAAGGAAATGCATTAAATTTGAGATGTGTGTAGGAAAAAAGCTATTTGAATAGTTATATTTACCCATTTTATAAAGAGGTCAAGTGATGAAAAGTGCCATTAGAGCTGGAGGCATTACTAGTTAGTCGTGCCAAAGGATGATGAAACTGAGGTATTCTTATGTGGTGCCACAATCACTCCATCTACATATGAATCCCCTTGCAGTTGTATTGTTCCACATAGTGTAATGTCTTAAAGTCAAGTGACTGTGGAGAGATCAGAAGAGTTTCTAGTATTTCTATCAATTTCTTATATAAAAGCCTGGTGCTTTTGAGAAGTTTTTCTCCGTAAAGCAGAGGTATTGTTTCTGTACTAGTGCAACAGACCTCTATTGGTTTCATTTATAAAGAGCAGCTATGCTTTGACACAGCACAAAACACCACATGTTGATAAAGGGAAACTTACTAATTGTTTTATTAGTGATATTCTGGCCAGGACAATGATCCTTAACATGAAGCTCAAGGAACGATATAGAAACAACAAAACTTTCATAGATTTTTATAGTGAGTTCTTTGTTAAATTACTGAAGCACTCCAAAATGTTCCCTACAATGCAGAGGAAACTGCAAGATCTTACCCCATGTGCTCATCAAAATGTGATATAGTTAATGATGTAACAAAAAACTAAAAAATTTTCCCTACTTCAGTGCTTTGTTTTATTTAATTTAGTGTCCATTAAATGTGCTGGGCTGACAATGCTTGTCATTATCTATAGAATAGGTGCAGGACAGGCAGAGGCAGCAAGTATAAAAGAAAATCCTATTCTCAGGCTCTGATCCTATTTTATTTCCAGAACTCAGTCCTTATGTGGTAAAAGTTCTTTGAAATGCAGTCCTGAGCCACGATAATTTGTAACCTCTATTGTGCAATCTGTCAGATGGGAGATGTGGCCGTTACAGGTAATCTGACTGTGCTGTTCACTCTTTTTGTCAGTATCCTAGAAACTGACTTGAAGGTAATTTGTTGACAGAGTTCCAGAACTGGTTTCTAGATATATGAAGATAAGTGTTCGGATCCCTTAAAAGATTAGATGTACAATAACTGTCTTCATCAATCTACCCTGCAAAGGTATCTGTTGCCTCTTAGTTCAACGTTTTGCACAAAATCGTATTTTAAAAATAATTAAGTGCAAGAAAATGTATTATTCAGGCCACTTCTGACAATAAAACACAAAAGATTCCTGTTTCCATTCTTGTAGGTGGGAGCTCTGCTCTTGATTTAAATGGGAGCAGGTTTGTATTTTTAACCCTTTATTTTGGGCTGCTGTTTATTAATAGCAAATATTTCTTGTGGGACTAAGGATATAACATTGAATCCAGTTCAATACGTAAGCATGAACCTGTTCTGTATTTGAGTAACTCCAACAGGGATAAGTAAAGTGATGAGCATGAATGAGATGAGTGATAAATTCTGAAACTTCAAGGCTCCTCAGTCCAGTATTTCAAATCTATGTGAATGGTTTGCATAAAACCAGAAACCTGTCAAATCAGGATTTGTGGTTCTCTCACTTTAACAAAGTAACTGAACAAACTGATGTCATACTCAGGAAGCCATAGGTCAATAGAGATGTATTATTTAAGCATTCCTTCCTGCATGACGTCAAGCACCTATAAATTAGTTTGTTTAGCAAGACTATCATTTAGGTGTTAACCATTTTGAGGCCAAATTTTCAAAATAGGTGTTTAAAAGTAGCCATGACCATGCAAGTAACTGTATGAGTTAAATGTATAATATTGCTCTCCTTCACCTATTTACTCATGCACTTACCCATTCATGCTACAATTACCTATCTGTGTGAACTTCTTAGGCGTTTGTTTTTTACAGTTTGGCCCCCTCACATAATGAACTGCCTGCTGCAGGAGTGTTTATTCCATAAATCGGTTTGTAAAATCACCAGCTAAATACAAAGCCCATCTGCACACAAACCTATCTATGGTTGGAACTTTGTTGCTCCAAAAGCACAATGTTTTTCTGCAGGATGCAGCACTGCTACTAAATCTCACTGCACAGAGAGGCAAAGTGATTTGTTTAAGGTAACACAGTAGGTTAAAGGTAGATCTTGGAATAGAACATAGGGCTCTTGACTTCCAATCCAGTTGGCCACACTCACTCCAACAAGTGTGGGTACAACAAGGCTAGTAAATCTGCCTTTGTTAGATTTGTGCCCTGGTTCTGATGCTTCACTTTATCCATTTTGGGCTAGGCTTTGGCTTGAAGCCACAGACCACAATGGAAGGAGGTGTAGAGGCCCAGACTGCAACAGCAGGAATTCTGGACAGCTCAGCAGAAATTTCTCCAGGGGCTCTGGAGGAGCAAATATTAGAGGCTACGAGATATGCTTCAGCCTCCCACTTCAAATCAGCCCTGACTGATGAAGAGGAGGTGCAGCTCATTGCTTTGAGGTGGCTGGTACCCCTGGCAGCACTTAAGTGGGAGCAGTCCTGCTGCTAGGTTCTTGCACAAAGGTACCTCCCTCTTTCTTCATGCGTCTGTGCAGAGCTGGGCACAATTTGACCCAAGTGTAGGAAAGCACTTTCACAAGAGACCATTATGGTCAGGAAACAAATCAAATGCATCAAAGCTGTTAGAACTCTTCTTTGAACATTTTGGAAGCTTCAGCATCAGCTACTATATATATATAGGTTTTGGGTTGGTTTGGTTTTCTCTGTATGCCACGCTCATAAATTCTATAATGAGATTTAATATGCATCAGTCAGGGTTGGCTTGCCACATATGGCTGGGTAATGCTCATGCTGCCCTGGAAATACTTAGCTCAATTATTTAGCATTGCTCCATTGAGTATAGAAACAGGAATTCCTTCAGCCCATTGCAGCTGGAGAGAGGTATACACAATAGGGGCCAAGACACTTAGCGAGGATTTATTCTTTGTTTTCCTTTTCCTTTTCATTGCTGAAATACCAAATGACCAGGAGAAGCTCTGTATCTTAAAGTTGCACACTATTTACAAGCTGTAGCTGCTTGCAGTTCTGTTTTTATAAGGAGACAATCGCTTTTCTTTAACCTCTGTCTTCTGTTGCAATGGCAATGGACGCCCTTCTTCCTTGAATTTACTAGAGGAAGCAGAAGATAAAAGTCACTCCTCCATGTTGGTGTCCTGTAGATCTTTATAGGAATGATATTTTCCTTTTCTTTTCGGCAGTAAACAAGTTCAATGTAGGGATGTGTCAAGGCAAGCAGCTCAAATTAACAGTGTGATTCCTAAAGTGGGGGAACAGCAGACTGTAGTATGCAGGTTTTGTGCACAGTAGTTCACAGAATTTAAAATTCTGTACATCACTCTAATTTTAAAAACTATTAAAAACCCAAGATTTTTGAAAGGGATGCAGGTTCAGGATCTGTGTGTTAATGACTATTCTCAGCAATATGATGTTATGGGCAATCTACGGTACTCTGCTATATGGCATGCTTAGACTGAGACATGTTTCAGAACTGGTTTGTGCTAGCTGAGATTCTTTGATGGAAAGGGCAATTTTACTGCTAGCTGAAAGCAACAGAGAGTCCTGTGGCACCTTTAAGACTAACAGATGTATTGGAGCATAAGCTTTTGTGGGTGAATCTGTTAGTCTTAAAGGTGCCACAGGACTCTTTGTTGCTTTTTACAGATCCAGATTAACACGGCTACCCCTCTGATACTTACTGCTAGCTAAAACTCCTTTGACAATCCCAGCGATTTGCAGAATGTAAACTGGTGCAGTGAGCCATTTGCTCCACAGTATATTCCCAAGGTTTTATTCCTGAGGTTGCAATTGCAGTTTATACAAAAGAAAAAAAAAGGGTTTGGGCTTTTTACGGGGGGTGTTGTTTGTTTTTACAGTAACAGAGATCAAACAGAAAAAGGATCCGTTCAGGCTACAACCCAGCCTTCTAACATGTAGATGTAGATCTCTGCCAGCTCAAACAGTTTTCTGACTGCCTATGAGGGAGTTGATTTTCTAGAGGTCCCTGGCTGGTCTTTCAGTCACCAGCTCTGTTCGCATTTCTGCCCTGTACTTCTGTGGGAGCTCTGGATAGGCAGTTAATGTTGTGTCTTATGGTATTTGGCCAGGACCTGTCACCCCCATGTATGGAATACAAGGCCAAAGTCATTCAAAAAATTTGGGTTTGCACATGACCAAAATGTGCCTTAATCCTCCTAATACACAATATACAGCCATGTCTAGATCCACAAAAGGACATAGGCATTGCAAAGCCTAATTTCTGGGTGCCTAGAAAACCACTGAAACACCCCTGGAATCTACAAAGTCTGAGTTAGTGACTAGACAATGAATGGAGAGAGATCGGTGCCTAAGAATGGGATCCACAAAAGCTTGCACCCTACGTGGGGAGCTCCCTAAGCTACCCAGTGGGAGATGCTGAGAAGAGATATGTCCCCACAGGGAGTTCAGGGCCCAAGTCTGAGCTGATGGGAAGCATCTATCTCTGCTACCAGAGCCAGGAACCCCTCTCCAGGAGTTAGGCAATTTAGGCACCTAAGTAATTTCTTGCAAGAATGAGTAAGGCAGCTGCCTCACTCCACACAAAATGGCTGGAGGAGAAGTAGGAGACCATATAACTTTTAGCCCAGTACTTAGAACACTCATCTGGAATGTGGGGAATCAAGTTCAATTCCCCCCTCTATTTGAGTGGAAGAAAGTATTTGAATAGGGTCTCCCAACTGTCAGGAGAGTGCTCTAATCACTGAGCTATGGGATAGTCTTATATGGGGCTCCCTCAATCTCTCCTATTGACGCTCTTCCAGGATATATAAACACTTAAAGAGTCATTGGGCCAGAAAGAAAGAGTATGAGAATGATTCTGTAGTCCAGTGGTTAGGGCACCCACCTGCAAAGTGGGAGTCCCAAAGTGTAGTCCACTGGCTCCCATGACTGATTTTGAAATTGGACCTGGGTTTCCCACCTCCCAGGTGAGTGTTCTAACTACTGGGCTAAAAGTTATAAGATGGTGTCAAGGCTGATTCCCCACTCTGGCACTTGGAGTGCAGAAGGTGGAGGCCCGCAAGGACTCCAAAAATTAATACTTGCCACTCCAGGCTTGTATTATTCCCAAGGTTACAACTTTTCTCTGACCTTGAATTGGTAGATGCTGCTGCCACCACCCAAGTGCAGAACCTCTTTGAGAGCCCAGGAAGGTGCACTTGAGAATTCCTTCCTGTGGGGTACCCTCAAGCCCTTTCACCCCCCCGCCCCCCCGGGGAAGAGCTGAGAAAGAAAAAAAAGGAAATTCAGCTGTTGCCACCAGCTAATTAAACAACATTTGCACAAACCTCTTAAGACACAAAAATCCAATTCTGTTCTTAAAAAAGGTAAATTTTATTTTTTAAAAAAAAAGGAAAGAAAGAAAATACATCTGGGAACTCAGGCTATTGATAGATTTTAAAAGAGCAACTACAAGGATTAAGCACCAAGAATAGCTTTCTTGAGGTCCAGCTTAAAGGTTACAAGCAAAACAAAAACACCTAGGGTTAGCACAGGGGAATCCACAAGCCATAAAGAAATAAAAGGGATAAACCTAATCGTGTCTTCCTAGACATTTTCTGATCTACTTACATATCTGGGGTTTTAAATTAGTAGTTTCTAGGTATGATACTGGTGATTTTTTTATACTTGGCCCAAGCTTCTTACAGCATAGCTGCTGCCCTGTCTGCCTCTCCCTGGGAGAACAACAGACAGACAAAAGGGGAGTTTTTTCTCAATTTAAAAAAAGTTCTAGCCTTCCCATTGGCTCTTTTGGCCAGGTACCCTCTCACTTACTTTGCATAGCAGTGAGACTTTTTAACCCCTTACAGGTAGAGCAATTAGAGAACAGCTACTAAGAGGGATTTTATAGCTACTGGCTGGCTGGGTGTCCATAAAAGGGAGCTTCCCCCCACCCCTACATTTATCATAGATTGGCACCACCACCTCCTCAATTTGATTAGGGCATGATGCGGTAGGTGAGCTCAGAGCTTCTCCACCTATCTTCTCCTGGTTTGTGGATCACACTGGGTCTTAAGCGGCAGACAGGCAGCTAGACACCCCAGTCTGAGGGAGCAGTGCATATGTCCAGAAGCTGAAACTTAGATGCCTAGGGGACTTTTACCCTGAAAATTTAGACACCTACCGAGTTAGGTGGCAGCCAAGTAGGGATTTTGTGGATTGCAGTGGTGCCTAAAACTGGGACTGAAGCACCTAAATCTGGAGTTTAAGCAGCTAAGTACCTTTGTGGATCTGGGCCTCAGCCTTGTAGCAATGAGGGAGGTTCACAATATTGACTTTTCATATTGCTTTCTGTCCTGCTTATTCTACGCTGTAAATATTGGACCCATCCTGCCTATCTATCTATTTCTAAACATGGACTGGATTTAGATTTTCCATTTCACATTAGTGGTAGGTACTTTGTTTTAATGCATATCCTTAAAGAACTGATTGTAAAAATTGCACACGTCCAAGCTACTTTGAACTAGGCGCATTTTGAAAAGCATTTGTAAACACAGGCCAGTGCAGTCTGAGCTTCCGAAGCTACTTCCAGCAAGTGCAAAAACCATCTCAAAAGTGAGCCAACGAATTCCAAGTCGAAACAAGTCATTATCACTTCTTTACAGTGATCCTATTCTACAGCTGACTTCAGTTCTGTTATTCTACCATCCCATGTTCAGTTGGAGCAAATGCAACACACTAAGGGTTTTCATATTATTATTTCCCTCCCCAGACCGAAATGTATCTGAATGTTTTAAGATCAAATTCTATTCAGCTTTGATGACACTTAAAGTTGAACTTTTGATTCAATATCTCTATGTCCTTAAAATGCCAGAGGAATTTAAAATATTTCTCTTGCCTATTTGTGAAAAGACTGTAAGTACAAGCCAACAGGAGAAATCTAGTAAGTAAAACACATGTCATACAGTATGAGAGCTTAGAAAAGTAACTATGATGTGATAAGCACTGCAAAACTAAAGAGAAGCATTAAGAATCTTCACTGGATTAGATACAAAAACCCATAGTGATCTTTTGATATGATGTCCCTTAGTTGTCCTCTGGCGGCTCTATCAAAAATATCCTAAGCATTTCATTAATGTAAATTATGCTTGTGCAAGATTCCTACCTGCAAATATTGAGTCATAACTCTCTGAGTCAACCACACAGATTTAAGAGATGTCGAAATTAACTACCTGAAGAGACACTAGTCATATAAAATGGAAGACATATTTATCTTATGATAATTGGACTAAACTGTAGAGAGTAGCACATATTTTGGTAATTGCGATTTAAATAATGGGATTTTTTTCCTTGATTTTCCTGAAGCAAAATTATTACTTGTGCAATAACTTCAGTTTTAAAAGAAAGTGTATAATACTGAGTGTATATACACACATTCAGTATCATATAATTTCTTTAAAAACTGAAATACACATTTCTTCATCGTGTAATAATATGTGAAAAGACAGGAAATTTGACTGAACAAAACACATAGTTTTGCTTCAGGAAAATGAAGAGAAAATAGAGAATTAAATCTAATTTTTATATTAATTTCTATGTGCTTGTACATGTATACAGAGAGAAAGATACCTACATTCTCTTCCATGCAGCATTTATAAAGTATTTTATAATCTCTTCGATTCAACCTACAAAATGACATTTTCAGTTTTATAGTAACCCATTTGCAATGTGTTTTCATTGCATTACTTTAGCTGTCATATGAAAACTAAATCCCAAGCAGGTAGTAGTGCTATCATTTTTAATCCTTGTCAATATTTTGTAAACTTCAAATTAAAAATTTCTTTTAAATGCTTTCCCTAGTGGTGAAGTGTTTAAGCCTTTGGTATTCTCACAACTTTGATTCAAATGTAAAGGAACATGCTTCAGGATAATTTTTTTTTAATTAATATTTTCTTAGACTTTTTAATTTGCTCTAATGACTTGACTGGTTTTTGCATCTCTTGCTAATTGTAGAATAGGACAAACACAAACTGGCTTGAGCTATAATAAAAGTAACAAGAGATCCTACGATGTGGTACATAAATAATTAGTGTTTGAAAAAAGAAAGCCTCTTGGAGCTAGAATGGTGACTCAGCAGGCTGAGAATCCCAAGTGCACACGGAGTATTACATTTTGGTATCTATGTGCTGTGATTTAGCTTATAAATCATAATTTGGGGAGTTTTTATATATTGATGCACTGTATAGGACATATATCCAAATAATGCTGATCTCGCTAAGGAACAACTCAGAAAAAGAGACCAGTTCCAGCCAAATCTAGCCTGATGTATTGCACTAAACTGATGGCCAACATATGTGTGGAGTGTTGTTCATCAAAAATAGTTGACATTTAGCCAGTCAGGTAGCTCAAGAATTACTTTCTGCTGGCAAAGGCTAAAAACCCCAGTCTCATTCTCTCTCTCTCGCTCTCTCTGACCAGAAGGATATTACTGCTACACATCAGTACTAGAAGTTCTAAGGCACTTCAAGAATGTCACCAAGAAATGGGTGGATGTACCTCTGTAGTGTGAAAAGCTCTATAACTCTTATGATTTTGTGTTCTGTGTAGTATATCTTTACTTTACATTACTAATATTAGGCATGATTCTTCACTGCCTTTCACCGTGTATAGTCACATACACTTGTGCAAGCCATTACCTAATCAGAATGGTGTTTTGCACTCACTTTGCACAGGTGTAAGAGACTGCACCAGGTGCAGGCAGTGGAGTGTCGGGCCTAATGTGTTCAGCAGCAGATCATCAGATCCTTTCTGCAGCAAGTTACAGGCATGGAGTCTGAACCTGGTCCATATACTGTGTTCTTAGGTGGAGACTTTATTTTTATTCTTTTGATCTCTCTAATGTAAGATGAATCATTCAACCTGAAAACATAGATGTCAGGCCCACCATTCCTAGACGTAGAGAGGGAAAGGAATCAGTGGACAAGGTGCCATCCCAAATGAGTAAGTCCTTTTTCTTTGTTAAACGTCATTGTTTGTGGTCTCCAGAGTACATTTCTCCATGATTTTATGGAAGCTACCATCAGTGATTTTTTTTTTTTGGTGTGGTGGTAGTGGAGAGGGCCTCATTTGAAGATGGAAGTGCCTACATCTCCGCCTGGTCCCCTCCCTCTCACCCCCTCCACCTTCCCATTATGTGCCTAAAGGAGAACTAACCTATGTTTGAAAATTTGTCCACAGTTGTGGGTGCTGAGCACTTGAAAATCTGTTCCCATATCTGCACAGAATTCAGGAAATGCAAGCTGCATGTCTAACCCCAATTTTATATACGGTCTGTAAAACCAAGCGAGCACTATTACAGTTATCTTTGCAGTAAGCCCAAAATGACTGCTTTCAGATGCCATGCACGGCAATTGGTTCTGACCCTCACACAAGAACTTTAACCCATAGTATGAATGGGCAGTGGGCCGTACATAGTGCATACATGACGGACAAGGAACATGATTCTGGCAGTGTAAGTGAATTAATTGCACAGCAATCTTCAACCTCCTGCCCAGGCCCAACTGCCGAGGCCCAACCTCACCTCCCTGCTGCCACACATTCCAAAACACGGAGAACTCTGCATGGAGAACTTTGAAGTGGGCACTTTTACAATAGCAACCTCTCAAAATCTTATCCTATGTACTCCACCCAATTCAGAGATGAGAAAAACAGAACTTGTACCCTGGGGAAATACAATTCCACTACCTCTGAGGCCTTGTATGCCTGAGCACTTTCTAAATCAATGACTCTCTTGTTTGCCAGATGTGTGTTATTGTTAAGCTAACAAACCATGCAAACCTGAACTGATCATACATAGTTGGGGAAACCTGCAGTATTTCTACGAAGTTTTATCACTGTGCTGTTATGTTACACCAGCAGGCATTTCACATCTGTGGTGGGTTTAGATAGGTCTGATAGCACTGCTGTGTGGTTCATTGTAAGACTTGTGCACTGACAGTAGTTTTACAAAGTTGTGCTGTTATGTCATGGCAGCAAGCAATATGATGATTTGATGTGTTACTGACACTCCCAATAAGCAATTGTCTCAATGTTTTCAGAAACACCAGTAAAAAGAGAATAAGTAACTGCTAACAGCTAAGCAAAAACTAAACTAAGTTGTTTTAAGTACATTAAACTTGATGGTCTCAAAATGTTCAAAAACCAGAATTAGGAAACAAGAATCGCTTATAATAATGGCTCATTCACCTGATAAAAGGGGAAGAAGGCCATAACAAATCCCCAGTGTATGCCCACACAAAGTCACCAGCAGGTGAGACCATAGGGCATCTCTTATGCATGACTGTTAGCAGTTCTGTTCCTAATCTGGGGTATGCATTTCTACTTGGTCTCTGCCTTCAGGCAGCTGGAAGTGACTTGTCCTCAAAGTCCATCCAGACTTGAAAAACCTTCCCTTTGCTTTCACAAGTGTTAAGGTTGCATCAGGCATCCATGATCAAAATGACATTGTTCACTGAGCAGTTGTTACAAGGGAGCAGGCATCTTCATGGGGATTTCTACCTACAAAAGGCATACGTGGCTACCACCAAGCATCTGCTATGAGTGTAGTAGAACCATCTTCTACCTGACATCAAGCAATAACTTCATAACCCAAAGCAATAGTGGGTGTGCTGGATCCTCCCTCTGAACAGAGACTCTAAGTCAATATTGTTCTGTTGGGAGAAGAGTTCCTACATGCTTAGTCTCAGAGGGTAAGAGTTCCTGAAAACCTTCTTGCCATGTACTTTACCTGTGCACCCAATAGGTGTCCATGAATATCCACGGTGGTCCATCAAGGCCTACTTTCTATTTGTAAGCAGAGTCAGGATGAGCTCTACCCTGACATCTGGTGGTGAATTATGGCGAGTGTGGAAAAGAACTCCAGGGGCTGATCTTGTTTGCATAGGCACACCCACTCGCCTGGCATGAAACACAGCAACTGAAAGTGGTTACTTTGGCTGGTGTGGGATCCCCAGTTTCTCTATTATTGGGGCGGGAAGAATAAAGTTTTGTTACCCTGATTCTGTGAATCAAGGCCAGTGGAACTGTTGTATGACAGAAGGACTGAGTGAGTCCTTCACCATTACCTAAGTAGCACTTGCTTGACAAGGGGCATGGGTTACAAAACCCAGTGAATTGAGAGAGGATGGGGATGGGTATTTGTACCTGATGGTATGGGCCCCCTCTGAGGGTTTGAACACCAATTGCACTGCCTCCTCTCTCCACTGTTGAATGTCAGAGCTAACTTTGATTCCCTTAGGAGTCTAGTTAAAGGCTGCTGAGCTGCATTCACTTTGGGCCAATGGTGCACCAGCAGTGGGGCTCCCCTACTATACTATGAGCTGAAATTGCTAAGAGCTGAAATCACAAAAGAGCTAAAGTTATTAAGAGCTGAGATCACTGAGTGCTGTGTTAACTAGTGGGGGAGCCTGAAGCTATATTGCTCAGCAGCTGGCGGAGCAATTTGTGGGGACGACTGGAGGAGCAGTGAGCGGCGTGGAGCCTTGCGGGGCCGGTTGGAGTGGCCCAAGGAACGGCGAGCGGAGCTGTTTGCGGGGACGGCTGGAACGGCTCACAGGTCGGTGAGCGGAGCGGAGCAGCTTGTAGAGCGGAGCAGTTCATGGGATGGCAGGAAAGTGGACTGGCTCGTGGTAAAGGCTGCGGCGGAACCCCCACAGAGAAACAGACGGCTGGCCAGCCTCGGATCACGTAAGGTGCCCCTTAACACCCTGCGTGCCCCCCCTTTTACTCTGGGGCTGCACTGACCAGGGACAGAGACTTTGGGGGTTGTTGGACTTTTGGGACTTTGGGTGGTTGCTGGACCCAAGAGACTTTGGGGGCGTTGGACTTTGGGGACTCTGGGTGATTTTTGGGTTGCTGGATTCAAGAACCAAAGGGAAAGGACACAGCCCAATTTGCTGGGGTGGGTTTTGCTCATGGTTTGTGTTATGAATCCTGTTTGTGGTGTTTTTCCAATTTTATGCTGATGTCGTTTACCTCATGTTATTAAACATTTTCTGCTACACTCAGACTCCGTGCTTGCGAGAGGGGAAGTATTGCCTCTTAGAGGTACCCAGGGGGGTGGTATGTAATTGTCCCAGGTCACTGGGTGGGGGCTCGAGCCGGTTTTGCATTGTGTTATTGAAACGGAACCCCTAGATACAGAACCCGGCCCTTGTTGCTGCCAACTAGATGGACAGAAGGGTTACATATTAATGACTACTTATTAAAGGGGGGGGGGAATATGGGGGATACAGGACAGACAATGGGTACCAATGATTCACCAGCATGTTTCAGGAGCCTAGCTGCCAAAATGCCTCAATTTTTGAGACCTTGGCCACCTTTAACATGTACCCATGAAACACAATGTTTGTGGTGTCACAAACCTTAACTACCACCACTGCAAAGTGTACTGGCCAACACTGCACTGGTTCTTAATGGACCGATACCAGTCAAGGGTGGCCAATACACATAGTGCCATTGCCACATATTTTAGCACAGATATTGGGGCTCTCTTCCTACTATGGTGCTGCAGGCCCAATATTAACTCCTCACAGAGTTTCAAGAAAGCGGCCGTCCTAATCTGAAAATTCTGTAGGCACTGCTCATTATCCCAGCTCTGCAAAACAAAGTAGCTCCACTGTATTGTGTGTATGTGGGGGGGAGGGGGCTTGGCCCAGAACTGCTGCTTGACCATGCACATTGTGTCTAGCAGGAGATCATGCAGGCACTTGCTCATCTTACATTCGTGGGCCTTATCTGCTTGCTCACCTTCTTGCACTCAGGTTCTCCATTAGCAAAGCTAGAACACACACACACACTACGGATCTGCCACTTCAGATGACTTGTTGATCTGTGGCACAGTTTCATGACACCCAGAAAACGGTAAACCTGACATGACAATCAGGAATCCGTGGTAGAGGAGATCAAAATTTTCCAAAAGAAGTTGGTGGGTGACAGAAGCAACTTGCAACTGGTACCCATTTAGCTTCCCAGCGATTTGTAGATACTAGAGGAATTATGGGACTTTCCAGAGTAGGGGCTGTGGGAGGTTTGAGAGTTTGATCTTTCCTCCTGTAAGCCCCCCTGAGGTCTATGAGGTCTTAAGAAGGCAGTCATCCATAATACACTGCAGTTTGGAGTGGTGCCAGAAACTCTAGGATGTGCACCTGAAAAGCATTATTATTAAATAAATTGAGCTGAGTGCTAGTATCTGTGAAAAACGTAATGGTGACTGTGCTGAATATATGTGAATGCTGTGTGTAGATGCACAATGAGACATGAAATGTACACTCAAGGCAACTACATGAAGTTAAGTATAATCAAGGTAACTCTAGCATAGAAAAATCCTAAGGGCCAAATATCCCTGCAGCTTTGTATCCAGAAAAGCTACCTGTCTTGCACTGCAGTCCTCTCTCTCTCTTCTGGGGTAAGAAATATGCAGAGAAACATTTAGAAGACAGTCAAATGGGGTTATGAATCTGAAATCGATACTGCACGTTTTCAAGACAAAATTGGGAGGGCTACTTTCCAAAATGTGTTGTTTACTGATATTACTGTTAGCTGTGGTGACTGTCAGAGTTATTGTTTTTTAACATGTTTGCACCCTATGTTCAGGCATGATAAGTGTTGGAAACAAAAATGCTCCTCTCATCTCCAACAAATAGGGACAAACAGATCTGAACAGTTATCTTGAATGTACTGGCCCTAATTTACAAGACTTTAAATCAGTTAGTCTTCGAGACTGTGAAATCCTATCTCACTATATACAAACCACCATGTTACTATGCTCCATAGGAATAATGACCCTAGAAAACCCTGGTTTAGACTCCTGAGGTACTAGGAGCAGAGTTTTCTCAATGGCTGTTGAACGCTGTGCCAGAAGAAATCAGATGGAGACCTAGATCGGTTTGGTTCAGATAGAGATTCAAACCCATCTCTTTGCCAAAGCCTTCCCCTGCAATGACCTCTTCTATTGGTTAGCACCTGAGTGTGACTGGGGGCGGGGGCGGGAAAAGAGAGAGCAAATGGGGAAGAAAAGGGAAGAAAATGGGGATTTAGGGTTGAAAATCATGAAACCATGTGTTGACCATATCAAACAAGATTATGCTGAATATTACTTGTATTTTGCTTAGAAAACAAAGTGATAAGTGTTTTGAGAAACATATCAGTTATACAGACTTGTGTCCTCTGGGCTCAGCTGTTGTAATAGTAATGCACAGTAGTGGGGAATGCATCCATCAATTCTAAAGAAGCTGTAGCTACTGCTGCACCTGGTAGCCACATGCTTGCTGACAGGAGCATAGCACTTGAGCACTCAGATCTCTGCACTGGGTGACATATGATTTTTAAATAGGTTGGGACCAACCTATCTCAAAGATTGTCTCTCCCTCTGGAACCATGATTTACCAAGGAAGATGCTGTCTGAAGGGAGAATGAAACTGCCACAGACAGGATAAAATTGGTGCAAGCGGGTGACAGAGCCTTTTTTCAGTTGGTCCACAAGTGTGGCACCTCCTGCCAGATGAACTGAAGATGGCAATAAAGTCACCATCAGGTTAAAACACAAGACAGCTTTTTGACAGACTTCACATCTCACACACACTCACACCTCCAATTAAAAAGAAACTTCGAAAGGGGAAAGAAAGAACAAGGAATACCAAGAAAAGAATAAGGAAAAAAAGATAAATTTTGCATGAATCTAATCTGCACCTAGACAGGGAAGGAGAAGCAGATCTTTGTGTAAACCACTTATTTAGATTATATAAACTGTCAAACCTAGATTCCAGTACAGTTCATTTTGTTCTTTTTATTTATAGAGATTCTGCTATTCTGCTACAAGCAATATGTTACCTGGTTTTCTCAGATCTGTAGTATCTTTACCTCCATGTATATTTCTGTATAATGAAAGGCACAATATTTTGTGCTATAAATTTTTTATCATTTTGAAAGACAGCAGTTAAAAAAGCCGATGCATTTATGACCAGTTAAAAAAAAGTCATATGCATTTACTACAACTTCATCTTAAAAGATTATGGATAAACAACTGTTATCAAACCACACATGGTATTATTTACCATAAGTTTCTTCCTTATATCACTGGGTAGAGACCTGTAAATTTGGAATCAAACATTATGAATTCTATCCTTGATGCCACATTTTCAATTGGCTGCTGACTGTGGTGTTTCCATGTACAGCAGTCATAAATTGTTACCCTGCAGTCAGAAGAGCTGTTACTGCCAAGATCATCATTGACGCTGCCTGCTTTCCTATCTGCAAGTATAAGAACTCATAGCTGCAGCCAACAGTGGCCTCAGGAACGTGTGTGTGTGTGTGTGTGTGGTATAAAATATACTTGTGGTCTGTTTTTCCTCAGAGGTCCTCCAGGCTCCACAACACACCAGTGTCACAACAATTTCCTCCACATTTCTTATATGCTCTCTCCACCACACATTTATTCTAGTAATCCTTAGTCTGGTTTCCTTTCTGGTAGTTCCACAATTTTGGTCAACAATATAGAAGAGATCTTCCCAGGCCATTATGTATTACTCTGAAGATAATCGCAAAAAGAAATTCTCAGTATGTGTCAAATTCAGCCTTAGAAGTTGGTGATTCAGAAGCACAAAAACTAGTCAAATGATCACAAACATTTAATTAGTAGTTGCTGTTTGGCCCTTTGGATAACTCTGGGATACACTGGAGAGGTTCACTTTAGCCCAGTCATAAAATCTATTTTCCAGTGCTCGTTCTTCCAAATGGAGAAAAGGGTTTAAAAGTCTACATAAGAGCAGTCTGATACATTGAACTGATCAATAGCTAAGTGATTCAATTCAAATCTTTCCCTGTCTTGTCACTTAATAATTAAAAGGTACTTGGACCCTTCATTAAGAGTGTTTCAAGAATTGTGAAATAACTAGTGGTAAAAACTATAGGGTTGCCAATTTTGGGTGGATGTATTCCTGGAGATTTCATCACATGACATAATCTTTAATTAAACATTAATCTTTAATTCCTGGATACTCCCGGCCAATCCTGGAGGGTTGGCAACCCTAACCTACTAAGATGAAGCAATTAAATTATTTTGTTAATACAAAAATACTTAGCATTTGTGGTATGCAGCACTTTCCATTTTCCAAGTTCTATGCAAATATTTCATCTTCACAATACTCTTGTGTGTTGTATGTAGCTATATGACTTACGATCTTGTTTTCAGTGTACTACACCTTTATTAAGGCCTTATCCTCATACACATCCTGTGGTTGTAGGAAATGTATTTGAAAATATCGTTTTTTCCTAGCAATATGAGAACTGATTGTTTTTTCTTGCCACCAACGTCAACAGCACTTTCATAAAAATACTGCTCAGTTGTTAGAAAACATCATCCAAATTCTTCCACTATTTAATTAAACTGGACGCCTTCCATAGTTCCATAAGGGGCACTACTTTACTTTCCCTCCCCTGCAATTTTTATCAAATTCTTTCTTCACTGCTTCTTCACTTTTTGTAAACTCTTTTGTTTTACATCTGAACCTCAACAGCAGAATTCTGTTCTGTTGTCTATACACAAAGACCAAACCTATACTTCGAATAACTCCTTTTAGATTAAGGTAAAACAAAGCAAGACAGAACAAGAGTAAAATTTCTATTAGAGAGTATGCTGTGTATTTCCTCTGTAACATGCTGCACAACTCCAACAACATGCATCTGATGAAGTGGGTTTTAACCCATGAAAGCTTATGCTTAAATAAATTTGTTCGTCTCTAAGGTGCCACAAGTACTCCTCGTTCTTCTTCCAACAACATAGTAGCTGCCTTTACAACCCGGAGCACACTGAAAATAAGAGCATAATACAGGACACTGTGAAGAAGCTAAGTAGTATTCTCATTGAACAAATTAGGAAACGATCATATCACAGAGAGGAAATGTAACAGCTTTAAGATTCTTTTATTGTTTAACATAGTACAACAAAGGAAGACATCCTTTCTGAACTTAGTTACTAGTGTCTCACAGTTTAGTATCAAGGTGATTTACTGTGGTCCTAGAGTGAAATCCTGGCCCCACTGAAGTCAATGGCAAAAGTCCCACAGAGCATAATGGGTCCAGGACTCCACCCTTAAACTCAATCTATGTTCTCTGTATTCAGCAAAGAAACTAAGGGTGTGATGCGCTTCACCTTGGAAATAACTTCATTAGGGGAGTAGAAATTCAATGAGTTTCCTTGTAATTCTTCCATTCTGGAGGATTTTGATATTTTGAAATTTGGTATTGTTCTAATTCAGGGGAATTTTTTTTTTAAATTCTCTAAATGAAATGGAACCTAGAAACCTGGGCTCTACAGAAGCCAATCAAGTGGGCTGAGAAGGAGCTGGATGAATGAGGTGGCAGGAAACCAGGCATGAAAACCTGCCTGTCAGGCAGAGTGTTGATGTACCTCTGCCTGTATTTTGTCAGAACTTCGTCAAAATCTGTCTCTGAAAAACGTTGATTTTTGGGCAATTTCCAACAAACGGTTTGCAGAATTTTTCCAACTAGCTCTACAGATTAGCCTCCCTTACCCAGCTGGAAGGCTCCAAATGTTCCAAACTCCAAAT
This sequence comes from Terrapene triunguis, assembly GCF_002925995.2. Taxonomy (NCBI): domain Eukaryota; kingdom Metazoa; phylum Chordata; order Testudines; family Emydidae; genus Terrapene; species Terrapene triunguis. The sequence continues at coordinate 9,293,777 of NW_020664490.1, forward strand.
CCTCCCAGATCTGTCAAGGGCTATCAATGGAGACACCTCATACTCGTTATGTTGCCAACCCCCCTGGCTCCTTTCATCTCTTCACAGGAGCCATGTTACCAAGTCAATAGGTTCTCTCACTAGTATGGGAGAAGGGAGCAGGAGAATGCAGCAGTGACCTGCCAACCTCACCACCCTATCTCTGCCTCAGTCTCTCCAATTCATGATGCCATAATGCACACATAGAAAGGAGTTCACAGTACCAGGGTGAAAAGTGGAGCATGCTGTGAAGGTGGTACTTGTGCACTTCCACACACACCTAAGCTGAAATCCAAACAAGCAAGCTCACCCATGTGGGAACTTGCAAGGAGGAATAGTGGGCTAAGGCAGAGAGGCTCTGACTTACTAAAGGCCATTGATAGTAAGAGTACTCAAGATACAAGAGTAGTGTGTTACTCTTTCAGAATGACTCTTTTGTATAAGTAAAATACCCTGTCCCAGTTCCAGGGTAAGCAGTACCTCTGCCCTCTCCGTGGTCTGCTCAAGCACTTTAGGTCTCAGACCGCTAGCTATCATCACTACTCTGTGAGGTGGGAGGACCCACATCCTGCTCCCACCAGACCAGGGATTTAGGCTTACAGTCCCCCTGTAATTGACGGTGCTTATCCCAGTAGGTCTGACTTTAATCCATGGCCTGCCATTCTGCTCTCTCCCAGGGGCTCTAACAGGGCTTAGCAATGAACAGCGAGCTTTCACAAAGCACTGTACATTGATACAGAATAAAAGCATTAGAGAAAACATATCATAAAACAACACTAAGTGTGTTATCTTACCAGGTGTCACCCATCTTCCCCCTGGAAACCCAAGTAGGTTTCCAGAAGATCAAACCCTTCTAGCAGGGTTTTGCCTGGGCAGTTACGATCACATGTCAATTTGAGGAGCAAATGAGTGTTGTTCTGGCTGATCCTTTATTCCAAAGATGCTGTATACCTGCTTGAAAACCCCTGCCTCGGTTAACTCACTACTGCAAGAGGACTTTGGGATTTCGTCAGTGTCTTTTCAGGGGATCCAGGATTCCTTTTCTCTTCCTGCACAACCTTGTTTGCACCTGGTCCAGGTCTGCTCCATGCCCTCTCTAAAATAGCCCGTCAAAGATCCTCTCTTTTATAAATTGCCAGTCTCCCCCATCAGGTGATTCTCCTCAGTGACTTCAAGTTCCTTGTCAGGTGATCTATTGCTTGGTTACAAGCTCACCTAGTTTAACTAGTTCCTCAAGTGGCAGCTAGCTCATTGGTTAGATTGCTTGAATCTGAGTGATAAACCCTGCAGGTTAACAACTACAGCTAGTCAGAGAAATTCTGGCAAAACAATGTTTTGTTGTAATTTTGGCAATTTTGGTGAAATCTAAGTGCTCTGGAGACTGGTTGATTTTTGCCTGGTTTCCTGACAGCCCATCTACCTGGCTCTTCGGCTTCCTGCCTGGTGTATTATTGGGGAGCCCGGAATTCCAGAGTCCTCAGCAGGCCGACAGGCACATTGCTATGGCAAAACAAACCCCAGGGCTTCTAAGGCACATGGCCTTGGGGCAGTCTGCCATTTGAAGTGCCCCATTCCCTATGGTAGAGATTTTTGAATTTTTTAGTTTTTGTTCCAAAATAGAATTAAACCATATTTTCAAATATCAAAATTCTCCATGGAATGGAATTACTTTTCTCTGCCCAGCTATGATGGGCTGTACTTGCCCCACACTGGAGATGAAGGGGTTAATCCCACGCTCTTGGCAGCGGAAGCCACACCCCCTCATCCCTGCTGAGCATGCGCCAGCTGGAGCTGCAGTATAAAAGAGAGCAATTCAGCTCAGTCTGGGCTGACTGCCAGAGAGGAAGGAAGCATGTTGTGAGCTCCAGCCTGGGAGCAGCTGAAGCCCCAGACTGTGGGAACTAGAGGCACCAAGACCCAGGCAGAGGTCCAGATACCTACGGATGCCCAAGGGAGTTTAGAACTACTGGGAGCAGCACAGGCCAAGGAATCTGGAGACCCTGAAGATGCCCAGACCACAGCTGCAGGAGATATGGTAGGAAGTAGCCTGGGGGGGAACTAGCTATTGTCCTGATGGCTGTCAGCATGTTTTGGACAGTTCCCTGCCGACTCAGTGATGAACCACTTGCCACTGCCAGGGACAGAAGCTGGGACTCAGTGAAGCAAGGAGGGCCCAGTTCCCCCTACCCTGGCTGCCACCCATCCCTGGGTGATGGTGCACTCCCCCACTGGCCACTAGGCCATGAAGTCCCATACAGGAGGGTGACCCACATTGACTCTGGCCACCAGGCCATGCAGCCCCACTGTGGGGAACAGCCATATTGATGCTGGCCCCTGGGCCGTACTGCCCTGAAGGCAAGGGTGGCCATATTAATGCTGGCCACTGAGGCAAAAAGTAGTCAGGCAGGCTTAACCCTGGGGCTGCAATGACCTTGCCCTGCCCCAAAGGAGGATGGGGTGTACTTGCCCCATGACATGAGCTCTATTAATGACCCTTGATTGCACTGTATAGTTAGCCTTCTTCTAGGTGTCAGAATTCGTCCTGACACTTCCACAAAGGTTTCAGCACCAAATGGAGAGTAACAAGCAAACGTGTAGACACAGTGTATTCTTACTATCAAAATAGTGTTCACAAAACAAAATGGAATTTGTAGTCTGATATAGATCATTTAGACATATTCTAATCTGCCACTGGAAGATAGTAGTTTGTTGTGGTGTCAAGGCTGTATCCCCACTTTGAACCTTAGGGTACAAATGTAGGGGCCTGCATAAAAACTTCTAAGCTTATTTACCAGCTTAGCTTTGGTCCGCTGCCACCATCACAAGAATTCCCTCCCTGGGAAGCCTTGAGAAACTTTCACCAATTCCCTGGTGAACACAGATCCAAACCCCCTTGGATCTTAAAACAAGGAGAAATTAACCATCCCCCCTCCTTCCTCCCACCTTCCTTTCACCAACTCCTGGTGAATACAGATCCAAACCCCCTTGGATCTTAAAACAAGGAGAAATCAATCTGGTTCTTAAAAAAGAAGGCTTTTAATTAAAGAAAAAGGTAAAAATCATCTCTGTAAAATCAGTATGGAAAATACTTTACAGGGTAATCAAACTTAAAGAGCTCAGAGGACCCCCCTCTGTCTTAGGTTCAAAGTACAGCAAACAAAGATACACACTCTGGTAAAAAGGTACATTTACAAGTTGAGAAAACAAAGTAAATCTAAGACGCCTTGCCTGTCTTTTTACTTACTAGTTTGAAATAGGAGAGACTTGTTTAGAAAGATGGGGAGAACCTGGATTGATGTCTGGTCCCTCTCAGTCCCAAGAGCGAACCACCCCTTCAAACAAAGAGCACACACAAAAGCCTTTCCCCCCCCAAGATTTGAAAGTATCTTGCCCCCTTATTGGTCCTTCGGGTCAGGTGTCAGCCAGGTTACCCGAGCTTCTTAACCCTTTACAGGTAAAAGGATTTGGAGTCTCTGGCTAGGAGGGATTCCATAGCACTGTACACAGGAGAGCTGCCACCCTTCCCTTTATAGTTATGACATGTGGTGTTGAAAAATTAATGAAGAAAATTTTAAACAGAAAACAAAGTCCTTCCTAGTATAAAAGTGAAGCTCACTGTGGTGTACTGTATATACAAACACAAGCACTACTTTATTCAGAAGAAAATTCTGTAGTAGAGCAGTCAAATTATTTGTTGTGAATAATTGTCTTTTGAGAACTAACAAACAAATATGCAGAGGGCAAAAACCTTTCAGCTTCATTAACTGAACTCAACTCCCACACAAATAATATTTTTCACTTTAATTTTATAGTTCACTTAAATTTTGCTGCATGAAAAAGTGTAGTTGTCATTCTTTTTCTGATATTTATAAGATTTCCTAGTGTTAAAGTTCATGCCATTCTTTATACAATCACACAGCAAAATCTGAAACTGTTGGCTTTAAGAAACAGATTCCAAGCTTTCCTTACATGGTGCAGAGTTGGCACATGCTTTGTCTGGATATCACAAAAATGTAATTATAATGTCATGGGATTTTATCATTCAGATACAGTCCCTATTAGCTTGTTTGATTCTAGTGCATGGGACTTTGAGACTAGACAAAACATGAAAGCAAAACATTGGCTGACAATGACTCTTGCTGTCTCAGATATCCTCATCAGTCATATATTAGTGTGTCTGTATCAGCTACTCTGATCCTCTACTTCATCACAAATAAAATGGATTTTCCAAATGACCAGTCTGTGGTACAATGCCAGGCTTGAGAATTTACACTAATTCCTCATAATATATTTCTACCTCTTCCTTATGGATATGTGGGTAATATAAAAGAACAAGCCACAGAAGCTGTGTGTGTAAACATTATGAGAGAGAATATTTTTAAAAAGCATAGCCAGGGAAGGAGAGAGGAATACAATTTTACCTTTCATACCCATTGTGAAATCTCCATATCAAATATGAACAGAATATGGGCATTTGAATGTGACTTAATGAACAAAAAAATGTGGTATTACTAAAGCTGAAGGCCTGGGGGAAATGTTATAGAAAAATCATAGTAATAGTGTTCCACTTGTTATGGAAATCATGAGAAAAATTATGGAAAGTCACTGATATATTCTGCAGTAACCAAACTATATGTAGAGAACCAAGCCAATACACTTTTAATCCTTTTTTCAGAAGCCTTAAGGCCCCTTGGTGATTAATTGCCCTTCACTATGTGCACACACAATTTAGGCCTTGGCTACACTGGCAATTCACAGCGCTGCACTTGCTGCGCTCAGGGGTGTGAAAACACCCACCCGAGAGCAGCGAGTGCAGCGCTGTAAAGCGCCAGTGTAATCAGCGCCTGCAGCGCAGCTCGGAGAGGTGGAGCTCTTGCAGCGCTGCGAGAGAGCTCTCGCAGCGCTGGCGGCGCGACTACACTCGCGCTTCACAGCGCTGCCGCGGCAGCGCTGTGAATCCGCAAGTGTAGCCAAGGCCTTAGTCATCCTTGTTCTGCACCTAGAAATCTTTCCTTCTCCCACCCAAACTTTGTGAAGTTATAAAGGTACAAGCTATTAAAGTTAGGCTTTGTCTACACTGGCAAGTTTCCGCACAGTAAAGCGTCTTTCTGCGCTGTAACTCCCAAGGTGTACACACTGCCAAGCCACTTAGTGCACAGAAACTGCACAGTTGTAGTGATGTAAAAAAACCACCCCGACGAGAGGCGTACAGCTTTCTGCACCGGGGGTAGAGCACCACCGTGCCAGTGTAGACACCCTGGTCGATTACAGCACTATGATTGGCTTCTAGGAGGTGCCCCACAATGCCTGTTCTTGCCTCTCTGGTCATAAATTTGAATTCTGCTGCCCTGCCCTCAGGTGACCGACCGTCATCCCCACCCCGTAAATTCCTTTGGAATTTTGAAAATCCCTTTCCTGTTTGCTCGGTGATGCATGCAGTAATCTCAGTGCATCTTTCCAGGTGGCCATGCCTGCTCCATGCACCATGCGATCCCCAACTTGGAGCAATGCTGAGCTGCTAGACCTCATCAACCTTTGGGGAGAGGAGGCTGTCCAGTCCCAGCTGTGCTCCAGCCGTCGGAATTATGATACCTATGGACAGATTTCACAATGCATGACAGAAAGGGGCCATGACCGGGACACACTGCAGTGCAGGGTCAAAGTAAAGGAGCTGTGGAACACCCACCACAAGGTGCGGAAGGCAAATCACCACTCCAGTGCTGCGCCCACGAGCTGCCGGTTCTACAAAGAGCTGGACGTGATACATGGTGGCGACCCCACCTCCACTGTGACGGCCATTGTGCATAGTTCGGTGGCTCGCATGCCAGTCGAGAGTGGACCGAGCCAGGAGGAGGAAATCTTGGATGAGCATGTGGAGGAGGAGGGGAACCCAGAGGCAGATGACGACTCGGAGGTCAGAGATGCATGCAGCCCGGAGCTCTTTTCTACCCCGGAGGAGGCTAGCCAGTCACAGTTGTCAGATCTTGGTGAAGCGCAAACAGGAGAGGACGCCGCTGGTAAGTGGATTTGATTTTTGGGAATCGCTGAAGCAAGTTGGGTGCAGGAGGGTTGCAGAAAGTAGGCTTGTGTCTATATGATGTGCGTACCACCACATGCCTAGTCTGAACAACGGAACAGACTGTTGATTGACTCCCTCACTTCATGGGAATCTGCCTCAGAGATCTCCAGGAAACTCTCATGGAGATATTGGGAAATCCGCTGCCATAGGTTCTTTGGCAGAGCTGCTTTGTTTCTTGCCCCATTAAGGGTAACTTTCCCGCGCCACTTTGCCATCACTGTGTGGGAGGGGGAACCATTGCTGTGCTCAGGCAAGCCACATAGGGGCCAGTGTGGAAGCCGCAGGCTTGGAAAAGACCCTCCCTTGATTCCCTGCTCACCCTCAGCAGTGAGATCTTCCATAATGAACACAGCCTGTGGAAAATGTGGGGACAGGAATGATTCAAGCCCTCCCTACAGTGCTGGCTCTCCCCAAGAGCCATGTGCCCAGTGTACAGTAGGGTCCGGGAACACTGATTTCCTCTGCCCCTGCGGCTACTCACCATTTTTGGGGTCTTGTGGCTCATGTGTGCTTGCCTGGGGTCAGCCAGTTAGTGACAGGCATGTGAATAGTGGCTGTGTTTTAAATCACTGAATCAGTGTTCTGTGCGTTGCAAACAATACTGCTTCTGTAAAATGTTGCATTTTGGCTTCACAGAGATGACCTGGGGAGCCCAGCCTCCCTCTTTGTTATCGCCGGCTGAATGGCTGCGCAGAATTAGAAAGCGGCCACGAAAAACTAAGGAGGACTTTCTGCATGAGGTTATGATGCACTCGCAGCCGAAAACCAGGAATTGAATGAGTGGTGGGACAGCGAGAAGAAGGATCGAAAGGAGAATGCAGTGCACCAGAATGAAGCCACAGAGTGACTCTTAAACATTATGGCGTGCCAAGCAGACATGCTCCAGGCAATACTAGCCCTGCAAAGCAAGCAGCTCCGCACCCGCCCTCCCCTGCAGCCACTGTCACAAAACTTTCCCATGCGTCCCACAGGCACCACCAACACACTCTTGTCAACCTCCTGGCTCCAGTCTGTACCCGTGGCATTCCAGTCCTTCCCCCTCACGGTCCAGCACTGTGGACTTCCACTACCCACTGCACTCAACACTCATCCCTCTGCAGCTTAGCCCTTCTGAAGTACAGTACCCACTGCATTGTACTCCAAAGGAGAAGGTTGGATATGATCCCTAGACATACACAAATCTTTAACCATCCCAGACCCCACCTCCTCCTGGGACCTTCCCTTTTCCCATCCCCCTCAGTGCTGATATGGTTTTTTTGTTTGTCTCTGTCCTCTGGTGGTTGTTTTTAAATAAAAGAATTGTGTTGGTTTGAAAGCAATCTTTATTCTATTAATTGAAAGCAAACAGAGCCCTGCAAAGCAACAGACAATTATCTTACACCTTCATAGTACATCATCTGCACCAATCACAATCACCTCCTAGCATTACAAGCACTACATGTCCGAGCACATCAACAAATATTAGTGGATTCAGCTTCAAATTGCTGCCTCAAGCCGTCCTTATGGCCCCACGCTGCACCCCTCTAATAGCCCTGGTCTCTGGCTGTTCAAATTCAGCCTCCAGGCGCTGAGCCTCAGCAGTCCAGCCCTGAGTGAAGCTTTCACCCTTCCCTTCACAAATATTATGGAGCATATAGCACACGGCTATAAGCATAGTAATACTGTCATCGGCCAGGTCCAGCTTCCCATATAGGCAGTGCCAGCAGGCCTTTAAATGGCCAAAAGTGCACTCAACATCATTCTGCACTTGCTCAGCCTGTTGTTGAACCACTCCTTGCTGCTGTCAAGGTGCCCCGTGTATGGGTTCATAAGCCATGGCATTAAGGGGTAGACAGGGTCTCCCAGTAACACAACAGGCATTTCGACTTCCCCTACAATGATCCTCTGGTCCGGGAAGAAAGTCCCTGCTTGCAGCTTCCTGAACAGGCACGTGTTCCAAAAGATGCATGCGTCATGCACCTTTCCGGACCAGCCTGCATTAATGTCTGTGAAATGCCCTCTGTGATCCACAAGTGCCTGGAGAACCATAGAGAAATACCCCTTCCAATTAATGTGCTAGGTGGTCTGGTGCCAGAATTGGAATATGCGTGCCATTTATCGCCCCTCAGCAGTTAGGGAAGCCCATTTGTGCAAAGCCATCCACAGTGTCACACACCTTGCCCAGAGTCACGGTCTTTCGGAGTAGGATGCGATTAATGGCTCTGTATACTTCCATCAACACGAGTTGAATGATCGACTTTCCCACTCTGAACTGGTTAGTGACTGATCGGTAGCAGTCTGGAGTAGGCAGCTTCCACAGTGCAATCACAACGTGCTTCTCCAACCGCAGGGCAGCGCTCATTCTTGTGTCCCTGCGCCACAGAGCTGGGGCGAGCTCATCACACAGTCCCATGAATGTGGCTTTTCTCATCCAAAAGTTCTGCAGCCACTGCTCGTCATCCCAGACATGCATGACGATGTTATCCCACCACTCAGTGATTGTTTCCTGAGCCCAAAAGCAGTGTTACACTGTGGTCAGCACCTCCATGAATGCCACAAGCAATCTCGTGTCATAGCTAGTATGTGTGGCGAGATCAATGTTGCACTCCTCTTGCCTTTGTAGTTTAAGGAATAATTCCACTGCCACTTCGTGATGTGTTAGTCAGAGTGAGCAGCATACTGGTCAATAGTTTGGGATCCGTTCCTGCAGACTGAAGAGGCAGAGCGCGCAGTACACAAACCATTGAAAGACGGCACCAAATGCGGACCGAAGCACAGGGATTGCTGGGATGTGAAACAATGCATCACAGGGCATTGGGACAGGACCCAGGATGCCCCGTGACCCCCTCCGCCTTCCCATAACTCTTAGCAGCAGAAGAGGAAGAGATGCTCTGTGGGATAGCTGCCCAGAGTGCACCACTCCAAATACCGCTGCAAGTGTGAACACGCTATTGCGCAGGCAGCTGACAATGTGAACACACAACAGCAGTTTCCCTTCAGCACTCTCTGAGCAGCACTGGAACTGCCAGCGCTGTAACTCTGCCAGTGTAGACCTATCCTTAGTGTGGTAGTACAGGAATAAATGAAGGCAGAATGCTGCCCTAAATAAAGAGTAACTTTATCAAAGTCAGTGGACTTAAATTGGTGCATGTGAGATCAGAACTGTGTTCTGTTTCTTGCTGATCCCAGCTCCCTTTGAAATAAACAGACATCCTTGTAATATTCATTGCAATGGTCCTTGTCATTTGAGATCCAAACCCTTTATGGTGTTGAGTGATCACTCAGTGCTTAACGTGCTTGCAAGAGATCTGCTTTATTCTGTGTCTTGTTCCAACAGACCATGCATAACAATAGCTTTACAGCCATCCTGTCCAAACTCTCTGTCTGGGAAGCTCAGCCCCTTAAAAGCACAGACCACAATACCACATCTTCCCAAGTAAAAACTTAACACCTAAACAACCCAACATTAATATAACACAAAATTACAAATACTTATAACTAACCTAACAACTAAGGGTATGGCTACACTAGGCAGCTTTTAGCGACACGGCTGTGCCGCTCTGGCCGTGTTACTAAAAGCAGTCCAGTGTAGCTGCCGTTTGTGGGCAGGAGAGAGAGCTCTCCTGCCGACAAAAAACTTCCACCCACCACGAGCAGCAGCGGCTTTGTTGGCAGGAGAGCACTCTTGCTGACAAAGCGCTGTTCACACTGGCACTTTTTGTCAGTAAAACTTTTGTCATTTGGGGTGGGGTATTTTCTTAATGCCTGAATGACAAAAGTTTTGCCAATGAAGTGCCAGTGTAGACAAAGCCTAAACTTACCAGTAATGTTCAGGTTTCAGAGTAGCAGCCGTGTTAGTCTGTATCAGCAAAAAGAACGAGGAGTACTTGTGGCACCTTAGAGACTAACAAATTTATTTAAGCATAAGCTTTTGTGGGCTAAAACCCACTTCATCAGATGCATGCAGTGGAAAATACAGTAGGAAGATATATATATACACAGAGAACATGAAAAAATGGGTGTTGCCATACCAACTATAACGAGTGTAATCAGTTAAGGTGGGCTATTGTCAGCTGGAGAAAAAAACTTTTGTAGTGATAATCAGGATGGCCCATTTCCAACAATTGACAAGAAGGTGTGAGTAACAGTAGGGGGAATAGTTCTACTTTGTGTAATGACCCATCCACTCCCAGTCTTTATTCAAGCCTAATTTAATGGTGTCTAGTTTGCAAATTAATTCCAATTCAGCAGTTTCTCATTGGAGTCTGTTTTTGAAGTTTTTTTTAATAGATATGTGGACAGAGTTGGCAACGGGCTTTGTTGCAAGGACTCCAACGAGAAACTGCTGAATTGGAATTACGTTGCAAACTAATTTGCTTTTCCAGGTCATCCTGTCCTAATAGCAGCTCTAGCAATCACAGTCCAAATTTCATCTGAGACTGGACAGGTGTGTTTTTTTTTTATCAAATTGACATGTACAAAATCTAGCTCTGGGCTTTGCTTCACTCTCTTTTTTCAAATGTTCTAGAGCAGAGGTTCCCAAACTTTTCTTATTGTGTACTGCCTTCCAGATCTACCAGATGTGCACGTACCCCTATCCTTCTCATTACTGATACTTTGTGTGTTCTTCTTAACACTACCTGTCTTTAGCCATCTGTCCATATTTCACCGTTACATACAGATATAGTTCTAGTGTGACGTATATAACGAAAACAAAAACCCTGATGAAGTTCTGAGGTTAGTTAGACTGAACAGTTGCTGGGGAACTGAACCCATGTTGTATGGTGATTGGAGGTGAGGGCCCTGTACACCAGCATCTCTGTGTATCTGTGTTCTCACTGGTACATCTTGTATGGTAAATTAACTACTATATTTTATATAACAAATTCCCATGGAGTTTTACAACTTTGTCTGAGTAGCCTATTATGAAAATGCATTAAATAAAATAATTGATAAATAAAATCCACCATTACACAATTTCTCCTGTGTATCCCCAGAAATGTCTCACGTCCCCCCAGAGGAGCAGTTTGGGAACCCTTGTTCTAGAGAGTTTCTCTGCAGCCAAATATCTCCCAGGTTTTATGCAATCTGCATTTTTTTCCAGTTACAAACATATGATTTGATGTCTGTATGCTAAGAGAGGCATTTGCCAGGCCCCTTTTGGCAATGGTAATACGCGTTTTATGATCAGCTTCAGCTAACGCAGGCCTCCCATAAATAAACACACAAAACTTTTTACAACCATGGACTAAGGCCAAAGCTGCCTCCTCTACTTGACTGTATTAACACTTAGTTTTTGTTAGCCCCTGTGAGGCAGAAGCCACTGGTCTCTAATTTTCACCATGATGTTCTAAGCAGACTTGGCCAGGAACCGCCTTGGAAACATCTGTAGACAACTTAGTTTTGTACTTACTGTCGTAGTATCTCAGGACTGAGGGCTCTTTAATTAACTCCTTCCATTTCTCAAACCCCTGATTAAAATTTGCATCCTATATCCATTGGACATATTTCCACAGTAGAGGTCTCAGGTTGCTGCTTTGAGCTGCTAGATAGGGCACAAATTTCCCTCTACAGTTCACCGTTGCAAGGCCTGCCTCAACAGACAAGGAAGACATGGTAATGATGGCCTCAGCCTTACTGTGATCTACCAATATTCCTTGCTGTGTTAACTTCTCTCCCTAGTGTGCTATTTCTGTTACACATTATTTACATTTGTGTTTGTTTCCCTTTAGCCCATCAGCTCTGCTTCTTTCCGAAGCTGCTTGGAGCCTCTGGCCATGCTCTTGTACTGTTTTTCCCAGATCAAAACATCATCTATGCAAAACTTAGTAAACCCCCTCTCTCCCCTCGCCACCAAAATTTTGTTTTTTCACCAGAAAATACACCTTGGGTGCTGAACACAACTCAAACAACAGTCTGCCATTTCCCAAAGGGGGTGCTAAACATGCACAAATATGTGCTTTTAAAAAATGGGGGAGAGGTCACCTGCCAGTACCCTGCTGACATATCAAGTGTAGAAAAATATTTGGCATCAGCTAACTCCCCAAAAATGTCTCCCCTTGTAGATAATGGGAAATGTTCCCTTTTCATATAGTTATTTAATTATTTTCGGTTTATACATAAGCAAGCGTCTCTCTCCTTTTTTTTGTTTTGTTTTGTTTGGTTGTTGTTGTTGTATTTCTTCTACAGTGACTGAGTGTACCCACTCTCTTGGCTCTTCTGCTCACTCTATGATTCCCAGAGCAATGACCCTACCCAGCTGCACTTTTAGGAGCTGCCTTTGGGTGAGGGCAGTTTTCCTAGGGGCATGATTTGTGGTGCAGTTGGGCTCTTTCAGCTCTATTCTGTATTCTGTTGAGAGCTTCCCTATCCCCTAGATGTCCTCAAACTCTTCCTCAATTGTTTTGATCCCCTTCCCCTCCAAACAGTGCACCCTACTGATAAGACCAAGAGCTTGACACACTTTTAATCCAATAATGGATGCTCTTTTCCCTGGTACTACTACAAATTATATCTTTTCAATTTGTTACTTACCCATACATCTAGTTCACATATGCCTTCGGTGGGGATAAGCTCACTGCTGCAAGCCCTAAGTTTTCCCAATTTACTCTCCAATACTTTTCTTTTAGTGCTATTAACACTGCTTCTGGACACACATTGTCTTGTGCACCAGTGTCCACTTAAAATTAATAAATGTCCCATTTGATTTCAGGTCGATAGTCCAATCATTGTCCATTGCTCCTATGAAGGATTCATCTGAGCTGTCTTAGTCCTCATTGGCCAAGCTTTGCATGTTTTGCTGGTGCTTACAAACTCTTGAAAAGTGATATAATCCATTGCATTTCTTGCATCTTTTCCCATATGCTGGGCATTGTTTTGGCTTGCACTGATTGCCACAGTGTGTGCAGGCCCGTGTGCTGTTTTTGCTGGACTTGGACTTTGAACTCTGCATGCTTTTTTGCCTCAGATCTCTTTGCTTGTACATTTTGGATTCTCAATCATATCTACAGTGTCAGAACCCTCCATAAGCTTCATTCTGGACTAGGTGATTTTCTTTGCATGGCAAATTCTAATTGCTTTGTCAAGGGTTAATGCTGGGTCTTCCAGTAACCTCTCTGAGATTTTTGTTCCAGATTGCAATCACAATCTGGTCTCTTATACGGAACTAGTTAGCCCCCACCAAAACTGCAAGCTTGGTCCTTTGCACTTAGATCAATCACAGACTCTTCTGTGGTTTAACCTTCAGTTTGTACTCTGTTTTAAAAAATCTCTCTCATTTGGTTCTCTCTCATTACATAAGTGCAGTACCCTGACATTTCTATAATACAGTTTCATGGTTAGCCTTCTCTGCTGGAGTTAATTGAAGAGTGTGGAACACATCAAGTGCTTCAAAACTAGTTATTGTCAGAAATCAGGCTACCTTCTGACTGCCTTCCTTTTTGCTGGCATCCATTGTTTGCAGATACAGAGTGACGTGCAGTCTATACTTTCTCCAGTTGTTTTCCACATTTCCAGATATTTTTCAACTCTGGTGGGGCGTTTAATTGCTTCACTCTTCCATTCAAGGTATTTGCTTAGTTCCTTTTTGCTCCTGGTACAATATGGTGTTCAGTGATCACTTGGTGCTTAAGGTGCTTGCAAGAGCTCTACTTTATTCTGTGTCCTGTTCCAACTGGCTGTGCATAACAACAAAAGCTTCTCAGTGCTATGCCCAGAGTTTCTGTCTGGGAAGCTCAGCCCTTAAAAGCACAACCCCTAATACCACACACTGGACCCAAAATGTTTAGCAATATTTTGGGAAAACGATAAAGGGGGTAAGTAGGTAAATTTGATTTACATTCCAGAAGGTACCTGAATATATTCAGCTGTACCTGCAACATCTTTACTCTTCAAAACATTTTAGTACACATCATTTAACACTGAGGATGTTAACATAATACAAGTAGCTTCCAAATTATTTGTTATACTAATAAGAAACAGAAATAAATGAAATAGCATTTAGAGTTTTGAACTAAGCATTCATAATTTTTAACTTTCTCAGGCTACGTCTACACTACCCGCCTGAATTGGCGGGTAGAAATCGATCTCTCGGGGATCGAATTATCGCGTCTCGTCGGGACGCGACATTCGATCCCTGAATCGACGCTTGTACTCCACCAGCAGAGGTAGGAGTAAGCGCCATCGACGGGGGAGCCGCGGAGGTCGATTTGCCGCCGTTCTCACAGCGGGGTAAGTCGGCTCCGATACGTCGAATTCAGCTATGCTATTCGCGTATCTGAATTTGCGTATCTTAAATCGACCCC
>NW_020664490.1:9308255-9311445 GCF_002925995.2 Terrapene triunguis
ATCTTTGTTACTAGGAAACCTTTATCTAAAAAGTTAAATCCCCTAATAATCCATAATTTTGTTGTTTAGTGGACAGGAGAAGGGCATAATTTTGTTGTTTAGTTTTGCCTTTTGCATATGAAACCTTCAAAAATGGATACTTCTTACGCTGTTCTTAAGGGCATTTTATACAGATATACAAAAACAATTTCAGTACTTGTGAAAGGTACTAAATGTATAACATTGAAGGCAGAAATCCTCTATTTAGCCACATGGCTGATAAAGCATAGGCACTGACCGTGCATGCTTCCTCATACTGTCCAATCAAGGTGCCTTTACTGATTTTGAGCAACCTTTTCTTGGCACGGAAGGATAGTTGTCCTCATGACACATTCCTTAGCCTTTCTGCTGAAACTACCAACAAAGCTACCATTTAGTACTAATTACTGTGGTTTCTGTGATATGACCACACATCTGCTGGGAACTGATTCAAGATCACTAGTTTCCCATAATCAACTGAATAACAATTAGATGGTAATGATTTTTGCTCACTACCACCATAGATTGCAATGAAACCAGTAACCTAGAGGGGAAAGTCCTTTAATCCTATTTCCAATCTAGTCCAAAATCAATGTAAATTTTATTTTCACTGAAGCATGTGGTTCTTATCTACAGAAAAAAGCAGCACATTATGCCTGACTTTCCTTTTGTTACATCATTTTCATACTGGTGTTACTCAGTTGAGTTCAATGGAATTACTTCATTGTGCACTGGTGTAAATGAGAGCAGAATCAGGACCCTAGTTCAGAATGACAATGTGGACCTATATAACAAATAAGGATTTAGAGGCATGTGATAGGACATGCCCTCACTCTGGTGTAGGCGTAACTAACAAGCTCTTCTGGGCCTGTTCAGCTCTAATGAGATGCATCTGCAAGGCTTATTCTGTCTGAAGGGCGGGGACAGCTTAGAAAGGGAAGACGTGCCACAGGAAAGGGCGGTGGACAGGAGAAGGGCTGTTCCACCCCAGAGATGGCTGACAACAGAGACAGATCAGCCAAGAGAGAGACAGTTGCAGGCCTCTCTGCTCCCAAAGCTGTGCAGACCAGCTACAAAGCAACATGCCCAAAGAGGAAGGGCTGGAAGAAGACTCCACTAAAAGACAATGGACCCCGCTGATTAGACTCAGCCAAAGAGCTGAATCCAGAAAGACTGCCTGAGAGACAGGCTACTTTTCCTTTCCCTCGGATTCCCCTCTCTCATAAAAGAAAGGTCACCTTCCTGCTCTCTCCCTTAGCTGTTTGTTTTACTCAGTGAACTCCTCGTATGCTATAAATTACTAGAAGTGGGGTCTGGAAGGGACTTGAGGGAGAATGCGTGCATAACCATGCCTGACGCAAAGGGTTTAAAAAACAACCGTAGAGGGGATACAGCTCAGCTGCTCCACACAAGAGGGAACCAGAGCAGTGATATAAGTCAGTGGTTTTCAACATGTGGTCTGCAGACCCCCAGGGGTCGACAGACTGTGTCTAAGATTTCCAAAGGGGTCCGCATTTCCATTTGAAATTTTTTAGGTGTCTGCAAATGAAAAAAGGTTGAAAACCACTGGTAGAAGTGATTAGCGGAGATGCAGCAGCAAGCTGCTCAGGAACACCAGTTCCAATAGCAATTGCTGCAACAGTGGACCACCCAGCAGCAAGTTCAGACCACACAGCAACAATAGCTGCTGAGTGATCTGATGGCCCTGCAGCAGGAGTTTCAAAAAGAAACAATACAGTGGATAGTGCCAGCCCTACACTCCCAGGGAGTCCCACCAAGTCACACTTCCACCAAAGGGATTTCCCCACCAAGACCAGTGAAATAAACAAGATGGGGCCAGATGATGACCCTGAAGCCTTCTTAGTTACACTTCAGAGGGTGGCACTAGCAGCCCTGTGGCAAACAGAACAGTGAGCTTTGATTCTGGCCCCATACTGAACAGGTCCAGCACAGGTGGTTTATTGTAATATGGATTTGGAGCAGGCAAAAGATTACAAATAAGTAAAGTCAGCCATTTTGGACTATTTGGCTCTCTCCAAAGAAATCCACCATCAACAAATTAGATTTGAGAGCTATCCCAAGGGGGGAAAATCCTGGATAGTAGCACAATGGTTGCAAGAACACTGTTGGAAGTGGCTTCACCTGGAGGAACAATTGGGGGCCCAAGTGGCTGAGGCCATTGTGACAGAACAATTAACACACACATTACACATGAAAGGCAGGGAGTGGGTACTACAGCACCACCCAGGGATGTTATCAGAAGCGATAAAGGTAATGGAGGACTTTGTAGAAGCTGAAGGATCAGTTGAGGCAGAATCACACAAGGCATCAGCTGGGTGGGGGATGGAATGGCGAGAGAACCGGGAGGGTGAACCAGAATCAGTAACAATCCCTCTGAGGGGCCTGACTCCAAAGGGAACACCCCAGATGGTCAGACTAGCTCTTAGACCAGGGCTAGTCCAAGAGAGGACTGGGGGTTAGGCGTGGATATAACATTGCTAGTGAGTCTGCCAGGCACCTCAAATACTTGGAGCAGGACTCACAGACAAGTGTTCACCCACCACCCCCTGGGCTCACCCTCACTTAGAAAAGGTGCCAACGGTGCCAGCCTGTTAATGTGCTATTCCTGTGGGCAGACAAGACACACAGAGAGGGAGTGCCCTCCTAAGGAACGCTAATGTGTCCAGGGATGAATGGCAGAAAGCTGGGCATGGAAAAAGACTTCCCCTCAGTTGATGGTACTGGTGATGGTCCAAGGGAAGATGATTCAAGGACTCTCAGACTTCAGCTGCAGCTAGATGGTGGTTCAAGCCTCCATGATAGGAGGTGAGGTCACTCCTAAGAATATGATCCACCTGCAGTACACACATGGTGCCATCAAAATGTACCTCTGCCAGTGTATACAACTGACAGTGGGAGCCCAGAGCACAGTGAAAATGGTAGCCCTAGCTGAAAAATTGGCCTACCCCATAATCGTAGGCTGGGACTAGAACTTTTTCTGGCAAGTCATTAATGCACAAGCCCAGGTAGCAAACGAGAATCCAGGCCAATCATTCAAACAAGTCCCCTGGAGCTCCGGAAGCCTTGGGGAAACCAAGAACTTTGAGGAAAGCAACAGAGAGTCCCGTGGCACCTTTAAGACTAACAGATGTATTGGAGCATAAGCATAAGC
>NW_020664490.1:9311545-9346851 GCF_002925995.2 Terrapene triunguis
CGTGGCACCTTTAAGACTAACAGATGTATTGGAGCATAAGCATAAGCCTTCATGGGTGCATACCCACTTCGTCAGACACATGTTACATGCATCTGACGAAGTGGGTATTCACCCACGAAAGCTTATGCTTATGCTCCAATACATCTGTTAGTCTTAAAGGTGCCACGGGACTCTCTGTTGCTTTTTAGAGATCCAGACTAACACGGCTACCGTCTGAGCTTTGAGGAAAGAACATCCCAAGCAACACAGCTGCTGACCCTCACAGGGAAAGAAGAAGTAAGCAGTTGGGACCTGGAAGCCCTCCTACAAGGCATGAATTTTGTGCAAGAACAAAGGGACGCCCCTACACTGAGCCGTGCATATGAACAACTGGCCTCTGGAAATGATGAGGTAACAGACCCTCAGCAGGGTGAGCAGTATCCATACTTTGCACTCGAGAAAGAGTGTTTGTATCGGGTGGAAAGGGATCAACAAATGGGAGTGGTGAAGGCCCAGCTGCTTGAGCATGACATCCCATGCACTGGACCCTGAGGGGAGAGAAGACATTGTCTCAAGTATTAGCCCAATTCTACTGACCAGGCATGCATCATGAGGTGAGAGAATACTGTTCCTGCTTCCTGGAGTGTCAGCTAGCCAGCAGCAAAGGGATTTTTAAGGCACCTTTTGTCCCTCTGCCCTTGATTGATTCACCCTTCCAAAGAATTGAAATGGACATGGTCAGGCCCCTAGAAAAAATTGCAGCAGGGTATCAGAACATATTAGCGATCACCAACTATGCAACCAGGTACCCAGAGTCTGTTCCTCTGTACTCTGCAAAAGCTACAGCGATAGCTCCAGAACTCTTGAAGCTCTTCTCACATATGGGATTTCCCTGCAAAATATTAACAGATGAAGGAAGTAACTTCACCTTCAAATTAGTGAGTGAATTATGCTTCCTTCTGAAGGTCAAATCCTTGAAAACCTTGGTGTATCACCCACAGACCAATGGCCTAGTAGAGCAGTTTAATAAGATGCTGAAGGGAATGTTGAGGCACATTGTCAGTGACAACCCCAAACAATGGGACTGGCTACTCACATCACTCCTATTTGCCTTAAGGGAGGTCTTGCAAGGCTCTACAGGGTTCTCTCTGTTTGAATTGCTTTATGGTTGCCAACCACAAGGAATTTTGGCCTTCCTATGAGAAGGTTGGGAGGAACAAGACATAGGGAGCCTTAGGCACAACCCAATATGTCTTATAGTGTTAAGGGAACAACTCAGAAACATATGGGTGTTCACCAGAGGGAATCTGAGAAAGGCCCAACACATACAGGAATTAAAATGTAAGAGGTGCAACTATGGTCTTTCCACATAAGAACATAAGAATGGCCATAATGGGTAAGACCAATGGTCCATCTAGCCCAAGATCCTGTCTTCCGACAGCGGTCAATACCAGATGCCCCAGAGGGAATGAACAAAACAGACAATCATCGATTGATCCATCCTCTGTCATCCACTCCCAGCTTCTAGCAAACAGAAGCTAGGGACAATCAGAGCATGTCATGGTGTTTCATCCCTGCCCATCCTGGCTAATAGCCATTGATGGACCTATCTTCCAGGAACTTATCTAGTTCTTTTTTGAAACCTGTTATAGTCTTGGCCTTCACATCATCCCCTGGCAAAGAGTTTCACAGGTTGACTGTGCATTGTGTGAAGAAGTACTTCCTTTTGTTTGTTTTAAACCTGCTGCCTATTAATTTCCTTGGGTGGCCCCTAGTTCTTGTGTTATGTGAAGGAGTAAATAACATTTTCTTATTCACTTTCTCACACAGTCAAGATTTTATAGACCTCTAGCTTATTCCCCCCCCATATCCACCTGAAAGACCGTGTCCTTCTGCTACTACCCTCAGCCAAGTCCAAATTAATGGCCCAATGGCAGCGTGCAGTTGAAATGGTCAGGCAGGTAGAGCCTGTGGACCATGAGATAAGACTACCCGGGAGGAAAAAAGAAACCAAGGTCTATCATGTGAATCTTCCCAAACCTTGGAAGACGCTGAGAACCCTCTCTCCAACGGAACTTGCATTAGGGCCCCAAGTATCTGGCAGCCAAGCCCGACAATAGTACTGAGGAGTGAGTGGCTCTCCCTTGCTCAAAGGAAGCAGCTCCTCCAATTCATCGAGTACTTTGTAACTGGATTCTCCACCTGTCCAGGGAGAACACAGTTGGTCAACAACATCTAGAGTCCACCCTAGGCCAGCTAGTCAGGGAGAACCCTGAACCATTGCCACAGAGGATGTGGGATACAGTCTGAGAGGAAATGCGAGCAATGCTGGAGACAGGGATAATTGTGAAATCCAAAAGTGAATGCAGGAGCCCCATAGTTCTCGTTCCTACACTGGACAGTTTGGTTTGGTACTACATTGACTTTAAGAAGGCTAATTCCATCTTGAAATTCAACACCTACTGAATGCCAAGGGTAGATGAGATACTAGAATGTCTGGGACATGCCCCAAGAGGAAGGGCTGGAGATAGACCCCACTAAAAGACAATAGACCTGCTGATGGACCCAGCCCAAAGAGCTGAATCCCAAAATACTGCCTGAGACATAATACAGCCTGTACCTTTGTCTTCCTTTGTTTTCATTTGGATTCTCCTCTCTCATAAGGGAAAAGGAGGGAAAAGAACCTTTCTTTTGTCTGTCTGTTTTATTCAGACAACCCCTCATATACTACAAGCATATAAACAACTAGAAGTGGGGTCTGGAGGAAGCACCTGCCCCCCACAAGTAATTTGAAAACAAACAAGGAAAAATTATTTTTCTGTCTTTGTACTTCTTTCTCTGATGCTCCAACAAACTGATGGATCTTCAGAAACAAACCTGGTTTCATTCTTTGATGAGATTACGAGTCTGGTTGATAAAAGGTAACTATGTAGATGTAATAGACTTTTGTAAGGTGCAGGACTTAGTATTGCTTAACATACTGTATAATGTCAAAGCACATGTTAAATGGATTAAGAACTGGCTAACTGTGACAGATCCCAATGTGTAGTCATCAATGGGGAATCATCGAATGGGGGTCTTTCACAGGGACTGGTGTTAGGCCTAATACTAGTCCACATTTTAATAAATGATCTGGAAGTAAATAGAAAATCACTGCTTGTAAAATTTGTGGATGACACAAAGATTGGCAGAGTGGTAAATAATGATGAGGGCAGGGCAGTCATACAGAGCGATCAGGATCACTTGAAAACTGGACAAATTCAAACAATGTTTGGGTTTGTTTTGTTTGTTTTTTAATACAGCCAATGCAAGGGCATACATCTGGGATCACGTAATGCTGGTCATATCTCCAGAGTGAGAGATGCTTTCCTGGAAAGCAGTAATTCTGAAAAGGATTTTAGGGGTCGTAGTAGTTAAACAACTGAACATGAGCTCTCAGTGCAATGCTGTGCCAAAACAGGTTAATACAATCCTTGGATGTATAAACAGGGTACTAGTGAGTAGGAATAGGCAGGTGATTTTACTTCCGTATACTGCTTTGTTGAGACTGATACTGGAATACTGCATCCAGTTCTTGTGTCCATATTTTAAAAAGGATGTTGAAAAATTCCAGAGGGTGCAGAAAGGAACCAGAAAAATGATTCAAAGGCTGGAGAAAATGCCTTTACAGCAAGACTTGAAGAACTTAATCTGTTTAGTTTATCAGAAAGAAATTTGAGAGGTGACTTGATTACAGTATATAAGTACCTCCACGAGGAGAAAATATTGGGTACTAAAGGGCTGATTAATCTATCTGAGAGAGACAGAACAAAAAACAGTGTCTGGAAGCGGAAGCCAGACGAATTCAAATTAAAAATGAGGCACACATATTTAACAGTGAGGGTGATTAACCAGTGGAACAAATGAACAAGGAAAGTGTTGAATTTTCCATCTCTTCATGTCTTCAAATCAAGACTGGAAGCCTTTCTGCAAGATATGCTTTAGTCAAACCCAGGTTATTGGGTTCAATTCAGAAATAACAGTGAAATTTAATAGCCTGGGATATACAGAACGTCAATCTAGATGGTCTGATGGTCCCTTCTGGCCTTAAACTCTATGAATCTCACTGAGGGCCTGATCTAAAACCCATTAAAGTAAATGAAAAAGTTCTCATTGAATTTAATGGGCTTTGGATTAGGCCCTTATGGCTCAATACTACAAGATGCTGAGAGTCTTCAGTTCCCAATGAAGTAATGTCATCAGTAGGAGTAACTAAGAACCCTTAGTGGCAAAAATCAATGCACTGGTTGTTTCTAATGCTCTAACTCTGACCTGATAATGTACGTATGGGAAATACGTATTTGCACTGATGGTAATTTTCCCCCCCAATAAACCGAAATCTGCAATTTGAGGTACTGTACTTGGGGGAATCCCTATATCTAGTCACTCACGCAAAAAGAATCTGAAAAAAAAAACCCTTAATTTTTGAGAAATCAATGAATATGTAAAGATTGACACCACTCCTTAAAACCATTTCTGTATAAACAGATGTGAGAAAATAAAGAGTTTCTCTGTGATCTAAACAGCAAGATGCTTATAGAGAAGATACACAAATATTTCATTAAACAAAAAAATCCCAGCAGTTCAGTGTAGATGTACCATTTCTCACAACAAAATAATGGAACGTTTAATCAGTCAATACATAGACACAGTGGATATTACACAGTGAACAGTAAGGTCTCCACCTAATTCTGCAGCTCCAAAACAACAAAGAATCAGTTATTTCCCAGCCAAATAAATGTTTCCCCCGCCCAGATTTGTTGACATGAGATGGTAATGTCAGTCAATATTCCATTTGGTAAATAGTGTGAATGTGTGTACAAGCTGGCAGTGCTTCTCTTTTTGAAGATTGCCAGTTTGAATTTGGATTAAGCAATGATTATAACTGGTCTTATTTATTATTACCCAGTATTTGCTTTTTAAAAAAAACACAGGTGCAGCAGTGCAAAACAGCAGCAGCATATTAATTGTCTTCATGGGGTTGAAAAGTCTCTTCCCAAAGATTACTAAAGCAACATGTCTCATTTATGACAACCATAAGAAAGGATCACTGTAATAAACCTGTGACACAAAGTGCAGACAGAAGACTGGTCTTTTTCCTGGCTCTAGATACACAACATGGGTCATGTCCACTGTGTTGTCTTTCACAGTGTAGGCTCTTCCTGGCAGAGAGAGGACCTGATTCTGGTCTCATTTACCTTGTTTTTACACAGATTGAACTCTATCATGGATATAGGAAGGGCTGAGCCAGGGCGGATAACAATTTGCCACTCAAATTTCCAGCATCCCGTGGAAAGGGATATGAAGCGAGGGAAGAGAGCTGCAAAGATTTGTGTGGCTCCATGTCTGAGCTTCTGATATTTGAAAGCAACTGATTCCCTTCTCCCACCATAGTGAGAGAAGATAAAGGTGGGATAACAGTTTTCAAGTACGTAAAAGGTTGTTACAAGGAGGAGGGAGAAAAATTGTTTTTCTTAACCTCTGAGGGTAGGACAAGAAGCAATGGGCTTAAATTGCAGCAAAGGAGGTTTAGACTGGACATTAGGAAAAACTTCCTAACTGTCAGAGTGGTTAAGCACTGGAATAAATTGCCTAGGGAGGTTGTGGAATCTCCATCATTGGAGATTTTTAAGAGCAGGTTAGGCAAACACCTTTCAGGAATGGTCTAGATCAGTGGTTCCCAAACTTGTTCTGCCACTTGTGCAGGGAAAGCCCCTGGGCAGGCCGGGCCGTTTTGTTTACCTGCCGCGTCCGCGGATTCGGCCGATCGTGGCTCCCAGTGGCCGCAGTTCGCTGTTCCAGGCCAATTGGAGCAGCTGGAAGTGGTGCGGGCCGAGAGACATACTGGCCGCCACTTCCAGCAGCTCCCATTGGCCTGGAGCAGCGAACCACAGCCAGTGGGAGCCGCGATCAGCCGAACCTGTGGACGCGGCAGGTAAACAAACCGGCCCGGCCTGCCAGGGGCTTTCCCTGCACAAGCGGCGGAATAAGTTTGGGAACCAGTGGTCTAGATAATACTTAATCCTGCCATGAGTGCAGGGGACTGGTCTAGATGACCTCTTGAGGTCCCTTCCAGTCCTATGATTCTATTATATGAATCTCTTTCCTCTGCACATTCCACAGAAATAGATGGTAGAGTGATTGAGACAGTGTGCGAAAGTCATCCTTTTAGGAAGGATGGGAGGAGGCAATTGGGGAGGATGTGTTTGGGGCATAGGTGGATGGGGTTTGGTAGTAGGATGGATGGGGAAGGTGTGTGTTGAGTTGTGAAAGGTACCATGAGCAACTGGCTGGCTAAAGGGTTAGCGAGGTGTGTCAGGAATTGGGAGAGGGTGCTGGGAGATTAGGCTGAGGGGTGCCTAAGCACCTTCACAATGGAGATTGCCTAGGGCAGCTGGAGATGAGAGGAGAATGCCTGGTATCGATGGGCCCAGTGCTCTCTCTTCACTTCCTTTGTCATCATTCAGCTGTGTGCCACATCCCCATGCTTTCTGTCTGCAAGAGCAGTGAGAGGGGAGGCAGAGAATCCTGGCTGCCTGAAAAATAGTCACCATCATGTGAGCAATACCTGCAGTCCTGCTGGATGCATAACCTCCCAGAGGGGCTGCCATACATGTGAGATGCATAGCACTTGACAACCTGGGAGGTTGATCTAAGTCCAAAAATTGCTGTTATCTGCTGCAGCAACAGTCAGTACTTCTTCCTTTCCCCAGGAGGCTGCAGATAAGCTGTTGAGCCAAGGTGTCTTACTGCTGAGCTCTTATATGCAACTAGAAAGGAAAGACAAAGTGAAGCATCCAGCTTCCTTCCATGTGGCTGTGCTGACAGGGAGGAACAACATAAATAAGCTGGAGCAAATGGACAGGGAGAGAGGATATCCAAATAGGATGGAGAAAGAGAAGATACTTTGTGTGAGAGCAAAGGGAACTGCCCATAAGGAAGACTGGACCCAAAAGCAGGGATGCAGTAGGAACATTAAGAGCTGGGAGAAATGGCACAGAGCGTTTGGGGGGCATACCCCATATTTGTTTGGAGAGAGGAAACAGAGTGGAGGAGATACGGGAACCCTAAAGGTTGGGTGGACATAATGAGTAGGAAAAAGAGGAGAAACAGATGTGGGGAGGGAACACGGAATTTATGGGTGTGCCACCTGCAGTGACTGAGCATGTAGGGGGCACTGGGAGATAAGGGGGGTGGTAGGCTTCACTGAGAGGTCAGGGATGCGTGCTTTGATTGGGGAGATTGAGGAGAAATAGCTTAGGGCTGTGGAGGATGGCAGGTCTCAGTGGGTGGGAGTGGCTGGGGGAAACCATGCAAGGTGACTGTCATGGATTGGGGCCTGGATGGTCTGGCATAGTGGTCGGGGCATGGGTCAAGAAACAGGGCTGGAGCAAGACAGGAACAGGACTGGAGCAAAGCTGGGAACAGGGCAGGCACAGGAGTGATTGCAGAAGCAGGCATAAGCACTGAACAGCCACTTGTGAAGTGCTACTGCTGGGCCCAAGAGCAGTCCTGGCAATACCACTCAGTCAGTCAGATGATCTGGCTGATTAGGGGTTTCAGGTGCGGTTAGTTAGCTGATCCCAGGCCCAGCTGTAGCCCCTCATTCCTGACAGTGCCACCCGCACTATGAGGATGTCTCTCGGGGCCCTAGAACCTCAGGATGAGCCCATTGGAAGTCCTGTAGCAGGTCTGGGGTGTGAATTTTTTTCAACAAATTCCTAAAAATCAATCATCTGGGCCATAGCCCTCCACATCCAACAGGTACTGGAGTTTTCTCTTAACTCACCAGAACTCAAGGATTTGTTGGACTAAGTATTCTTCATGCCCTCAAACAGGTGTGGCAACAGTGGTCAGCTGGAGCAATTCAAGAACCTATTCTCACCACTGGGGCTTAAGGAGGAAAATGTGAAATACTGGATGGATCTTGAGTGAAGCAGGAAGTTGCAGCTTGAAGACTACAGGACTGACCTGTTCAAAATCTTGAATAGACTCGATACTGGTGATCAGCTTTGGCTGACAAATGGACTGTCTTGAGGTTCCGGGTAGATAGCCAGACCTTGTACCCCCACAGCTAGGTTTATGGAAGTCAGATGGCCCTGGTCAGCATGGTGTCTGTAGGCTTCCTTTGTTACCCGGGGTTCTTTCAACCCAAAGCTCTTGGTAACTTTTACTCTGTGCGAGGTGGTGTCAGGAAATAAATCAGGGGAGACATGGCCGTCTGACCAATAGATGGCTGGCACAAACAGGACAACACAAGAGTGCTTTCACTTAAAGCTAAACTTTACTTAGTCTCAAGCACTTACACACGTCCGCAACAGGTTAGTAAAACACCCCCAAACCTTGATAATTACCAAAGATGAGTGTGGCTCTCAAGTGACACAGCAGCAGGCTTCCGGTAGCCAAGTCTTCCGTCTGCCGGTGGGGACCACAAGATGTATCCAGAGAGTCCAAAAGAGTCCAACTACCTCAAACTTTTCCCCCTTATTTATACATTAGTAATAGAATGACATGTCCCTTAAAGAAAACTTGTCAAGCAAGCAGTTTCAATGGTCAAGCAAGAGGTTCCTTCTGATTATTGATTAACCAGGTGTGGGTTTTTCCAGAGTTTGCAGCCTTGAGGCCCCAATAGACATTCGTGGGGCACATCCTGCTCTTCTAAAATGCATGTATCAGCAACTTCAACACAATTCTTATCAGGAAGGACGCGGGGTCAAGCTGCCCTTTCTGTGGCACCCAAAACCCCCTCCCCTCCTTCCTTGGATAAGCTAAGCCTGCTGACTTGGCTGCTTTTAGCAATAAGCCATAGTGGGTTCAGGCACTTCACTGGTTTGCTGACATCTCCCCATATAACTTCACAGATCTCAATTGCTCCTTGAGCTCTTGGTGTACTTGGCATATGTCAGCAGCCTAGTCTGTGGTGTGGTGTGCAGATCAACTTGCATTGTGACCTTGAAGCATGATGACTTCTAAGGGGGCTGTTTGATGGGTGAACAGGCCTGAAGACAGAAGCAATCAGTCAATGGCCTCCACAAAGTTGGAAGGAGTCTTACGCTGGGTCAGGATGTTGTGTACTTGGGCAAATTCCAAAAATTGCTTGAAGTGTCAGGGTCCACTAGGGCTTCTAGGTTAACCTCCAACATAGCAGGGTGCTGGAGAAGGAGTGGGAGTTGACAGGGTGTCAGATTGCGATTAGCTGTTGCCAAAGTCCCAGTGGTATCCCTAGCCTCTGTTTGCCAGATGATGGGAGTAGGTGGCAGGGGATGGATCACTTGGTGATTGTCTGTTCCATTCATTCCCTCTGGGGCACCTGGCATTGGCCACTGTCAGAAGACAGGATACTGGGCTAGATGGATCTTTCATCTGACACAAAATGGCTGTTCTTATGGATCCGTGTTGGCATGAAGTATCGGAGCGAAGGGGAAGACGCCAAACCAGTCCAGACCCCTCTATCAGGGTTGGGCTTTGTTGTATCCTCACTGGAAATGCAGGACTGGGCTTTCATAGAGCAGCTTGATGTGAGGTGTCCCTGTTCACTGCAGTACAGGCATAGGTCCAACGCGCAATGCTGGTTTTTCTCTGCATCAGAGAGATAGGGCCAGCCTGGGATAAGAGTGTTGGGGTTGGTGGATCAGACCTGACAAGAGCAGTGGGGATTGGGACATCAACCTTCTTTCTAGGTAGCATTCCATCAGGCAGTAGTCAGTTTTAATACTGAGCTCGACCAAGGCATGCAGACTGGCTCTACTCGACCAGTGCCAGCTTGTCTTTGATCTCATTTTCAAGGCTGAGACAAAAGTGGTAGCACTGTGCAGCCTCATTCCATACAGTGTCAGATACCAGATGCTGAAACTCCATGGCATAATTAGCAACTGGCTGACGTCCCTGCCACAGGGCCTGGAGTGCAGCCTTGGCTGTGTGCATACAGCTTGGGGTCATCAGAAATTACTATCATGTCTTGAACAAAGTCCTCAACTGGTTCAGGACAGGCTACAATTTTCCAGAAGCAGAGAGGTCCCAGCCAATTCCTCTCCAGTCAGCAGACTAATGATATGTCCCACCTGAAACTGGTCAGTGGGGGAGGATTGTGGGCACAGCAGGAATAGGAGCTGGTACTGGGGTTCATAAAACTGAAACTGGCTGTGATCGCTGCCAAACTTGTCCAACAGGAGAATTTTAGATTCCTGAGGGGGAGAAGTCATAGGTGATATGACCTGTGCTTGCACTGTAGCATTCTGCACCTGGAGGATGTCTACCTGCATCTGTAGGTTTTCTAGGGCACCCACTATCTCCAATAGAGAGATTCGGGTTTTAGCAATATCCATTCCAGTAATTAACTCATTCCTACTCCCCTCCTTTACTTCTTTCTTGTTTGTTGGGCTGCTCAAACTCTCTTGGACTGGGGTGTGGGCAGCTTAGCCTATTGGTCAGGGTCATGAGCAGTGCTGCCTACTGGTTGGAGCTGGATTCAAGATCCAGGAGTCAGAAACCAAGCAGGGAAGTAGCAAGGCAGGGAACAAAGTGCACACAGGCATGATCATAGCTGTGAGTATAAGTATTGAGCAGCCACTGGGCAAGTGCTACTGCTGGGCTTAAGAGCAGTCCTGGCAATCCTGCTCAGCCAATCAGGAGAGCTGTCTAAGGGTTTCAGCTGTCATCACCCAGCTGCAGGCCCTCACTCCTGACAGTGGCAGGATGCAGTGGTGGGGGAGAGTGATTAAGGAAGCAATGTGGGGCTGTGGAAAGTGGTAAACTGCAGTATAAATGTCGGAGGAGCATGGGGGAAGAGTAGGGGAAAGTTGTGCTGGGCTGCTGATAGTGGCAGGCATTAGCATGGGTGGGGAATGGTTTGGAGAGCAGTACTGGGGTCAGAGAGAACTATGTGTAGCAGCGTGCAACAGGAGTTCAGCTGGAGAAAAGAAGTGTCCAGAAAAGCTGCAAAATGGAAAGAAAAGAAAGGTGACACAAATTCAGTTAGGCATAAATGCATTCAGCATATGGGAAACTTCTGGGCCAAACTGAACCATCATGTAAACTGTGGTGTAAATTTGGGCTAAGGGCAAATTCAGCCCTCATTTAGAACATAAGAACGGCCATACTGGGTCAGACCAGTGGTCCATCTAGCCCAGTATCCTCTCTTCTGACAGTGGCCAATGCCAGGTGTCTCAGAGGGAATAAACAGAACAGGCAATCACCAAATGATCCATCCCCTGCCACCCACTCCCATCAGTGTAAGTTTCACTCACTCAATGCCAAGTCAGAGCAAATTAAACTACATTGGTAATTTCCCCTATTTCCTGACTCACTTAACCTGACTGGTAACTTTCATCATCATTTGCATCAGCTACAGAATGGTAGTGGACAGAAAATCAGATGTGAATAGAGTTGAGCTCAGACTGCAAATCTGAGATTTGGATCCAAATTTCCAGCACTCTGTTGGTAGTCAGATCCAAGTTTTGGTTCATACTATCTCTATATATCAAATTGCAAAAATGATATAGTAGGGGAAGAAAAGACAGAACAATTTTGGGAAGCATGTATTACAGCAGAGTACCAGCTCTGCTATACGTAAGGTTTAGAACTCATTCTGGTTTAAAGCGCATTTTTCTAGGAGCTATAAAACTAACATGCTTACTCTGATTGTCTTGAAATTTGCTGTGCCTCATAGAGGTGTGAGGTAGGGACAGTGATCCAAACTTGGGGTCATTTGACAAAGGGGTTCCTGGCAGACTGCCCCTTAGAAAAAAGAGCATTTCACAAAGACAGAGTCTACCAACAATTTTGTGCCTACCTGGGACTCAAACCATGGCTCTGATTGTTCCCCAAGAGATCTCAGTTGCTAGACAATTATCTCACCTAGTGCATGGCACCCACTGCCTCTTTGGGGAAGCACTATTGAAAATGTCACTAAAGGAAGAATTAGGCTCTTTCGATTTGAATGTATTAAATGCTCATACACCAAACCAACAGCAATAAGCACATGCAGAAAGACTAGCCAAGAGAGTTTGTAGTCACAGCATCTACATGTGACCTTGGTGGCTCAAGGGGACATGCTGTAGTCACTGAACCTAAGCTGCACCCAGGGACTGTAAATTTGAACTGTACCTTTGGCAGAAATCTGTGACTGAACTGTAGGCACGTTGTTGCTATCTGCCTCTGTCGAGGGGCTTTTTACTTGTGGGAAATGTAATCTGAGTACGCCAGATAATTCAGAATGGGATCAAATTACTTCTGAAAAGAAAATAATTTAAACATTTGAGGGAGTCTGAGCCCCTTGCCATGCCCCCCATAAGTGCCCCAAGATCCAAGAGGGAGCCGAGAACAGGCATGCTTGGAGTGTGCTGAAACTGGGTTGAGGGGCTCAGGAGGAGCACGCGTGGTGAATGTGACAGGCTCAACAAGCACTGACAGTGGTGGGTGGGTGGAGGAAGCAGGAGGGATGAGAGATGAGAACACCCAGTGAGATGAATGGAGTGTGTCACATATTTCAGAACTCTTGTTTCAGGCTGTATTCCTCTCCACAGGGTGCTCTCAATTAGATGTTCTCAGATGAATGAAATTATTGGGCGATTTCACACCTCTTTGAGCCTCCTATGCTGTGGATAGCTATGTAGAGACCCTTCCTAAAATGTCCCCCTTTCTTGGATTGTATAGTGCTGGGAATCTTAATATAGAAAATCAGACACTGATTATTAATTTAATACAAAATATTGTATTATGGGGGGGGCACCAGCTCTGCTATATATAAGGTGGAGAAGCACTTTCTGTTTAAAGGATGACTCTAAGAGCTCTAAAATCTGCATGCCTATTCTAATTATCTTTACATTTGTTTTGCCTCCTGGGGATATTGGGTCAAATTAGTTGTCCAAATTTGGGATAATATAAGCAAGGGGTTCCCAAGATACAGCCCCCTTGAAAAAAACAGCATTTAAAAAAATCAATAGGTTCTTTATACAAAATTTTCCCCACTAATTTGGGATTCAAACCATGGCTCTGATCATCCCCCATTTGATCTAAGTTGCTTGACATTTATCTCACATTGTGCATGGCATCCACTGCCCCTTTGAAGAAGCACTATTGAAAATATTATTAAAGGAAGAATTAAGCTCTTTGGATTTGCACGTACTAAACACTCGTGAAACCAAAGAGATTGGAAAGTGCATGTGAAGCAAGACTAGTCAAGAGGATTTATAGGCAGCCAATTGTCACAGTAATTTGGTGGCTCAAGGGGACATGCTGTGGTCATTGAACTTAAACTGAACCCATGCACTGAAAAGGTGAACTCTACCATTGATAGAAAACTGAGACTGATCTATAGGCATGTTGTTACTATCTGCCTCTCTCAAAGAGGGTTTTGGGAAATATGCCTGCTAATTTGTACAGATAATTTAGAAGCACCTCTAAATATTTTCTGAAAGATATTAAATTACACATGCTCTACACAGGTATGCAAGAATGACTGCTGTTTGAGCCCATCTCCTTGCCCCACCACATTGGAGCTAGGATCTGTGGGTGCCTGAGTCCCTCATCCTGCCCCCACGTGTGTGCCAGGCTATGGGGGGCTCTGCCCCTTTAGGTGTGTGCGATGCCTGCTCCTGCCACTCTGTGACCCTGTATATGGGGCGCCCTGTCCCTTTGGGGAGGTATGAGCCCCTCTCCCTGCTCCCCCATGTGAGTCAGGATCTAGAGGGGCACTAAATATAACACAAGTTCAAACCTCTAAAAACCAGGAAATACAAAGATAGGGTACATGCCACCCCTGCATATGTGTATGGGGAGGAAGGGGCAGGGAGACTGGCCATAGTGTCTGGGAGCCAGAGCTAGCTTGCAGGAGATGCAGACTGGGGATGCCTGACTGGATTGGGGACCAGGCCATGCTGGAGGAGGGATAATGGGGGTGCATGGCCTGGTTTAATCTATAGGTTGACCTACATAACCAAGAATATAACCTCTTGTAAGCTGCTGCGTGTGATGTGTGTACACAGCAATAGAGGGTGCCAGGCAGCAATGAGTGACTCCTAAAGTGCTAATGATTAATGGGACAGGAAAGAGAAGGTTAGCTGGAAAGGTTTGTAGGGGAGCTATATGTTGCAGAGGATGGAGGGAAAAGGTGGGGATAAGAAGAGAGAGAGATGCTTAAAGTTATTGTAACCAACATGGAATAAAACTGTCTTGATGTTAGGACATGAATCAGGTCTCTGTTCAGCAAAACTCAAACCTTTGAAAACCAGAAAATACAGAATCACAGTATAAACTAATGCAATCTTAACTTTGTGCCCCCTAGAGCTGGCAATAGTCACTGGATTACTGGCACACACTCCAGCTTTGTTCATTGTGTTAGGTGTAGTTGTAAAACTGTGGAGGGATTAGTTGGCAAAACTTGGCAGAGCTGGGATTATAATATGAAATGATCTAGGGGTCCCTGTCCTTTAGGGAGGGGTCTCAGCCCTGTCCTCTGACGCTCTCAAGTGTGTAATAAAAGGAAGAGGTGCATGTGTACTTTGAGGGATCCAGTATGCCTTATTTCTGTGCTGAGTTCTGTAGGTTGTGTCAAAAGGGGTGTAACCAGGAAGGCCAAAGCACAATTGGAGTTGCAGCTAGCAAGGGATGTGAAGGGTAACAAGAAGGGTTTCTACAGGTATGTTAGCAACAAGAAGGTGTTCCGGGAAAGCGTGGGAACCTTACTGAATGGGGGAGGCAACCTAGTGACAGATGATGTGGAAAAAGCTGAAGTACTCAAAGCTTTTTTTTGCCTCGGTCTTCACAGAAAAGGTCAGCTCCCAGATTGCTGCAGTGGGCAGCACAGTATGGGGAGGAGGTGAGCAGCCCTCAGTGGTGAAAGAACAGATTAAGGAAAATTTAGAAAAGCTGAACATGCACAGGTCCATGGGGCTGGATGTAATGCATCCGAGGGTGCTGAGGGAGTTAGCTGATGTGATTGCAGAGCCCTTGGCCATTATCTTTGAAAACTCATGGCAATTGGGGGAGATCCCGGATGATTGGAAAAAGGCAAATATAGTGCCCATCTTTAAAAAAGGGAAGAAGGAGAATCCAGGGAACTGCAGACCAGTCAGCCTCACATCAGTCCCTAGAAAAAACATGGAGCAAGTCCTCAAGGAATCCATTTTGAAGCACTTGGAGGAGAGGAAGGTGATCAGGAACAGTCAACATGGATTCACAAAGGGCAAGTCATGCCTGACCAATCTGATTGCCTTCTACGATGAGATAACCGGCTCTGTGGATATGGGGAAAGTAGTGGACATAATATATCTTGACTTTAGCAAGTTTTTTATATGGTCTCCCACAGTATTCTTACCAGCAAGTTAAAAAAGTATAGATTGGATGAATGGACTATAAGGTGGATAGAAAGCTGGCTAGATCGCCAGGCTCAACAGGTAGTGTTCAACGGCTTGATGTCTAGTTGGTAGCTGGTATCAAGTGGAGTGTCCCAGGGGTTGGTCCTGGGGCCAGTTTTGTTCAACATCTTCATTAATGATCTGGATGATGGGATGGATTGCACCCTCAGCAAGTTCATGGATGACACTAAGCTTGGGGGAGAGGTAGATATGCTGGAGGGTAGGGATAGGGTCCAGAGTGGCCTAGACAAATTGGAAGATTGGACCAAAAGAAATCTGATGAGGTTCAACAAGAACAAGTCCAGAGTCCTGCACTTAGGATGGAAGAATCCCATGCACTGCTACAGGCTGGGGACCGACTGGCTAAGCGGCAGTTCTGCAGAAAAGGACCTGGGGATTACAGTGGATGAGAAGCTGGATTTGAGTCAGCAGTGTGCCCTTTTTGCCAAGAAGGCTAAAGGCATATTGGGCTGCATTAGTAGGAGCATTGCCAGCAGATTGAGGGAAGTGATTATTCCCCTCTATTTTGTACTAGTGAGGCCACATCTGGAATACTGCGTCCAGTTTTGGGCCCCCCACTACAAAAAGGATGTGGACAAATTGGAGAGAGTCCAGCGGAGGGCAACAAAAATGATTAGGGGGGTGGGGCACATGACTTAGGAGGAGAAGCTTATTTAGTCTGCAGAAGAGAAGAATGAGGGGGGATTTGATAGCATGCTTCAACTACCTGAAGGGGGGCTCCAAAGAGGATGGAGCTCGGCTGTTCTCAGTGGTGGCAGATGACAGAACAAGGAGCAACGGTCTCAAGTTGCAGTGGGGAAGGTCTAGGTTGGATATTAGGAAAAGCTATTTCACTAGGAGGGTGGTGAAGCACTGGAATGGGTTACCTAGGGAGGTAGTGGAATCTCCATCTGTCATAAACAGACAGTTAAGGGTTAATTCCTCTTTTACCTGTAAAGGGTTAAGAAGTTCACATAGCCTAGCTGACACCTGACCAGAGAAACCAATGGGGGGACAAGATGTTTTCAAAGAGGGAGGAGGGAAAAAAGTCCTTTGTCTGTTCAGTAAGTTTTTGTGCCGGAGTGTAGGATCCAGGAATCAGCCATCTAACATTTCTTAAAAGTAGTAAGTATTTAGAGAAGGAATGTATTAGATTATTTTTATTTTCTTTTGTGACTTCTTTTGCATAAGAGGGAGAATCAAATTGGGTTTCTTTTGTGTAACTTTAAGGTTTTGCCCAGAGGGAAATACTCTGTGTTTTGAATTTGTTGTCTGTGAGAGTATCTTGCATGCTAATCTCACAGAGGTATTCCTTTCACCTTTTTTTTCTTTAAATAAAAGTCTTCTTTTAAGAACCTGATTGATTTTTCCTTGTTTTAAGTTCCAAGGATTTTGGATTGTGTTCACCAGGGAATTGGTGAGGGAAGAAGTCTTATGTGCCCAGGAGGGTGGGGGGTTAAAGACTTAGGAAATATTTGGGGGAAGGCAGAGTTTCCAAATGGCTCTCCCATAAATGTTTGTTTAAACCATTTGGTGGTGGCAGCTACTAGATCTAAGCTGGTAAATAAGCTTAGGGGTTATCTCATGCAGGTCCCCACATCTGTACCCTAAAGTTCAGAGTCGGGGTGACACCTTGACACCATCCTTAGAGGTTTTTAAGGCCCAGTTTGACAAAGCCCTGGCTGGGATGATTTAGTTGGTGTTGGTCTTGCTTTGAGCAAGGGTTTGGTCTAGATGACCTCCTGAGGTCTCTTCCAGCTCTTCTTCTATGATTCTATGAATAGTGGAGCATATGCATTATCTTATCATGGGGGCTGTCAGCTGTAAGGTAGGGAATGAGAGTAGTCTGTGGATTTAAGGATGGGTAAGTGAAAACATAGTGTTAGATGGAATCCTGTTGGTAAAGGTGAAGGGGTTGTAAAATTTAGCAAATGTGCATTTGTTTCTGGAGAATAGGCTCAGTGTTAGTGTGTAGAACAGGTGTAGGAACCTCCTCTTCAGTACAGCTCACCTCTACACAAAGTTTGTCATATCAAAGAGGTATTAAACTCTGTACTACAGAGGTCATGTGCCTTACTCCCTGAGTGATATGAACTATCTACAAAGGCAGTGTGAGAGTAGGTGTTATGGGTATACGGGACCATTGCCCAAACTGGGCAGAGTTAAGTTTTCTGGCATGCACTCCAACTCTGTATTTCCTGTTTTTCAGAGGTATGAGTTTTGCTCAACCTAGTATTCTGGAAAGGGGCATGAGACATCACCAGACAACATTAAAACATAGTTAAGGTTGCTGACTTTTTTTCAGTTAGTAGAGATATCACATCAGAAAGAGGGAGGTGATTCTTCCTCTTTATTTGGCACTGCCAAGATAGCATCTAGAATAGTTCCTTCAGATCTCAACACCACAATGCCAGAAAGACTTTAATAAACTGCAGGGAATTCAGAGCTGTCTCACAAATTATTAAGAGGCTGGTGTGATAGATTTATGATGAAAGATAAGATACTTTTTAGCAAATGATAAATAAGAGTGAATATGATAACATTTGGGGGGGGGGAAATGTAAGGTCTACACACAAGTGAGGAGAAGAATTGCTTAAGGTGGTCCAAGTCGCCATAAGTTGGAGTAATAGCCAAAGTGAGGTTTTCTGCTATTTTGACTTTCTTAACAATGAGATCCTTTAAACCAGTGTTTCCCAACATTTGGGATGCCAAACTTGGGACGCGGCAGGTAAACAAACCGGCCCGGCCCGCCAGGGGCTTTCCCTACACAAGAGGTGTCCCAAGTTTGGGAAACACTGCATTAAACTATGGCATAGTTGCTAAGGAGAATTGGTAGAAACCCTGTCACTTTGTAAATTACATTAGTGAATATGGTGTAAGGAACAATGCTGCATTAGCAGGAAATGACTAGGGCCGAAATATTTGAACTCAGTGCCTGAAGTTAGGCACCCAAACTTGTAAGTAATCTGACTTTCTCCAAACGTGCTGAACACTTTCAGCTTCCTTGAAGTCACTGGAAGCTTTGAGTGTACCACACCTCTAGAGTCAGGCCACTTATTTAGATCCAAAATATGGATTTAGGTGCCAAACTTTAGGTACACAAATTTTAAAATGTTGACCTTGATGGTCAGAGACCTTTTATGTTAGAAATGTCTATGCTTATTTCATTGTAATGCTTGATTATTATGTTTTTCTTTACTATTTTATAACCTCCGCAAAAGGACAAAAGTAAAATGTGAAGCTTGTAAACCTTTTCATCCCATAAATATTTGTTTTCAGATTTTTCCAATTCTAAGCTAACCGTTTCTTCTTTTGGAATTGAATTCACAGCAGAAGTTGTACAAAATTACATACTGTATGTAGAGCAACTGCAGCATAATTTTTGTCAACAAAAATTACCATACCATTAGAACAATATGATCTTTCAAGACTCTTGCCTCCTTCTTAGCAAATTTTGTAATTCTAGAAGCTAATTGAGTTTATAAATGGAAATTTGGCAAACTACCTAGAAACAGTTCAGGAATTATCAAACAGGGGCATCCTCTAGTTAGCAAATACAACAGGTAATTTGCCATCTATTTTTTTGTCTTCTCTATTGAATGTATAAATACAAGTATTCACTGGAAACCACTTAGTAAACTGATATTACTTAAGGAATTTTAAATGACAGACTAATTAAGACAAAGTTACTGCACACAAGACTCTTTAATTATATGGCCAAATCTGTAAAGGGGCTTCTTATTTTGTATGCAAATTTGCAAATTCCTATTTGCATCTATAGTCAATTGTGGGTACAAAATTAGAGGCTGGGTTCAAACCTCTTCAATTGGTTCATATTTTTTATATAGTGTTACATTTAAGAGCATTTTAAATGTACACTTATTAATATCTATATAAATGTAGAGTTAAGGAGATTTAGTTTTGAAAAAAGTTAATATGTAAATATGGGTGTTGATTAAAGTTTGTGGGTAAACGTAATGGAAGTTTGTAGTTTTGAAAATGTAAAATTTTGAATGTCAACTTTCTAATCCTCTGTTGTATGATATATGGAGATGCTAAAGTTGTAATCTTAAATTTATACTTAATGATAAATTACTTTAAAATGTAACATTGGAAGGTTGGTAATTAAAGTTGTGTGGGTTTTCATGCATGTATTGAATGGGAGACTATTGTTTGAAATCTGTGTGTGTGTGTGTGTGTGAGAGAGAGAGAGAGAGAGAGAGAGAGAGGATATTAAATCAATTATCATAAGAGTAGGGGGCTAATCTTTGAAGATTAATGGGTGTAAATATCACCTTAATTTCTTATTACCTTGCTTATTACCTTTGCATTGTCAGGAAATTCCCTTGCATGACATTATTTCTATGTTTAAGAGTCATTTGTGGTGGCAATTATTTATAAAAATAACATTTGTTCTTTGTGATAGGAGCAAAGGGCAGTATTGGACACTCCATCCTGATACCCATAAATCCATGATGAAGATAATAACTAACCTGGTGGAGCTTACAGTAATAGCAGTTCTTGCTTCAGTGTCTAAGTTTAATTTATTATTTCTCTTTCAACATACACACTCTGCTACACCATATTGAACAAGCTGAAAATTCAATAAATAAATGCATGCATTCATTATTTATTATAGAAAAAGAAAGCTACTACTGTCACTTCACAACCTATGGGGTCTTCCATTTTGCCCAAAACTGTCACAGTAGCATCAATACACATAATGAGAAATATGCATTGGTGGTGGATGGGGCAGGTGAGGGAGAGAAAGGGCACCGCTGTGCTGCAGCTGTTGCGGATAAAATTCTATTATTGTTATTGATGATCTGGCCTTAAGATTTCCACACTAGCATTACCTGTAATAAATAAATTTATTAATAGCTCTGTAATCCCCTGCCCCTCATTATGCTAAAAAGTGTTCTAGTTAAGATATTCGCTTACACATTGATTATTATAAATTAAGTTCCACACAGAAGGTGATCAATTTATAATGTTTACACACTAGATGTTTCTTTTAATTAACACTTAGCTACATTTGTACTATCAGTTCACTGTGGGAAAAGGCTTGGGCCAGATTATTAGCCAGTGTAAGTAGGTATTGCTTTCCTTACTTCAGGGGAGTTATGCCAAGTTGAGAATCTGGAACTTAATATCATGAAAATTATAGTAAAGTAGTAGTGTATAAGGATGCTTCTTTTGAAATTTAGCAAAGACTTTAGCTGCCTTTTCTGGATGGACAGTGGCTAGAGATCCCTATAGAGAGTGGCTACGTAGTGTTGCATTAACCAGGCACTTGCTTGTGCTACAATGTTGCCTCACAAAGACTATTAGATATACTTCCAGCAATAATTAAGAATGCTTAGAAGACAGCCTATATGGAACCCATCCCTGCCTCTGTTTGGCCCTAAGTTTTTATTGCACACTGATTACCACAAAATCTGAGTTCTTTCACACATTACAGAAGTGTTTTACATATTTTAAATTTCTTTCCTTCCCAATTAACTTATCCAAAATAAAATAAATGTTGGTACATAAATTAAAACCCTTACTCAAAACAAATTAGTTCCCCCCACCTCCTTCCTCGCGACAGAGATTTCTGTTCCTGCAGTGAGTTTCAGAATCAGGCTGAGAAATCTCTCTTCCCCACATTCAAGAACCTAACCCTGTGTTCCAGCAGATCACATCTTTTACAGCCTAAGGAGATAATTTACAAATTATTATTGTTACTTAGCATTTGTATTACAGTACTGCGCAGAAACCCCAGTCTGGATCAGTGCCTGTTGTGCTTAGTCTATATAATAGGGTGACCAGACATCCTGATAAAATCGGGACTGTCCCGATATTCAGTTGTTTGTCCTGCGTCCTGACGGATGTATGGTCGGGATGCCATTTGTTCCAATATTTTGGCTCGGGGCTGGAGAAATACACTGGTGAGCTTTTTTTTTTTTTTCTTCGCTGGCCCTCCGGCTTTTTTTTTTTTTTTTTTGCTTGGGCCCTGCCCCCCCATGTGTCCCAATATTTTGTTCTTGTCATCTGGTCACCCTACTATATAAACACAAAGAAAGACACTTCCATTGCCTTGAAGAGCTTCTTATTTAATGTAAGACACTAGAATAGGATAATACAAAATAAGGTGGATGGAGAAAGAGGGACGATCAGGTTAACGGTAATAGAAATACATGTTCTAAAGCAGGGGTAGGCAACCTATGGCACACGTGCCAAAGGCGGCACGTGAGCTGATTTTCAGTGGCACTCACACTGCCCAGGTCCTGGCCACCGGTCCAGGAGGCTCTGCATTTTAATTTAATTTTAAATTAAGCTTCTTAAACATTTTAAAAACCTTATTTACTTTACATACAACAATAGTTTAGTTATATACTAGACTTAGAGAAAGAGACCTTCTAAAAATGTTCAAATGTATTACTGGCATGCGAAACCTTAAATTAGAGTGAATAAATGAAGACTCGGCACACCACTTCTGAAAGGTTGCCAACCCCTGTTCTAAATACTAGCTATGTGCAAAACTCAATGGTTCAGAATAATTTTTAGTGTAAATTAAAAAAAAAAAAATCAACAAAGGACATAACAGATCTTTACTGTAATGTACAGAAAAGAGCCAGATTACAGGACTCATTTGTGTACAGTACGTTAAACTGAGTTACATGAAGATTGGATAGGGCCATAAATCTGAAAGAATAGATGCAAATATTTCAGAGGAATAAAGTATGTGGTAGGCAAAAGCAATTTTTACAGAATAATATTTCTTCAGGACTATAAGGATATGCATGATGTACATACTGGCTACTTTACCTTTGACACATTTGCATCACTATGGAAAAAGTGATGAAAAATTATATACGAAATTATCATATATAGTTACTTTTGTTTCTTTTAAATTGTTTGCATAATTTTGGTTTTAAAAGTAACTGCCAATCTCAGAGAAGAACAGATGGGTCTTTACAGAACTAAGATGAAATCTAAAGACGAAATTTTCATCCTAATCTTAACTGGGCCTCTCTTTTAGTGGCCCAGTTTAACTCACTTAAACTTGTAACTACTTGGCTGTGCCCACAAATCAGGGACTTAGACTATTCGTGGTTGCAATTTAAGTAATTTAGTTAATTACAGGTTCAGAAACAGAGGCCAGTTTTGAAAATGTGTGACTAAATCCATTCTTAATACCTGTATGTAGAAGAACATATACCTGGAAATACACAATAAGGCTAGGAAGGGAAAACAGATGGTCTTGTGATTAAGGCAGTAGACTGGGTCTCAGGAAATCTGGATTCATTACTCCCCATGCCTCAGTTTCCCACCTGTAAAATGGTATAATATCATCCATTACCTTATAGGAGTGTTGTGAGGGTAAATCCATTAATGCTTGCGAGGTTCACGGATACTATGGTGAAAAGTGTCATTAAAAATGCCTATAAATAGTAATCAAAATATATATTAAAATCCAGCAACAATTTCTGGTGACTTTAAGAACATAACAGTGAAGTAGGAGATTTTCCTGATGCCCTTTCACTCTTCCTAAAGTGGTCAACTGGACACCGTTCTCAACAGGATTAGCTGTAGGTATATTAATACGGACAATCGGATCATTATTTAGAAATCTGTGAAACGTAAGGGCTGAATCGTGTCCCAGCTAGCAGGGCAATATAGGTGTGCAAGGCACTCCATACCTCTCTGCACCAGCTACCCACACCACAGGTAACTGTGGGAGGGAATTCAGGATGCATAAAGTTCTTACTCCACTGCAGAAGTGGGTGAGAAGGGGTCAGAGCTATGGCTCTGCCCCCTACCCTCAGTGTGCCCAGCAGTAGAGTTACGCTGGTGTGTCAGACAGTGTATTCTGCACTAGGTATTGACCTGGCACAGTTTACTCCCATTCTTCGGCTATACCTCGATGCGAGGATGATCTCTGCCAAAGGGGTTCATTGGTTGGTTTTTAAGTGGCTGAGGAGCCCAATTCGTGCCCTGCAGATTTTCCCACAGAAGTGACACATGAAATCTTGGAGGAGACGTAGTTGTTGGCTGGACTGCTGTGCCCTTTCTTTCCTCCTTTGTCGCTTCTCTGTCTTATGAGCATGTCTCCTCAAAGTGAGCTGTGGCATGCCAAGTCCTCCCGGTTTGTTGGGTTGATGACTCCCTTTTTAAAAGGTGTACTTTCAGTATGTCTTTGAAGCACTTCCGCTGCCCTCTGTGAGCCCTTCTTCCCTGACTTAACTGAGAGGTGTACTTGCTTCGGGAGGCAATTGTTAGGCATACATACATTGTTACAATATTCAAGAAAGGGGACAAATCTTTGTGCAGGAACTACAGAGGTATTGCCCTCCTCTCCATCGCAGGGAAGATCCTTGCCCAGAACCTACTAAACTGCCTTCTCCCCCTTGCTGTAGCTTCAGGCCATCCTGAGGCACAAATGACATGATCTCTGTGGCACGACAGATTCCGGAGAAGTGCAGAGAGCAACACCAGGAACTGTTCCTGGCATTCATCGCTCCAGCCACTCCCATTACAGAGTAGTGGGGAGACCAGGAGGGAGCTTGTAACCCTGGCTGCTCCAGCAGCAGCAGCAGCACAACACCATAATGCCCCTTACACCGGGCAGATTGTAATGTTATGAGGTAGCCCTAAATTAATACTTTAAAATAAAAAAATGGTGCAAGTGTGTTGGGGAGAGTAGGTGAGAATTTACATAAATATACAATGATGGAGCTACCTAAATGTATCACAGTAGTAATGACTGTGAGGCAAACCTGCAGCCAGACCAGAACTGCTCAATAGGTACCATTACTCACCTCTCCAGCAGAGCCTGCAGAGCATAACCAGGGAAATCCTCCCTCTGAGCATAAACCAGGGCCTGACAATGATTGCCAGCAGTAAGCATGGCTATTGCTGTGTTGGCCAACTTCATATCAGTTAGCCTAGACTATCAAAGCTATGGCAAGAATATTTGTAAATCAGCATATCCTGCTATTTATCCTCTCTCCATTGTGAAAACAAACCATTTATTGCTACCCTTTGTTACCTATCTTTTAACCAGTTACTAATCCCTGAGAAGGCCGTCTGTCTTATCCCATGATGATTAGTTTGCTTAAGAGCCTTTGGTAAGGGACTTTGTCAAATGCTTTCTGAAAGTCCAAGTACATTATATCTACTGAATCATCCTTGTCCACATAATTGTTGACACCCTCAAAGAATTTTAGTAGATTGGTGAGGCATGATTTCCCTTTACAAAAGCTATGTTCACTCTTCCTCAGCATATCATGTTTATCTATGTATCTGTTAATTCTGTTCTTTACTATAGTTTCAACCAATTTTCCTGGTACCGAAGTTAGGCCTACCAACCTGTAATTGGGGGTATCTGGAGCCTTTTTTGAACTACAAAAATAAATGAGTAGAGAATGTGTCCAAAGTGATTCAATTTGTTTGTTTCTATTAATAATATGACAAACAAAATACCTTTTATTTCAAGGCGTTTCTTCTCCCCTCCTACTTGCCTTCACAAAAATAAATTAAGATAGAAAACCTAGGAGCTATAGTATAAAATGCTTTCCCCATCCCAAATTCCATATAAAGTATTACTATTTTACCTTATAATTTTCAGGACTACCCTTCATGGTGCTGTATTGATTTTGGTAATTGGCTTTATGACTGCAAAGGACAGAGTGTAGCATAGAGGAGAGGGAAGGACATGCCTTCTGGATGCTGACAGTTGCTCAAGGAGAGTGGATCAGTGTTCAACTATCACAGGGCTGGTCTACACTGGGGGGGGGGGGATCGATCCAAGATACGCAACTTCAGCTACGCGAATAGCGTAGCTGAAGTCGAAGTATCTTGGATCGAATTACCTGGGGTCCACACGGCGCGGGATCGACGGCCGCGGCTCCCCCGTCGACTGCGCTACCGCCGCTCGCTCTGGTGGAGTCTTAACGAGACGCGATATATCGATCCCGGATTAATCGATTGCTACCCGCCGATACGGCGGGTAGTGAAGACATACCCACAGTCTGAAGGGGTTTAATATCTAAGGGCTTGATCTTTCCACTGACTGCACACAGGCATACTTTTATTGAAGTCAGTGGGACTCTTTGGGGTGCATGTATATGCAGTCAACTGCAGAACTGGGACCTCAGGCGATGAGTTATTTTCATATAACTTTGAGTTGATGGACAAAATACATTAAAAATACAATTGCTTCCCTTGCATTACACAATAAGTTACTTCTAATGGGGAGGGGACTTTTGTGTGGTCGTATTATATAAAGGCAAATGTGAGAACTGAAGAGAGTTGATGATAAATAGAAAATGGCTAAAAATTAGTGACAACTGGATAACATGTTAAAATAGGAAAGTGTTAAAATAGCCTACAAGTGGGTGAAAATTATGAAAGTTTTAAACCAAAAAAGCTGCTGTTTTTATATTTTTGATTTTTCTTACCTATCTCCTGCATTCCATTCCGAAAAACTGTCATGTTGCACTTCCCCCCTATTTATGTAGGTATATTGTCTATTTCGGGCCAATTATGCTATCATAGAACTTCTCATAGTAGCAAGCATTATGGCAGGAAGTAGGTGTTTACAGGATCCGGCCTTTGGATTGTACATTTTCGTTTTCTGTTTGTTTGTTTTTTTTAATGCAGGGACTAGCCTTACTATGTATGTATTTATATTACCAAACTGTTTTGGGCACCCTGATTCTGCAGTTGATGTGTGAGAGGACCACTGCCTATTGAGGTCTCTGGGATTTAGTGTAGGTGCAACAGTCCACTCGCACAAAATCAGTTGCAGGAATGGGGCCTAAAAGTTTAATCCATAACCCATGAAGCCAAATCACACTTTGGATCAGCTCATCACAAGTGTGTACGGCATATTACACAGAAGATGCTAAAAGTTCAAAAAAAAAGTATTTCTTTTAATTCTACAATATATTTTAATATCTCATTTATTTTTTAGATCAATCCTATGCTTAGGATAAAGAACAAATTGACAGCTCTTGAAATAAAGCACCTTTATTTGTCTACAAAACAGGTACAGAAGAGAGACAGAAGCGGTGAAAACTTCCCCACACTATCCCATCCATGTGACTCATCCCTGACCTGGAGGGGACCACTCCCAGTGTTGAAAGGGGAGTTCAGCGTACATACTCATACCATTGACTCATTCATACTATTTCTCAAATAATATGATTTTTTTTCTACAAGCTATTTACACATAGGTAGCATATTCTACTACTGTGCAAATCAGAGTACGTAAGATACCTAGTGAATGAGGCAAGGTCCCCAGCAGAGTCCTACCTCATTTGCTCTGCACCTTACAAAATGTGCCCTACAAGATTATAAAAAAATAGCAAAATATTCTAATGTATTATTTG
Organism: Terrapene triunguis; assembly: GCF_002925995.2. Lineage (NCBI taxonomy): Eukaryota > Metazoa > Chordata > Testudines > Emydidae > Terrapene > Terrapene triunguis. The sequence continues at coordinate 9,338,298 of NW_020664490.1, forward strand.
AAAACTGGTAATCATTCAGTTGGATCAGAATGCATAGGCCCAAGGGAGTAGTTATGGTTTCTTATGAAACCTTAACTTTGGTATTTCTGGAGTATAGAGTGCTTCACTTAATATTTTTCTAATGTAACTTTCTGGAATAAATGAAAGACAGCATTTAACGTTCAGCTAATCCAGCTTGTTCAAGATACGATAATATTCCGTTGGCTTCTGTTTAATTTCAAGTTTATTTATTTACATTGAAATAACTTCAGCCTCCTTCCATTTACAGTAATATGGGCATGTACGATAGCATGCGCTATTCTTCCTGCAGGTTGCAGGGACATCTCAACTAATAACTGAGTCACACTGTCCACACAGTGCCAGCATGTCAGGGAGCCAGCAGACTCGATCTCTTAGCAACATCCTGGGTATAGGTGATTCTGGCAGGAGTTGCCTGATTCACTGCACTTCCTGATTGCTGGAGGGGTGGAGCTAAGCTATTACTTGACCCCACAGCAGCCAGAGCTGCTCAATGCATTTCATGCCAAAGCTGTTTGATCCTGCTTCCCGTGTCTGCCCAACCCAGCCTGGTCTTGTGCTCCTTTCAGTTCCTACCCTTCTTAGAATCATAATTATAGAATATCAGGGTTGGAAGGGACCTCAGGAGTTCATCTAGACCAACCACCTGTTCAAAGCAGGACCAATCCTCAACTAAATCATCCCCGCCAGGACTTTGTCAAGCTGGGCCTTAAAAACCTCTAAGGAAGGAGATTCCACCACCTCCCTAGATAATCCATTCCAGTGCTTCACCACCCTCTTAGAGAAAAAGTTTTTCCTAATATTCAACCTAAACCTCCCCCACTGCAACTTGAGACCATTTCTCCTTGTTCTGTCATCTGCTACCATTGAGAACAGGCTAGATCCATTCTCTTTGGAACCCCCTTTCAGGTAGTTGAAAGCAGCTATCAAATCCCCCCTCACTCTTCTCTTCTGCAGACTAAACAATCCCAGTTCCCTCAGCCTTTCCTCATAAGTCATGTGCTTCATCCCCGTAATCATTTTTGTTGCACTCCGCTGGACTCTTTCCAATTTTTCCACATCCTTCTTGTAGTGTGGGGCTCAAAACTGGACACAGTACTCCAGATGAAGCCGCACCAATGCCGAATAGAGGGGAATGATCACGTCCCTCGATCTGCTGGCAATGCTCCTACTTATACAGCCCTAAATGCAGTTCGCCTTCTTGGCAACAAGGACACACTATTGACTCATATCCAGCTTCTCGTCCACTGTAACCCCTACGTCCTTTTCTGCAGAACTGCTGCGTAGCCACTCAGTCCCTAGTCTGTAGCAGTGCATGGGATTCTTCCATCCTAAATGCAGGACTCTGCACTTGTCCTTGTTGAACCTCATCAGATTTCTTTTGGCCCAATCCTCTAATTTGTCTAGGTCCCTCTGTATCCTGTCCCTACCCTCCAGCGTATCTACTCCTCCTCCCAGTTTAGTGTCATCTGCAAACTTGCTGAGGGTGTAATCCACGCCACCCTCCAGATCATTAATTAATTCTTCATCCTTGACACCCTGGCTCTGATCCCTGGATCCGCTTCCTGACCACATCTCTGGCTCATTCACTGGTTCTGGCATTCAGTTTCTGATCCTTGGCACTGACTATTCCCTTCTCCCCCAGCTAGCCCTGATTGTTTACTTCAACTCAGTTCTGCTTTAACCTCCGGGCCTGGTCACCCCCACAGCTCTGACTGTTTAGATCTGACTGCCCACATCCAACTATATTTGACACACTATATTTGATTGCTCAGCACTGTCACTTTCTCACTCTTACTAGTACACAGAATTCCTCGGGGTTTGAGAACTTTTTTTTTTTTTTTAAAAAGCTTGATAAACCCTTTCAAGAACCACAACTCTGACTTATTTTCTTCGATGACTACTGACCTTTTTATCATCTTCCATAGAGTTCAGTTATGTGCTTTTTTCTACTTCAAGCAGCAGGTTAGACACATCAATGCCATCTTTAATTTCTTTACAGGTGGCCTGGAATGTGTTCAGTTTTGATGTGGCTGCAAATGGAAGCCAATCTTTACTTCCACCTTTAACTTAAGTGTTGGATATAGGATAGATCCGTCAACTCCAATTTCATCAAATAATCTCTTATTTCATGCAGACTTTCTCTGTTATTTAACAGAGTCAGAGGTCATACTCTAGTATCTTATTCTATTCCTTTCTTCTTCCAGAGACTTTTTAACTTTGAAGGTTATTCATCTTTTATTATCTTTTCTGATTACTTTCTTTGCAAATAAAATTAAGCTTGGGGAGCTGATGTCACCACAGCTGGGGCACCTAGAGTATATCTTTTTGTAGTTCACACAGAGAAGCAGAACTGCAGCTGATTTAATCTTCTAAGCTTGCCCTTCAGTTATTACATATCATTTTTTTTACCATAGCTTGTCATCACTGGTATTTAGGATGCATTAGATAAACGCAGCTCATTAGCTATGCACTGTTGAGCATGGTGCAAATAAACTCATTTGAAGTGACTCTTGCTCTTCTGATATTGAGTTCCAGTAAGCACAGAAGGAGAATGGTTTGCTCTTAAACACATAGGGCTTGCACCACTGATTAGGCTTTCGCAGATCTCTCCTTTTCAGCACCCAGTTTTCTCCTCATTGCATTGCAGACAATGCTTCTTCCTTAATAAATAAGGACGGATCTATCATTATTAGATTCTTATTCAAATGTAACATTGAAAGATTGGAATTAAGGTTTGTGCAGGTTTTCATGTATGCACTGAATATGATACTATTGCTTGAACTGTGTGCGTATGAGGATATTATTATGATGTTATTATTGTTATGTAGTGGGCTAATGCTTTAAGATTAATATTTTGTTGGTCCCTGTCAGAAGGCAGGATACTGGGATAGATGAAGTATTGGTCTGACCCAGTATAGCTGTTCTTATATATTCTTATTTTCATCCATGAAACCTGAATGAGATCAATAGGGTTGCATGGATATACATGGAAAAAGAGAAACTGGCTCTTGTCTTTATGATATTCTTCCACTTCAAGCTGATAATGATTTTGCTCTTAAGATTCTTTCGGCTACCAATCAAGACCCTTAATTCTGCACTGGGTCTGCCTGCATAGACCTGTGTCTGTCTGCTTGGAGTCCCATTGAAGTCAGTATGGATCTGTATTATTGAATCATGATGCAAGATGGAAACTTAAACCATTTTTTATGAAGTCACAGAAGCAATGGCTGAATACACATCGAGAGGAAAATTTCAAAATATTTATACAAGCCAAGAGACAAGTAAATAGGTCAGCAATGTTAAGCTGTTTTTGATAGTTTAAAAAAAAGTTTGTCAAACTACCCTGCTTAGCTCGGATTATGCACCACTGAAGGGAACTTTGTCACTGACCTCAGTGAGTACAATATCAGGCCTTTTATGAGCATCTGTTATTCCATACACAGCCAAAACATTTTCACTCAGCTACTGTAGGCTCAAATTGCCAATTTCAATGAAATTCAGAAACACCAGCAATTTATAAAAAATGATACAATTAGGCACTAAAACATCTATGAACTATTCACACAAACAAGCCTATTCATACTTTTAAACCTTCCACTCCCATCTTGGCACATTGTAAATGCTATTTCAACATAGTTGTAATTTAACGGTAATTGTTTGGGGAAATGCTTGCAATGAAGTGTGATAGTTTGCTATACTTGTGTCTCCTGCTGTTGGCAATGCTCAGAAGCCTAGTCAGAGAACAATGGCCAGCAAAGATCATCTGTCTAAACATTTCATTCTCTTCTAGGTAGCTAAAATATTAAATATACAATACTGCATAAATTCTGTCTGCCAATTAAAATTACCTTAACAGATGCAAAGGTATTTTCATACCAGATTTCTCTCTTCTCCAACAGATATAATTGTAATTAGTAACTTGTGATAATGTCATAAGGAATGTTTCATAATAAAGTAATATTCAGCATACTGATTTTACACAATCTCCATGTAGACATAAAAATAATTTAAGAACAATTATAACTGAGTTCAGATACTGGGGGATTAAAACAATGTCTGTTTATTGTAGCATTTTAATAGGTAAGGCTGAGTTCATATTCTAATTAATAAACTCTTGTGCATAATTTGGTGGAAAACAGGCAATTGCCTTATGTTAATCTGTGTAGCTAACTACCGGTGATGCTTAGGAAATAGGTCTACTTCAAGGTCTCCATGATTGCCTATTGTTCGCCTAAGGCAAGAGTTCTCAAACTGGGGGTCAGGACCCCTCAGGGGGTCACGAGGTTATTACATGGGGGGTCATGAGCTGTCAACCTCCACCACAACTCTGCTTTGCCTCCAGCTTTTATAATGATGTTAAATATATACTAAAGTGTTTTTAATTTACAAGAGGGGGGGGTTGCACTCAGAGGCTTGCTATGTGAAAGGGGTCACCAGTAAAAAAAATTTGAAACCCACTGGCCTAAGGGATCCAACCTGTCAAGAGATGGCCTGGAACTGTATAAAAACCCCTTGGGTCCTGATACTTTTTATCTCAGATCTGCTTGATGCTCCATGCAGGGGAAGCTTAAATCATAAGGCTGAGATCTCCAGTCCTAATCTGGATCACCCTGAATATGAACATTGGACTATAACCTATGAACTAATTCTTAAAGAACTCTTTGTCACTACAAAGCTCACCATCTCTACCATGGATCTGATCTCAGAACTGTACTTATATCTATATCTACACTGATCTTTTAACCAATACTCTCTTTTTTAAAATAAATTTTAGTTGACTTAATAAGGATTGGCTGTAAACTGGAATATTCATTAACGTGGGAGGTAATGTGTCCGATTGGGATTGGTAGAACTTTCTTATATGATGAATAAGATGTTCAGTAATCCTCATTGTATTTGATTTGGGTGTCTGGGTGGGGGCCTAAGGCTGCATTGCTTTAAAGGAACTGTGTTGTTGGCTTTCATCACGATTAATTGCAGTTTTAATCACACTGTTAAATTTCAATTGGTATTCTATTGTTTAACAACTATTTTTAGATGTTTTCCTACATTTTCAAATATATTGATTTGAATTACAACACAGAATACAAAGTGTATACAGCTCACTTTATATTATTTTTATTACAAATATTTGCACTGTAAAAATAATAAAGGGATAGCTCAGTGGTTTGAGCATTGGCCTACTAAACCCAGGGGTGAGAGTTCAATCCTTGAGGGGGCCATTTAGGGATCTGGGGCAAAATCGGTACTTGGTCCTGCTAGTGAAGGTAGGGGACTGGACTCGATGACCTTTCAAGGTCCCTTCCAGCTCTATGAGATAGGTATATCTCCATATATTCAATAAACAAAATAAATAGTATTTTTCAATTCACCTCAGACAAGTACCATAATGCAATCTCTTTATCATCAAAGTGCAACTTACCAATGTAGATTTTTTTTGTTTATAACTGCACTCAAAACAAAACAATATAAAACATTAGAGCCTACAAGTCCACTCAGTCCTACTTCTTATTCAGTCAATTACTAAGACAAACAAGTTTTTTACATTTACGGGAGATAATGCTGGCAGCTTCTTATTCACAATGTTACCTGAAAGTGAGAACAGGCACTTCTGTAGCCAGCACTGCAATGACGCTCATTAAAAAATGTGTTAATTAAATTTTGACTGAACTCCTTGAGGGAGAATAGTATGTCTCCTGTTCTGTTTTACCCGCATTCTGCCATATATTTCATCATATAGCAGTCTTGGAAGATGATCCAGTATATGTTCATTTTAAGAACACTTTCACTGCAGATTTGACAAAATGCAAACAAGGTACCAATGTAAGATTTGTAAAGATAGCTATAGCACTCAACCCAAGGATTAAGAATCTAAAGTGCTTTGCAAAATCTGAGAGGGACGAGGTGTGGCACATGCTTCCAGAAGTCTTAAAAGAGCAACAATCCAATGTGGAAACTACAGAACCCGAACCACCAAAAAAGAAAATCAACCTTCTACTGGTGGCATCTGACTCATATGATGAAAGTGAACATGCGTCAGTCTGCACTACTTTGGATCATTATTGAGCAGAACCCATCATCAGCATGGACACACATCCTCTGGAATGGTGGTTGAAGCATGAAGGGACATATGAATCTTTAGTGCATCTGGCATGTAAATATCTTGTAACGCCAGTTACAGTGCCATGTGAACGTTTGTTCTCACTTTCAAGTGACATTGTTTACATTTGCAGGAGATAATGCTGCCCACTTCTTGTTTACAAACTTGTCTGTCTGTGTGACTGGCTGAAAAAGCAGTAGGCCTGAGTGGACTTGTAGGCTCTAAAGTTTACAGTGTTTTATTTTTGAATGCAGTTATTTTTTGTACATAATTCTACATTTGCAAGTTCAACTTTCATGATAAAGAGATTGTACTACAGTACTTGTATGAGGTGAATTGAAAAATATAATTTCTTTTGTTTTTTACAGCACAAATATTTTTGATTAAAAATAAATATAAAGTGAGCACTGTACACTTTATATTCTGTGTTGAAACTGAAATCAATATATTTGAAAATGTAGAAAACATCCAAAAATATTTAAATAAATGGTACTGTTATTAACAGTGCAATTAATTGCAATTAATTTTTTTAATCGCTTGACAGCCCTAGTTTCTGGCAATTCATGTTGTCACATTTTTTCTTCAGTGTTTTAACCAGTGGGCTGCCTGACCTAGTAGTCTGATAGGTTTTTCTATTGACCTGATAATTAGTCTGTTACATTTCTAATTTTCCACGTTACAAAAAGGAGTCAAAGGAGAGTTTACATTGTAATTTCTGTTGTTCCCTATAGACCCGAGTCTGCTACCTTTACCAAGATTGAATAGCACACTACTCCACAAGCAGTTTTATTGATTTCATTCTGCCTACTTACAGAATACTACTACTGAACTTGAAAAAATGTGGGAATATGGTTTTGTAGACATAGCTTTTAGAGAGGTTTGTTATTACTAGAACTCTCACTCTACATTTTTCCCTTCCCTCTTGAACCTTCACACAAGGAGAAAAGATTGTTGACTCCCGAAAGCTAGAATCATTTCTACCTGGTTGTTCACATTTTTATATAAATCTTTTTTTATTGCAGTTGTACCATAATAAAACAATGTTTCACGAAAACCAACAAACTGAATAAATATTTTTATCTAGATTTTTAAAAATGTATAGATTTTGATGGCCTAAGGTAGTTGGTTACCTTAACTACTTCCAGGTTTGTATGTGTGTGTGTTTAAATTTTTAAAAGATGAAATGGTATGGGCACTTACTACTAGTCATAGTCATGAGAACAAACTCAGTCTATTTTATTATGCAGAATATTAAAAACAGAAGAGAAAAATGTCAATAGCGTCAACTCCACATGGACATGAGCTATTTTTAAATTGTTATTGAATTATGTGGGCAATATTTCACAATAAAATTAAAAGATTCTAGTGAAATCATAGTGAGTTTCTCCTATAACTGAAATGTCTAGCATCTCATTCTTCAGCCTCTATTTCCTGGCTTTTAAGTTTGTGAGTGAACAAACAACATAGGTGTGTAGGGACAAAATTAGAAAGGCCAAGGCACAAAATGAGATTAAACTAGCTAGAGACATAAATGATAACAAGAAACCCTTCTACAAATACATTACAAGCAAGAAGACAACCAAGGACACGGTAGGCTCATTACTCAAGGAGGGGGGAAGACAATAACAGAAAATGTGGAAATGGCAGAAATGCTAAATGACTTTTTTGTTTCAGTTTTCACCAAAAGATTAGTAGCAATTGGATATCTAACATAGTGAACACCAGTGAAAATGAGGTAGGATCTGAGGCTAAAATAGGGAAAGAAGAAGTTAAAAATTACTTAGACAAGTTAGCTGTCTTCAAGTCGGTAGGGCCTGATGAAATACATCCTAGAATACTCAAGGAGCTGACTGAGGAGCTATCTGAGCCATTAGCAATTATCTCTGAAAACTCATGGAAGACAGGAGAGATTCCAGAGTACTGGAAAAGGGCAAATGTAGAGCCCATCTATAAAAAGGGAACTAAGAACAACGTGGGGAATTACAGACCAGTCAGTTTAACTTCAATATCTGGAAGGATAATAGAGCAAATAATTAAGCAATTTGCAGACACCTAGAAGATAATAAAATAAGTAACGGTCAATATGGATTTGTCAAGAATAAATCATGTCAAACCAACCTAATAGCTTTCTTTGACAGGGTAACAAACCTTGTGGATGGGGGAAGCAGTATATGTGGTATATCTTGACTTTAGTAAGGGTTTTGATACTGTCTCACATGAGCCTCTCATAAACTAACTAGGGAAATATAGCTTAAATGGAGCTACTATAAGGTGGGTGCATAACTGGTTGGAAAACCATTCCCATTGAGTAGTTATCAGTGGTTTGCAGTCAAGCTAGAAGGGCATATTGAGTGGGGTCCCGCAGGGAGCTGTCCTGGGTCCAGTTCTGGTCAATATCTTCATCAATGATTTAGATAATGGCATAGAGTTTAT
>NW_020664490.1:9346951-9359252 GCF_002925995.2 Terrapene triunguis
TGACCTATGAGGAAAGATTGAAAAAATTGGCATTTGGATGCTACAGTGGAAGATTCTGTGTAGTTCAAATGCATCTCAGTTCTGAGCTGCAACAGCCCACTATTTTTGTATTTCATTAAAATTTTATAATTGAGACAGAGCATAGCAAAATTAGTGTCCTTATTAAATTGAACAGTTCCATTATTTGTGGCCCAGATTCTGACAGTTCTTTATAAAGCTGTGCAAAGTTAGGGGAAGGATAGAAGGAGGCCTCCCCCTCCCCCACCAAGTTCCTGGCATAGTGGTGAGAAAGGGGAGGCAGGCAAAGGCACATTCAAGGAACAGAGACTTTGCTTTCTCCATGTGTCACTGGAGAGCATATTGCCACAAAACAGAAAGGGAGTAGGGCCATGTCCTTGCCTCCCCTTTCTCACAAGCCTGTATGGATAAGTACACTGCATCCCTTAAGGAGTGTAGCAGTGAGTGTGCTCTCCCTGCATACTGGCTGTTTGTTCCAGAGATTTTCCAGGGTAGTATCATATCCCATTATATCCAATAACTATGGCACTGATCTTGCATACTGAAGTCACTGGGGCTCTGTGCAAGTGCAGGGATTTGCGTGCCCAGAACATCTTGCAAGATTGGGAGTTAGGCCCTGGATCCACAAAGGTACTTAGGCACATAAGTCCTGTTTTTAGATGCCACTGTGATCCCCAAAACTGTCACTCAGCTCCCACCTAAACTTGCTTGGAACTTAAGGTTTTGCAGAAAAAGTTCCCTAGGTCCCTAAGTTTTGGCCTCTGAGCATGTGCACTGCTGTCTCACTCTAGGAATATGGGTACCTATCTCCTGCCTAAGTCCCAGAGCAAACTAAAAAAAAGGTGAAGGTTACCACTCAGAATCATAGAACTGGAAGGGACCTCAAGAGGTCATCTAGTCCAGTCCCCTGCACTCAAGGCACTCTTCCAATTAAGTCACATGTATGGTCTTACCCAGTTGGCATGCTCAGCAGCCTCCTAACACATCACACACAATACCCAGAGAAAGACAAGGACCTCCCTTATAATCTTTAGCCCAAGGGTTAAAGCACTTATCTGGCATGTGGGTGACCATCCATTCAAGTCCCCTCTCTGCCTCATGAGGTGAAGTGATTTGAACAGGAATCTGTCACTTCTTAAGTGAATGCCCTAACCCCTAGGCTATAGAGTCACACTCTCTCTAGCTCAATTTGGGGTGCGGGGGATAGCTCAGTGGTTTGAGCATTGACCTGCTAAACCCAGCGTTGTGAGTTCAATCCTTGAGGGGAACATTTAGGGATTTGGGGCAAAAATCTGTCTGGGGACCTCCTGAGGTCCCTTCCAACCCTGATATTCTATGATTCAATTACTGAGTTAAGTGGAATAACCTCAATAGGAGAGATTCATAGTAGACTAGCCTCGAACCAAAGGGTTAGACCACTCACATGAGAGGTAGTAGAACCCTGTTCAAATACCATCTCATTAGGAAGAGGGAGGACTTGGTCTGTCACATTCCAGCTGAGTGTTCTAACCACTGGGCTAAAAGTTATAAGGGAGCTCCTCCAGGGCTGTTTTATGTATAGTTAAGCAGCCTCTGAGCACAACTACTGGATCAGGTCATACTTAACTTAGATGGGGGAGCATCTATCTTCTCCCACTTCATGGATCACCTGCCTTGTTGCAGCCCACACTTAGGTGCCAGTCACCATGAGAGGGGTGGGGCTTGGCATATATCCCATCAGCATCATGACTAACATAAGCAGCTCCCCACCTAGCTTTGTAGATCATGTGCAAAGTTGCCTCTCTCTCCCCATTCATCATACTAACTCAGGCTTTGTGCATCACAGCATTGTGCCTGTGATTTTTCTAGTAGCTTATTGTGGCACTGAGCATTGCAACACCTTGGTTACTGTGTCTGGTCAATGAATGGAACACTTATTGATTTCAATGGGAGCTGTGTGCACAGCCTATACCAAAATCAAAGAGAGCACTAATTAGAAAAATTTGGATATTCTCTTATTTTTTTCTTTTAATTTGCAATATGATGAAGTGCAAAGGAAGCAGCAAATAAACACCAAAGCTGAGATTAGTTTAGAGCAGAGTTTAGTGTTAGATTTTTTCTTTCAGAAAGTCAGTGCTACAATAACATTCACATTAGTTGATGAACACTCATCACATTTAAATGTTGCTTATCAAAAAGCAAACAGTATTGATTAAAGACAACTATTCTATACACTGATCCAGCTAAAAAAAGACCTCATTTCAGAAACATATTTCTAAAAACTAATGTGATCTTCAGAATTAAAAGAAGCCTGTAATTAAAAGCTGATGTGGGGAATTTTCCTCCCTTCTCTCACAGTATTTCCTTATATTCTGTACTGCATATTTAATCACTTTAACAAGGTCAACCTTGTTCTGCCTCAGTTCAATTCCTGAACTGAAAATCATACTTATATAGTGTTTCAGAAATACAACATTTTCCTCTTGCAACTCTTGATCAAGCATAGGACAATAACTATTACAAACTCAGTGCTGACACACACAACTGTTTTTTGTAATCTAAAGCTCAAGAGTGTAAATTAAAGCACAATCTGTCATGAACAGTCTGCAATAAGAAAGTTTATACAATAAGAGTCCAAACTAGGATTTTGTTGTTTTAAAATGAAGCTACTCAAATATGAAGAATAGTTAGGGTCTCTGAAATAGATGGAGAGTGTGGTGGTATGGAAAGATTCTGTTACTCGTTTCCCTATTCCCCCCCATTGAACCTTTTGTTGCTTTCTTTCTTTTTGCTTCTTCCATACAGGAGAAGACAGACTGGGTTCCCTAACAGCATGCACCCTCCTCATGGTCATGTGTGTCTGGGCTATACACATTGGGTAGAATTCACAAATATAAATAGGTGCTTAACTCCCACTGATCCACCAAATCACCAGGTGCTGAAATTCTTCAGGGAGATGCTGAGTTCTGCTGACCAATTGTGGCAGATGCAGCTTGTTAACCCAATCTGGATATAAGAGAAGTGGGAGTGAACACTTTAATAGGAGTATTTTAAGGTTTGGAATCAAGATGTTCTAAGAGATAAACTATAATCAACTAAGGCTGAGGGTAAAGCTAAATCCCACACAATCGATTAGTGTTTTTGAACAAAGTGGAAACTACTCCCATGGGTATGTGAGAAAGATCTAATGTGTATATAACTTTACATATTCAAATAATTGTTACTTGAGCTTGCCCAGAACAAGTAAAAGACACTTCTTTCCTCTGCTCTAGCTTAAGAAATAGGCTTGAAGGAACTGATTGCCATGAGATATCATTGAAGCCAAGAACTTGGCAGAATTTTTAAAGATTAGACAGTCATATGCATTACAAGAACACGCAGTGTTATAAAATAAATACTAAAAAGAACTTGGGAAGGGATATAAGCCCTCAAATTTGGGGGCATAACCCAGCCTTTAACCACTGAAAGCTTAGGAAGAAAGCTTTCCCTGAGGCCAGGATATTTGATAATTGCCTACAATAGGAGTTTCTGCCTCTTAAATAGCCAGTGCTAGCCACTGTCAATGCCAGGATACTGAACTTAATGGACTCATGGTCTGGCTGAGCATATTCTCTCTCTCTCTCTCTCAAACAAACAAAAGCTCAGAATATTAGGAAAATCTTTGTTGCTTCATTCACTGAGCTTTAAATCCCTGTTTCTGAAACTGCTTGGGTGATGTTCCCTAAACTTTCAGCCATGGTACGACAAAATGGAGGGGTTGGGGTTTCAAAATCAGATTTTTAAAACTTCAGTCAGGGAGCAGAGGCAGGGCTTATTAGGGGTGAGCAGCTTATCTTGTACCTCCACAGTGCCTAGCACACATAGGGGCTAGAATTAGGGGTGCTGTGGGTGTGGCAGCAGCACCCCCTGGTTTGAAGTGATTTCCATCATATACAGGGTTTGCAGTTTTGTTCAATGGCTTTCAGCACCCCCCACTATAAAACACTGTTCCAGCACCCCTGATAGCAAGGGGGCCTGTAGATGACTTCACAGCGGATGGGTCATTAGCAGTAAGTCAGGGGCCCCAATCAAGGCTGTGACCCCAGTCCCAGAGGCGAGCGGCGAGAACACAGGCTCGGCAGGGCCCCGACGCACCTGCTCACCTGTCTCCAGCTGGGGGGAGGGGGGTGCGCAGCCCGGCCACGCCCCCCCACGGGCTCAGCGCAGGCGCCCTGGCGGCTACCGCAGGCAGGGGGCGGCAACATGGCGGAGTGAGCGGCGGCGGCGGCTCCGGTTCCACAACAACAGCGGCTGCATCGGCGGCGCGGCCAGCGGCTCGCAGACCCGTGCCCAGCCCGCTTCCCAGCGCCGCCTCCGGGCCGGGCGCGGCGGCTGCTCCTCCGGCCCCGCTGCGGGGAGGCGGCCCCGGGCGGGCGGGCTCCGGCTAACGGGGCAGCAGCGCCCATAATAATCCCTCATTATAGCGGAGCGGCTGCCGGGACGGTCCCTGCGCCTCGGACCGGCTCCCTGCGGCCCCGCCGGGCGCTGCTGCGGTGGAGGCTGGGCTGGGCTCGGCCGGGGGCAGGTGCCGGAGGGCGCGGGGGGTAGATGGCGAGTGAGAAGCCGGTGTCAGGGCCGGACCCGCAGCCCGCGGGGCTCATCCCTGTCGGGGCCGGAGGAGGCGGCGGCAGCGCCGCGGTGATGGGGGAGCTGCGAGCGTCGGGCTCCGGGTCCGTGGTGCTCCCCGCGGGGATGATTAACCCGTCGGTGCCGATCCGCAACATCCGCATGAAATTCGCCGTCCTCATCGGACTCATCCAGGTCGGGGAGGTCAGCAACCGGGACATCGTGGAGACCGTGCTCAACCTGGTAAGGGGCCGGCACCCCTCCCCATCGGCACTCCTGCGGGCAGGGCTAGGGCAGCCCGCGCCCCCTGCCGACCCCCGAGGGACCCAGGCACCTACTACGCATCCTCCCCAGCTGGCGACTTCCCTTCCATAGGCACCCCACCCATTCCCCCCATGCAAATTCCCACCACTGCTCCCTCCCTAATCCTAAAACCATGCGTATCCATTGATTGCCCCTTTCCCCCACCCCGATCCCCTACATGCACCCATTGCTCCCTCTCCACCCCTAGGAGAGACCCTGGCATACTCCACCCTTCCCCACAATGCCGGTTTGTGAGACGCACACTCATCCATATGCAACCCACTCGCTCTACCGTGTACCTAATGGCTCCTTCCTCACCCCTCTGCTCAGCCTAAACTCCACACAGGACCTCAGCTGGTGAAACAAACACGTACTTTTTACAGTCTAATTTCCCTTCTCCTTCCCCTGCCCTGTCTTCTGTTGTGGAAGTGGAGTGGGTGCAATTTGTTTGTTGTATATTAGAACCAGTAATTAACTTCAGGTGCTTGCAAACTGCCAGATAGCCTGACCACTCATTCCTCTGAAGAAAAGGGGCATTTGATGTTGTATCTGTTTTTAATTGTATAAGATTGAAAAGCAGCCCGAGCTGGTATCTTTCCTTGCAGATGCAAATGTGTGAAAGATTTAACCCTGTTAGCTCGGAGCTAATCGGGTTTGATATGTTGAGTTTTTGCTTCCTTTTAATAAGTGTTTATTGCTACAATCTGTTGTGAGCAAACGAATCCCTTACATCTTAATCCCGTTCTAGTGTACCAAACTGCATTCTTGCCTCCAGAATTAAGGGTGTCAAAATGGTCTGTATGATGAAAATCATTATTACATGTGGGTAAAACACACACAACAAGAAAAGGATGTTGCAATGTAGCTCCTTGGTCATTCACTCACTTCATGGTATGAAAGAGTTACTGCAAGATTGTATGACTTAATGTTTTTGTGCTACCTACACTAAAGCCTGGGAAACCTACAGAAGTCTAAGGAGAGGGAAAAATGGATCTAAAAATGAATCACTTTCAATTATGTGTAATTTGGTGCTGCTCCTGAATGCAAGCTTCACTGCAGCAAAGCTTTTGAAAGCAGTTCAGTCAACGAAATATATCCTCTATTTTACTTATGAAGTAGGATAGAAAGCTACTGCTTAAGACTGAAGGGCACTTAATTTAAACTGCCATTCTAACAAACAAGTTTAAAATGTTTATTTTGTAACAAAAGCATGCACAGAGATAAAATTGTATCTGGCACTTTAAAACCATGTATTCTTCCGATGTTTGACAATTATTTGCATTTGACCTAATGCAGGCTGAATGGAAGAGCTGCAGCATTCAGAGAGAGACATGGGTTGGTTAGATCATTTTAATCTTTATGGCTTATATGGATGCACAAGAGTTAAAGCTCTTGTTTTGTGAATATGTCAAGTCAAAGACCGACAACTGATAGGAGTTTCCTCTGTTGTCTTTTCAAGCTGTTTTGTCTTTACAAGTAACCTTTCAGATAAACTATTGTGGTATAAGTTGTCAGAACTTGGTAGTCATCACTTTACTGGATATTATCCATTCATTTCACAGTAGCACTGGGAATAGGGAAATAACATGAAGTAATTTCTTTTAGTAGCTTCAGATAGATCATGACGTAAGTGTAGAGTGCTTAATCTTTTTCCTGTGTTTAACCTCACTTGTTGGTATTGCTAATCAAAAGGGAAGAAGTTTAAATTTGACAGCCTAATTGCTGATACACAAACTAACATTAATTTTTGGTTTTGGTTTTTGTTTGGTGATATTTCTCGGAAAGTCATAAAATGTTTGTTAAAATATTTGGTTACAGGATCTATCCACTGTTTGTTTAGTTATTGTTGAAATGTATGCACTTAAATCTAGAAATATGAATAAAGGTTGTAGTAATACTTTCAACATCAGGGGACACACGTGAACATAAAACCACTTGGGAAGCTACTGCAGTAGCTATGCATTCTGGATAAGTCATTGCTTAACAGATGGACTCAGGCATACAATAGCATAGAAAGAATATCATCTTTCTTTGATGTGGAAATATAATCTAACACTCTCCAGTGCACTGCATGACTAGTATGCATTTATGCTTATATTTTGGAAGTTAATTTGCTCACAAGTAAAACAAACAGAATGAGCCTGGAAGCTAGAAAACAAAATTATGATCCTGTAAACTACCAACGTTCCCCTGCTGCTGCATTATTGATTTTTTAACTCCAACTATTTAAAATGAAATGCGTTTCTTTATTTTTAGAGGTGGTGGGGTTTTTTTTTTTTTTTTTAGGAAAAGGTTGAGGAAAACAATTTATAGTTGCTATGCTATACTATTTATGAATGAGTGTCCTTTAGTTGTGTGCGCTAATGTGAATGGGCATTGTTTAAAGTGCTGTCTTCAATGACTTCTTGGATTAGATGATATAGTGTGCCAGTCTCTGACATTAATCTTGCCTTTAACTATCCCGTAGCACGTACACAAGCCATTTGGCGGTGTCTAGCTTTGTTTTGTTTAAGGGAGTCTACAGTAGGTTGGGCTTCTCTTACTACCTTATAGGTGGCTGTCCCAATAACTTCTGATTCTTGAAAAATGACATCTGTGATACAGTCTGTATGATGAAAATATTCTCTGTATCCAAACATAACATAGAATTGAGAAATTGCGGTCCCTGAATTGATGCTGAGCCGGCTATAATGTTGGGAAATCCTGATGTAAGAGCATTAAAGTAAAACTACAACATAACCATCAAATATTCTAATCACTACATTTAAGTAAAAGTGAATAAACTACTTAAAAATGCCCTTGAATCACTTTTTATATTGTATTTGTCTCAAATGAACTAGGTTTTGACTGAGAAATTCTTCTCATCTGTGGCATACGGGAAAGGTACAAAGATTGAGGTTTAAGTGTTGTTGCTGTTCACAATTGTTTAAAATAAACTGCTGCCTACATATAAGTTATTGAATAAATTGATTACCTTAAATTAACTCTGAAAAATCTGTTTGAGTATTCCAAAATTATGCCACATTTCTCGCATTTCCCATCAAGTGATCCAGTCTGAAGTAGTTCAAAGTGTACCATTTAAAAATCAACTTTTGACACTGCAGTGACATAGTACCGTTGTATCTTGTAGTACGGAAGATACTGTCACCACTGCAGGTACTTCTGGAGTGGGAATATTGGGTGTGTAATGGTGCCCTCTGTAGCAACAAAACAGCACACTCAAGCTAAATTCTACCCTCATTTTTACTCTTGCAATCCCATATATGTCATGGTAGAATTTGGCCCTTAATTATATTTATATTTATTAATATCCCAGCACTGGTTTGAAAGTTCCGGAATTAACAAACTGGTACATTAAAACATTTATCTGTTCCTTAGTCAAAGATTTATTATAGGGATATTTTCCTTTGAAGTTTTGTCTTGTGGAGTCAAACTGTTCAGGACCTTTATTTACCTCCATGTGTGCTGATATAGGTTAGTTTTGAACTATCAATTGTGGGGTTTAGTATCAAATTTACTCCTTTCCCCCTACTTCTTATGAAAGGTCATCTTGAAACTGAAAGTGTAGCTAGTTAATGGTCTTTATAGAAGATACTATGTTGACTGTCAAAGCATCTGTTAGGTCACTAACCAGAGTGCATATGTTGCTGTCAGTGCTCAAAGTAAGTTTTAAGGTTTGAAGCCAGGTAGAAAGAGGATGGCTGAAGCCTGGCATAACTTCTAGACATATAGAATTTTTTAAAGGGCTAAGAAAGATGGACTTGGAGACAAGCTTTATAATATCGAATTGGATGCAGTTCATAGCTCTCTTAGGAGCAGGATTATTGATCCCCTTCATGGTGGTGCATGGACCTTCTGTAACTAAAGTTTTGCTCTTCTGTGTCATAATGTTTGAGAAAATAATTGGACAGGATCAATTTGGTGAATGAGACTGGGGAATCTACTGACTATTTCTCCTCTTAAATGTAGTGGCAATAAAATTGGTATGGAGGCTATCAAAGCTCTGAGGATCGTGTGGAGGAAGAACTATTTCCTTAGCCTTGGAAGATTTCTCCCCCACACAAGAACTGTTCAGATTGTATTCTGGAGCTAGAATTAGTGTTTAAAGAGAAACTTGTACAGGTATAACGACATCAGTGTAGTTATGTTGGTGCAGCCCTTTAATGTAGATACATGGAATTGATGTAAAATGGGGGTTGCCAGTTACAGATGCATCTTAGGCTGGTGGAGTGTAGCACATCTGCACTTGGGATTTGTGGGGTGCGAAATAGAGCCTCAGGTATCTTAAAGTTGTTGTTTCAGGGTGTGCGTTTTCCAGATTTTAGAAGTAAATGCTTCATTAGTTTACATTTTATTTGCACTTGGAAGGGTTTCTTAACTGTAAAAGCTAGGATGCATTTTTTTTAAATGAGAGCTTAATTTGCAGTAGCAGATGAGGTAAGATCCCTGCGGAAGTTTCCTCTCCCCTTTGAGTGGATTTGTCAAGCCTTATGCTATATTATGGCTCTCCTAGTGATAGTTCAATGTAGGTAATGAACTTTTTATCCCCCTTGACACTGACAGTTTCTCTTGCTAGAGTGTATTTGGAAACAAACTTTGTTTATAAATCTAAGAGAACAAAAAAAGCGTATAAAATCATGAATATAGCACTATATTACTGATGGTATACTTAATGGCTAAACTCAGGTGTTTGGCAATTTCTAAGTTTCCTTTTGTATTGAAAGTTCTGATGGATGGTCCTATAAAAAGCCAGATCTGGTTAATCTGTCAGTTTGTTTTCCAAGCATAGAAATATACTGTAAAATATTTTCCAGAAAGTTGGTAGTGCTCTTTATCAAATGTTGTGTTTACATATCTATGTAAAAAACCTTGGCATGAGTGCAGTCACTTGTGGAATGTGCTCTTAAGGTTGAAAATAATTGTTACAAGTAATAATGTACTTCTTAGTATGCTTGCTTTCATTAATAATAATAATAATAATAATAATAAAAAATAAAAGCACAGAGTGGCATTCCAAATAGATGATTATTTCATGTGTCTGTCTGGAAGTGCACATAATTTAAAAAAAAAAAAGCATAACTGCATTTGTTTAAATTAATCCTTCAAATTAATGTTTGTTTCAGAATGAATAGCCATTCTACACCAGTGTTGGATTTCTAATAATGGGTTTTCATTTAAACACATGGAATATTTAATACAATATTCACATTAATGTATCACTTTAGTGTTGAATCAAAACATAAGTCAAGAAATTCACAGGTTACAGTTTCCAAAGCAACCTTTACTCAGCCTCATTGAAAGATATAAAAATTCAAAAACTTTACTGTTAAGGTTACTCAGTACAGTTGAAGAGAAGCTATACCATCCTTTGAAAAGAACAAACGAACATGAAAATAAAAAGCTGAAGTTACAAACATTTTTACATCAACATCCAATTTGTATATCGTTAAACAGAAAGGGGGAAAGGTGAATAACTCCTTCATATACATGAGGGTGTATATCAAAATATGGATTATAAAGGAACTGTCAATCTGAACTATGGAGCTGGAACCAGAACCTGCATCACATAAAACGTATGATTTTCTCTCAATTTCTCCTTGTGTATATATCTCTTTACATAATTGTCTGGAGTATATATCCATGGTGTATATGATATGGTGGTGGGACCATTGGGGAAAGTGGAGCTGGAGCCAAGGCACAGAAGCTCTTCTGAAGTCTGCACCTAAAGCTCACTTAAGTTGCTTAGGGCATGGTCTGCCTAATGGTGGCTCCCAAAAAAGTACTCAGTCTGTTGAGGTGGAGCTAGGGGTTGCCACCCATCCAGGTTTTACCCAGACAGTCTGGTTTTTGGCTTCTGTGTCTAGGTGCCATTTAGGGTTGCCAGGTGCCCGGTTTCCAACCAGAAAGTCAAAAAGCCTGCTCAGCCAGGCCTGCCTCCTACCTGCAGGCAGGCTCCTTGTCAGGCTGTAGCAGCTCCTGTCCTAGCCCTGGAGCAGAGGGAGCACAGTTTGGGTGGGTGGGGGAGGTGGAGATGATCCAGTGAGCGACAGGGATGTGAGGGAGCAGAGTGAGTGACGGAGGGCAGGGTCTTGGGGGGGAAGAGGTGGAGCAGGGGTGGGGTCTTGGGGTCCAGTTACCAGCAAATTGAAAGGTAGCAACCCTAGATGGAGCAGAGAACATAAATGTAACTTGAAGGGTTGTGGGGGAGAACTGGAATGTCTGAAGAGGCATAATGGGAGATCCAGAGGCAGCAAGGGTCTGTTTTGGTGATGGTGGGGAAATGGGATCTGGAGAGTGATGTGAGGTAGCTGTGGTCCTAGGGTCAAACTGTGGGGGAGCTGGAATGTTGAGGGAGTTCTTGGGATAGAGTATCAGAGGGGTAGCTGTGTTAGTCTGAATCCACAAAAACAACGAGGAGTCCGGTGGCACCTTAAAGACTAACAGATTTATTTGGGCATAAGCTTTTGTGGATAAAAAAACCCACTTCTTTTGATCCATGCATCTGAAGAAGTGGGTTTTTTTACCCACGAAAGCTTATGCCCAAATAAATCTGTTAGTCTTTAAGGTGCCACCAGACTCCTCATGGGAGAGAGTGGGGCTAACACCTCAGACAACTAGAACCTGGGATCAGAGACTTTTTTTGTAGGGAAGGAACCACTTCCATACTTGATCAAGTTATAATAGGTAAATTTTGTTAAGAGATTAATCTTTTTCAAGAGCCTCTGAAGGCTGTGGTGGAATGGGTTGGAATGTTGTGACAGAACATGAAGGGAAGCAATGCTAACTGGACTGTATTTTTATATGCTCGTTAACTGGAGTATGCATCTTAATAGGTGGTTCCCATTAGAGGGATCCATTTGCTGACTACTACTTTCTCGTTTTAGTCACTTTATAATATACTGTGTTCTTAGTTTTGAATACCAAACTACACTTCTGCCCATTTAGTAATGTAAATATGAATCTTATGCTGAGAAAATATGCAGATGTTCAAAATATGATAAATGCTATGTTGGGCTCCCCAGGCTTTGCCCCTCATCAGAGGGTTTCAAATTAAGGTAGAGGAAATATAGGCACATGACTTCAGGGGTCCACCTCCCAGAGTTGTCATGATAGGATCAGAATTTAAGCTTTCATTTTAATAAAAAAGTTTCCAGTCCTCATGGTTAGGAATAAAATAAAACCTGAGAAAGTGGACTCAGTGATGTTTGCCTGAGTTTGCAGAGAAATTCTGCTGGACCAAAGTAGACAAGGCCCCTGTTTCTCTGCAGGAGACCCAGAGTAAAAATTTGCAAAGCATCAGAGTGACTTAAGAGCCTAAATCCCACTGACTTTCATTTAGGGTACGTCTATACTTACCTCCGGGTCCGGCGGTAAGCAATCGATCTTCTGGGATCGA
>NW_020664490.1:9359652-9408900 GCF_002925995.2 Terrapene triunguis
TTTGAAGGGGGACAGTTAACAATAAAACATGTCTGAATTTTCTACTGCTACAAGTAGTACTTAATTCTACTATAAATGAAAGATTAAAGAAGAAAAATGGCTTTTCTGTTTTTAGGTTATATTTTGTATATAGTTTCCCCCCCACTAACTGATCCTTGTTTGTGTGAGTCTTTCATACCAGTAATAGAATAGAGAAAACATCACAGAAAACGAGGCATGGAGGAAATCTATTTTAGGGTTTTATAAAGCAACCATCACTGTGTTGATTATAAAACCACAATTATTAGAAGGAGTCAAGCCAGTGGAAGTACCTGAAACTACTTTACTTTAAACTTTTTTTTAAAATTGACAATGTATTTAAGACCTGCTAGGCCTGCAGTGACTTTAAAATGTTAAATATTGCACCTATATAACATTTGACACAAAGACTCATTATTCAGTAACCACGCTTACATATTTCTTTAGTTGAAATGTTTTGTGTACCTATACTGTCTACAATAATTTGTATGAACAATCGAGAGGAAAAAAGCTTACATTTTAAGTCCATATGCAGTCTTTAGATCACTCCAGTAGATACTTAGTCTTTTTGTTCTGTGTTTGGACAGAGCCAAGCAAAAAGGGGTTCTGATCTGCAACTGGGTCTTGTAGGCACTATGATGATACAAATAACTAATATAATATGATGCTACAGTTTTATTGGCTTGCAAGCTATAGTATTGCAATATACCATAATCTCAAGGTGGATTGATTTAAATCGCCAATTTTAATCATGATTTAAATCAGCAGGCAGGAAAACTTGATTCAAATTATTTTAATCTTGTTTTGGATTTGTACGTTCAATTTGTCTAAAGGGTTGATTCTCACTGGTTGGTAACCATTAAAACATTGATTTGCAACTAAATATAGCCTTTACACTGTTTGGTGCTTCTTTTACTAACCGGGGGGTATGCTCCATCTATACACATTTAAGGTATTGCATAGCTTGACATGTTTATTCAGCTACTTAATTTTTCATTTTTTTTGTCAGAATATGGTGAATGATACATTTCTTATTCACTGGATTGATGTTTTTAATTCTATTTGTGTGAAGCTCTGTTTGGATGGAAATTAAAATGCAGAAAATTTTTTAGAAAGTTTTATTTAACTATAAAAAAAATCATTCTAAAATGTGCTGGATACATTAAAAATTATCAAAATGCGGTTAATAAAACAGATTTATTAAGCAAAATATTATCTTTAGTTAGTGAAATAAACTGATTGTTCTGGACATCATGCCCTTCAAAATTTTAAAACTAGTAGATCTCAGCATCACATTCAATTTTTATTCGTAGATTGGAAGAGGAAAATAAGCTTCCCTATATTTTGTACTCCCAGTTGGTGTTTCAACCTTGACACAACTAGTTATTGAACTGAATAGTTGCATAACCTGAAATGAGGTTTGCCATGACTGTTAACCATGTGATTAACTCTTTTCTAGTGTCTATTTTGTTTACCTCCCTTTTCACAGAATCTGCAGCACTTTGAAAAGGTAAAATTGATTGGTAGATTTTTGTTTAGTTTCCTTGATGAACATAAACATACTGACCATGTCCTGTCACTTTAGTCAATGTCAACCTGTGACCTTACACTAGTACTTAAAATAGAGCTCTACTGATGTTCAGCAACCATGTAGAATGGGTAGTCAATTATTTTTTGTCAAAGTCCAGACTCTAGGGAAAATAATAAAATAACAATGATGATGATAAAAAGATTTTGGAGTCCATTCAAAAGTGTCTGTCGGTCTGGATTTGGCCTGCAGTCTGCATATTGACTATCCCTGCTGTAGAACCTGTTGACGTTGAGATTTGCAGCTGCTTCCTTTTCTTGGATCACACTCAGACCCATTATTCAGGAGATGGGCAAGAAACATGTGGCATGATTAAATTACCCTTGTGCTGGTACTTGCTAGACGCTTTCATCTTCCTTCTGTTTGTTTAATGCTATTTTCCTTGAGAATGCTTCTAAAGTAAAATTTACATCTGCATGTGGATTTTAGAGACCTCTGAAATACTGGCTCTAAAATCAGAAGCTTTGCTCTCAAGATTAAACTTCCAGAAGGAGCCCCTGCAGGATGCTGGCAGAGAGCAGCTAATGTGCACAACATACATGCTCAGAAAGAAACAAAAGGCAGGATTCAAACTCGCAGTATATGGATGCTCTTCAGGTTCAATGGTCACATCATATCATCCTTGAAACTCTCATTGACATCAAGCTGCCCGCATACACTCAGGCTTGCAACAGCGCTCCAGTGCTATTGTATATGTGCAAATGACTTTAACTTATCAACTTGGCTCAAGCCACATTGCAGATTCAGCTTTTACCCTAAGTAACTTGTTAAGCATAGTTTCCCTAAAGCGGCAATGGATGCCAGACAGGGGCGGCTCCAGCGCAGCAAGAGCGTGCGGGTGGCGGCCTGCCGGTCGCTGTGAGGGCGGCAGTCAGGTGGGCTTCGGTGGCATGCCTGCGGTTTTGGCGGCGGGTACGTCGAAGCAGCGGGACCGGCAGATCACCCGCAGAAACGCTGCCAAATCCGCGTGACCGCGGACCGCCTGCAGGCATGCCGCAGAAGTCCGCCTGACTGCTGTGCTTGGGGCGGCAAAAAACAGAGAGCCGCCCCTGATGCCAGTCTCTAGCTAAGAAGTCATGAATATGTAGTATCAGATTGGCAGATTCATAGGCATAGTATGAACTCCAGGTGTTAACAGAAAAAAGTTATAAGGGGTATAAAATATTGATATGAGGTGATTTTTCTTGGTTACTGAAACTTGGGATCCTCTTATTTAGACTACTTACTCTATTCTGATTCCAATGAGGGACAACAGTTTTCAGGGTAATCTGAGTAGGCATATGGATTTTGGAGCACTTGGACAAACCATTGTTTAAACAAGAAACTAATCTCATTCTTCACTGTAGTGATGCTGCTGGCCCAGTATAATAGTGATTTCAGGTTTGCAGCTTCTGTGTTTGTGTTAGTGTACTTTTGGCTACTTTAGATCCTTGTAACTTCCTAGAAACATGGTACATATAGGTTTATTTGAACTGATTGTATATATTTGAGAGGAAATCAGTTTTTGAAAAAGAAAATTCACAAAACAGTTTTTAAAAACTGTTTCCTTTGTTTGTATACAAATTTCTAATTGTTACCACGCATGCAGAGTGTTATTTAACGTACTGCTATGTGTGACCAAGAAGTGAATAATAGAGGATGAACAGGAAGTGATGCAGGCTATAATTTATAGAGGACAGTGTGATTAAGACATGAGTTTGATTGAAACTTCATTTAAAGAAACGAAGTTTTCTGGAGGCTTGCTTGTGCTTTCAAAACAAAATGCCGTGTCTTGAAAAATTACACCTAGTATTTTTTGTTTAGTCTGAAAATTGAAATCCTAGCTAAATAGTATGTACATATCTTAGTGAGAAGAGTTCTTTTTAGCACTGTAATAAAAAGATGCTGAGGCATTGTTGAAAATTACTGCTTACAGTTGCGTTACTGAGGAATTTAGCATTTTGCAACAATTGTTAACTCCAGTCATTACTATGGATTGTAAACTGTTTTCAGTCTTTTGCATTGTAGCACTTTTTTATGCTAAGGGCCTGATTCTTCTCTCATCTACCCTACTGTAAATAATGAGTAAATAATTTTAAGCAATGAGTTGCACTGGTTTAATGAAGACAAAAGCAGATCCAGAGTTTTCATTCCCATACATAATTTGTTGTATTTTTCCTTAGATATTTATTTCACTAATATTTGAAAACTATTTAAACCAATGAAGTAAAAAATGCATGGAAAAACTATTGTTCCTCATTGTCTGTGGGGACAATGTCGAGTAGGGAAGAAATGCATTGTCTGCTTCGTTGTGACCTAGCTTTGTTTTCTGAGATGATGGATTTGCTTAAGGAGTTGAAACTGTCCTTCATGCTAAATATATGGAGAAACTTTGTGCCATCTGTGGGTTAATTCCTCACTTGAAAAGGCAGAGACACAAGTTATTTTTAAACAAGTCGTTGTTAAGCCCTTGCTCAGAAAACTATATAGCAAATTATTACTCATTTTAGTGATCACCTTCAAAGCTGCGGTGGGAGCAAAACCAGTTGTATTTGAATTCCACATTCTCTCAATTCCTAATAGTCATGGGTTCAGCTTGATGTATGCAGTGGAGGGTGGAATTGTATAAATGGGGGTTGATCTCTTCCTGGTGATGAACAAGGGTAGTGTGTCCATGGTGACCGTACTAGATGTTTTGGTGGTAGTTGACAGAATGAAGTCCAGGTGACTCATTTAAAGGATCATGCTGGTCTGAATAGTAATCTCACTCTTTAGGAGTTTCACTTTTTCCTCAGAGGTCATACAGAATAGGGCTGGGCAGGTGCTTGTCCTCCACAGCACTTGCACATGCAGGTTTTGTACATGTATTGGTCTGGTAATTCCTGCTTTTGAATATGAATGTGAGGATACGTAGACTTCTAGAGGGGGAGTGTTACCAGTAAACTGCTGGCACTGAGCTTTTCATATTTGATCAATCCCAAATTGTACAGTTTTACTCATCCAGTGTCTGAGATTGGGATGAAAGTATGTGAGTTGTAGAGGTCAATTTAGCCAAGACACAAGTTATGTTTGTTAGTATGTGAGGCATTTGGGTGAACGGATGAAAGCTTGTGACTGTTAATAAAAGTCCTATCCTATTAAAAATAGGTGCCCAGCTTTCACCCTGATGGCTTAGAGCTTTGAGATCTTGTTTTATCATTATATCTAGATTCTGAGGCATTCATGTTGGACCACATTGCTTTTAATAATGTCTAGCTGCTCAGAAGGCTTTAGCTATAGTGCACACTTTGCAATGGTGTAATACATGCCTTATTCTAGCCTGTAGGTGAATATTATAATGCACTCTACATTATAGAACTAATTAAAATATCATTTGTCCACCTATCATATAGTAACCACTATTTCCTATTCTCTGTGCAGGTAAAAACTGCAAGTATCTGACACCATGGTATGGTAACAAGGCAAATGATACTTAGGGTTATTAGTATAGTAGGCAAATGCAAATTTTTGGCAGTACCTTGTTTTAGTGTCCATACAGTGTGTTTTGTGGATTCCAAATGTCAAGACTTTAGTTTCAAAAGAAACTGCCCCATGACACCTTGTCACTGTTGAGCACTTTGAAATATGAGAACTTATTAATGCCTTTGTCCTGATTCACAAGTGAGGGGACAGTGAAACCACTTTCATTACATTTCATTACTTTTAATGAAAACGTCATGATAATATTTTGTTATGTAATTAGCTAGGAGTTACATATGTTATGTCCGTATCAGTATCTGTATTAGCAGTATATTTTGCTAGTATGTCCCCTTATCCCCCTGAACCAAGGCATATTCTAGTACTGTGAGCATGCTCACTTAAAGTCTTACATTCACTCATGATGATTAATTTTCAAATTTGGGCAGTTATCAGTAAAAGCAGCTGCAAATGCGGCACAAGTGCACCGCAAGGAAATGGATGCAGCCCTTGAGTCACTGGTTACAGTTGTAACACAGGACAATATCTTTGATCTGAAATGCTACAGAGTTGTTTCTGGTTTACCAAGCCCATGGAGGCCAGAAGCTTTCATGCAGATAACTGATCAAGCACATGCCACATCACTTTGAGGAACTTCTTGTGCTGTTGTCTCCAGGCACTGCAGGTATAATTATGTTCAGAAGTAAGGCATAAAATGTGCTCAAGTTAGTCGACGATGATGATGATGATGATGATTTTGACATTATAATCAGAGTTGGAAAACAGTTTGTCCAGTAGGTCAGAACTATTGTACCAGATAAAACATGCTACAACATATGCACGAAGAAAGATACTGTTGCAAATTCTGAGTGATCCTGAATTAGCATTGCTTGCTAAGTTATCCTCTAAATTAGATAAAACTCTGCTCGTTCTTCTCATTGACAGTATCATTACAAGTGTCCTGATAAATCTTCCACCTAGCTTATAGATTGGTTTTGGTGTACTGCTGAGACTCAAAAGCCCATGTGTTGGCTCCTGTACTAACATCAGTGTTCACTGATGACATGAAGATTCCCAAGGCTGTCTAACCTAAAGAAGTAGCTGCAGACAGACTTGTCAACTTGACATACTTCACAAGAAGTCACCTGCATAGTCATTGAAGGTTTTGCAGTGCTTTAGGTAAGTACATTGGCCAGAAAGTGGTATCATCAAGGACTGTGTGACCAATTTCAGAGACTACATTGAACGCAAACTAGCAGCAGGTGATGTATACCTTGTCTTTGATAGGTACAAAGACTTCAGCTCAGAGTGTCTAAAATCTAGCAGAGCTACAGAAGTGAGCAGAAAGTATCAGTTTACATGTACACAGCTAGCTCCACAGAATGTTGTCTTGATGGTTACAGAAAATTGTAAATGATTGACATCATTTGTACAGAACTCATTCAAGAGAAGAAGTTACTCCAACACACTCTAAAGCACAAGGTAGTTATCACAGGCAGAAAACACCCCAGCTGAAGTAAACCAGGGAGTTGTGGTGATGAACAGAGAATAGATGGCTATCTTGGCTGGGGAAGCTAATATCCTTGTACAACAAATGGTGATGGTTGCAAAAGATGGTGATGGTTACCTTGAACAGGGTCCAACACAGAGGTCTCAAACATGCGGCCTGCAGAGTTATTTCCTGCGACCACCAAGCTCCCCTCACCCGCCAAGCCCCCAGTGTGCCATGTCCCTGCCTATCTCCAGGTGCTTCCCGCTGCCAAACAGCTGTTGGGTGGCTCTTAGCGCTTTCCAGGAGGGAGGGGGAGGAGCGGGGAGCTGCACGCTCAGGGGAGCAGGGGTGGGGATTTGGGGAAGGGGTTGGAATGGGGGTGGGGAAAGGGTGGGAAGAGGCAGGGAAGGGGTGGAGTGGTGGCTGGGCTGGGGCAGCGGGGGGTGAGGGGGTGCTTTTGATACCTTTATATGAAAAGGTGTCAGTGATGTGGCCCTTGGGCCAATGTACTAGTCCTCATGTGGCCCTCGTAGTGATTTGAGTTTGAGATCCCTGGTCTAACATCTCCGGTAACTATGGAATCCTGCACTCCAAGGGAGAACTATAACAAACTGCTGTGCTTCAGCTGAGCAACACTGGAACATTGTACCATGCACACTCAGTGTAAGAGACAGTAGCATCCTATCTTGGCTCCCACAGGAACCACTGTGCCAAAGATTTTGCAAGCTGGATACACTCGCTCTTTGCTGGGTGACATCAATGCAATAATGCCTGATGTAATTGAACAGTCAACCAAATTCATGGCTGTAAGCTACAATCAAATTGTGCCACCATGTCAGAAGCATGGCAGAAATCATGAGCAGCAAAAATTGGCAGAGGTATTGGTCAACGCCAAAGCTCAACTTCTTACAACAGAAAACTGAAGAATTTATAGGAAATATAAAACGAGCATCTCTTGAGGCATGTGTGAGGAAAGGTGCACTGGATCCAGCCGCCACCCCTACATGATCCACTGCTGTGTGGATGAATACATAATTGTTTCAAGTCATTTCCAAAAACTGTACCAAACAATGTTTCTTACTCCTCCAAGTATTTGGAAGTTAATCAAATTGCAGTGACCTGACAAAATCAGCGTTAACATTTGTAGAATACAGTGGCAAAGACAAGTAGTGACCTGTATTACTCGCATTAGGACACTTAACTGTATTTCTAGAAAGAACACTAATAATCCATTTATAATTCCAAAATGAAATATTTGATTCAAATTACTATAATTGTTAAATATATTTATAATTTGCATATTTTTCACATTAGTGGTCATTATCAAATGACAATTGAGATCTATTCTATATCCCCAAGCTCCCTCCTCATTTACCCCTCTTATTCAAATATGGATAGGTGTTGGTTGATATTGCAAATGTTAAATGCATTTCATGTATTAAAACTCTTCTATCTTGATTTTGTACGTGCCAAATCATGCAAACTCTTAATGAGTATGGGAATGGGGTGGCGAGATGGGACAAATGTTGATATTTAAAAATGCTCAGCAGTGATAGTGGCAGATTCTTAAAATGTATGGTCTTGAGATATAGAATCCTAAAAATACCCCAAAATCCTTCCTGCCTCCAAATACTTCAATATGTATGGCAGAATATCAAGATCTCTCACCTATACAATATGTTTGAATTGTAGGTTTTACTGGCTTACTCTCTAGTTGTTGACCTCAGTCATAAATCCCAAAGGAGCACTGGAAAATACATAGACAACAAAGAAATCTCTTTAATAAGATAAAACAGGGCTTGAAAAATTTACGTTACACCTGCTAGCCTGAGGAAGCCTACTAACCCAAGTGAAAAATGCTGTGTACTCCAACATCCCATGGGAATACCTTATCATTGCCCTCATTGCACCCTGGAAGGCAGGGATAAGGGATCCCTGGGAGACTGCAGGGAAGTTTTGGGGCTGCCTCCCAGTCCTTCTGGTCCTTAAGGGGCAGGCCATCTTGGTATAGAAACCTTTTCTCTAAACAAGTTAAGAAACTTTTTTGCTAACTTAAGGACATCTACAGTAGTACTTTGGTGAGTAAGGAGTTGAAGGAAGATGGGGTAGGGAAGCTAGCTGCTCAGAGGGCACTTCTAGGCCTTTTGTATGCATCCTGTTGCCTTCAAGTGGAATTATCAGTAAATCCACATAGGGAATGCAAATGGAGAGAGAGAGAGAGAGGAGGAACCAATAAGCTAGGGTACTGAAGAGTACTTCCAGAGTTGAAGATGGAACCTTGGAGGGTTTCAGGTAGTATTTTACTTTTAGTTGCATGGATAACTGTAAAGACAGTAGTGGGTTTTTTAAGTTGCATGGAGGGAGAAGTAGCACCTAACAAATCTTTACTGTTTTTCTGAATTGTCCCTGTGGTTATTGTGCAGTTGAGGCCTGTGCAACTCTGTTGTCTTCAGTGGGTTTACACTGGTGGCCTGACAGATGGAAATTAGTTATTAGTTTTTATGATGATGCATGATTTAGAAATGAACCTAATTCACCTTTTGAGAAGTGCTGGGTATACAGGGTTGACTGCAGTAAAAAGTAATTAAAATGTACACTTCGGGAAAAACGAAACAAATATGACTCTTTATACACAAGCATATCTGCTGAGTAGCTAGGGACCATTTTTACATACTCCTTAGAATAGATCTCCACTTTGAATTTGCAGTCCCATATGACTTTTTATTAGCAAACTGGTGACTTATGGAAAAAGGTATTAACATATTGCACAATCAGCTTAACTTCGTTTTATTCAAGGATGGAAATTCAGAGTTAAAATGACTTACATCCTGAAATCCATTTACTTAGGTACAGTGTGTCCATTTTGTACCATCTTTGCTAATGATCATTAACAAGACTTTTTTTCCCCACAGCCAATCTATTTGATCTTGCAATGATGATAAACTTGTGACTCTATATCCTTTTAATAAACTGATCTGAAACACAGGACTATGGCTGCACTCTGATTAAGCAGAAAGACCCTGAGGGAGGACCTCTACTAAAATATGAGTATCTTGAATTGATGTGTTTGGAAGGTGCTTAATAAGTGGTGCTGGTGTTAACAAACAGAACTAAAATAATGCCCAGGTATTTTTTTTTTTGTACTGACCTTTCCTTCAGGCTTGGTCTAATGAAAACTTGCTGAAACTTCATCTTATTTTCCCCCCGTCATTGGTGAATTTTGACACCTATTCTTAAGGAGCAGAATTTCCTTGTAATATAACGACAAATATTTTGTAAGTTTTGAAATCTGTAACCCTTTGTTAAGGTCCATTCCTGCACAAATCCTTCCCTCAAATGTTCTGTGAGTTCATAGTTTGTTGATGACTGAAGTTGACATTGTGATGGGAGCCCCAGGGTACAGCCTGCAAGTATGGGACCGCTGTGCTCCCTTGACTCTCCAGCCTGGGCGCGCTCTCACAATGCTTTGCTAGTGACAAGCAGCAACCCCTCTAAGTGCTGTTATCACTCAGCTACCAGCATGCAGAGACACACTCAGCTAAATTGCATGAATGCTCTCCAAGCCACTCATGAACTATATACAGGGAAATACCAGCAAATCCCCTGAGCCTCCAGCCTTGCATTCCAGAAATGTACCATCTTACACTGTTCAAGACCTTCTCTTGAACTATGCAAGTTCATTAATTAGGTTGCCACTTGATCAAAGGATAGTGGCTATGCACCAGCTCTTGTAATCTGAGCAGATTCATTGAACACTTTAGACAACCTCCCTGGTAATGATAAAACATTAAAATGAGTTTATTAACTACAGAAAGATAGATTTTAAGTGATTATAAGTGATAGGCATAAAGGTCAGAGATAGTTACCTAAGAAAATAAAAAGTAAACATTCATTCTGAATCCTAAACTTTCAGATTAAGCAAGATTTGAATCAAACAGCTTTTCTCACCTCCACTGTTTGTTGCAAGTAGGTTATAGTTCTTAATACACAGGCTGAATTTCCTTCTCAGCCTGGGACCAATCTCCTTAGTTCAAAGTCTTTGTCTTCCCCGTGTTCTTGTTGCCTTCAGAATAGGTGGGCTAGGAGAGAGAGTCTCATGATGCCACTGTCCCTTATTTTATGCTCTCAATCCATCACCCTGGAAAGATACTGGCCCAGGCATGTCCTGGTGGGCCTTACTAAGTCAGAGTTGAGCAGTCCCCATTGTGTGGTGCTTGCGCAACACTCTCTTCCAGAATTGTACATCTCGTTTACAATTCCCCTGCTGATCAATGGTGATTTAATGCCTGCCTGGGTGTGGACCAACCCCCTTTTAGTCACTGGAGAGTTAGCAGTGGGCGTCTCTTAAACTCGCAACATATTTCAATAACAGCCATATAGCAAAATCTCCTAACTTCATACACAATAACAATATACATATTTTGAAATAAAAATGAGTTTCAGCAGATACCTTTCATATGGTATCTTAATGGCATGCTTTGTATGAAATATCACAACAATATACAAATGATGAATATGGGGGTTACAGGGTGCTACTTAGAGGTCCAGTGCATATCAGACATATTTTTTAATATTGTATATTTTAAGGCATTCTTCATAATGTACACTGGAATATATTGACTACATGCTAGAACTGTGGTTCTCAACCAGGGGTATGCAAAGGTCTTCCAGGGGGTACATCAACTCATCTAGATATTTGTCTAGTTTTACAACAGGCTACATAAAAGCACTAGCACACTTAGTACAAACTAAAATTTCATACAGACTGACTTGTTTATACAGCTCTATATATTATACACTTAAATGTAAGTAAAATATTTATATTCCAATTACTTTCTCATTTTTACCATGTAATTATAAAATACATTAAGCAATTTTTCAGTAATAGTGTGCTATGACACTTTTTTTTAATATTTTTGTCTGATTTTGTAAGCAAGTAGTTTAAGTGAGGTATGCAAGATAAATCAGGGTCCTGAAAGAGATACATTAGTCTGGAAAGGTTGAGAATCACTGTGCTAGAATATAAAATAAGATTATAATACCACCACATTGTTTTACCCTCTGTAGCGGATGAGTCTGATAGTCCTCTGGTTTAGTGGTCCGGGAGTGGCTCCAACATTTTCTGGCCTGATTGTTCTATAGTGGGCCCCAGCTGAATTGTGTGCAGTGGGCCTCAATCCCTCTTGAAGGAAGTAGGGAGCTGTGGGCCCTCCCAGTGCACTGGGTCCCAACCCAGGGCTCTTGGGGGGCGTTACAATATCTGGACTACTCGCTATTATAGCCCAAGTTATGCTGCCCGACGGGTTGCTTCCTACCAGGCTGTGGCTCCCCTGTATGGGGTGTAGTTACAGACTCTGGAGTATCTCTTTAGTCTGTTAGTAGGACAATGTCCTGTTCTTTGCAGTCTCTTGTGAGTTTCCACTGCCCAAAGAGGGTGAGTGGGGGAGAATCTGGGTCACTGCTTCCAGAGTAGCCTTAAGAATGCCTCAGCCACTCCTCTTAAAGCTGCCTCACTTCCTGGTGTACTTCCCCCTGGGCTATCCCAGAGGCCTTTTAAACTATCCCTCCACCTGGAGCATGCCCTGCAGCTGCTGAGGGATGGGGCTTTCCTAGTCCAGTACTGCTCTGTCTGGTCTTGGTTTAATGTGGGTCTCCAGTAAAGCAACATGGGGGAGAGAAATATGTAAAGAAAATGGAGAAGATATGATTGTAAATGCATATAAATAGGCAGGGAAACTCAGGAACATGTAGTACCTGAAATACTGCAAACTCATTTTAAAAAAATGATTAGATTAATATATTCATAGATTATTGTCAGAAAGGACCATAATGTTCATGAAGTCTGACCTCCTGCATAACAGGCAATACATCTTCCCATATACTTAGTGAATACTGTTGAACCCAATAATTTGTAGTTGAACTAGATCATTAGTAACATTTTAAAAAGCACTGTAGCCCAACTTTAAAAAGTGACTTAAGTGCTTAGGAGCCTACGGGTGTGCCTACCTCACAGAACCTTGGGTGGTATAGCCATGCCAGTGGAGCCCCACTACTGTAGATACAATGTAAGATGGCAGAAGGAGTTCTTCTGCTGGCTTAGCTACACCACCTCCACAAATAATACCAGCTATGCTGACAGAAGCACTCTTCTGTTACCATCATTACATCTACACTGTGGGGTTTGGTGGCATAGCTATGTTGGGCTGGGAGTGTGATAATTCTCCCCCCCCCCCCCCCAAACTCCCAGCTGATATAGCTATGCTGGCAAAACTTTTGTAGTATAACTGAGGCCTAAGTCCCTTTTGAAAATGGGGCTTGGACACTTTTTTGAAAATTTTACCTCGTGTTAGGCAACCAGTCTCAAAGCCATCGTTTGGCATCTTTAAATGATTGCTTAGTTTAGTAAGCTGTTTTGACTGTTTACTCTGTCAAAAATTGCACTTTATTTTCAGTTTGAATTTGTAGTTGGTATTATACTTTAAATAGCTTTCATTTAGTTTTTGAAATTCTTGTGTAAAAGACTGTAAATTGTATTGGTGTTCTACATTCTATCCTGTGTTCTTGCTTGCAGCAAGGAGGCCATCATAAGAGCTCAGCTATAGTATCTTATTCAAGAATAGCTGTGATCTCATGGAATATTTTCCTGGGGGAATATAAATCTAAAGGCTACGGCAACATCATGTGGGAATTGTAGTATGTAATAAAGGCATAAGACCTTTAGAAAACTTTTATTAAAGAAATAGCCTTCATAGTTCTTTTATCTAATTTTCTTGAAGACTCTCAGGTTTGTTTTGTGGAAAAGAAACATCAGAAGATCAAGAAGTGTCCTTCATTTGAATATAGAAATAGATTGAACTTTGAGTGTTGGAATTATTATTATTTATGCACAGTATTACCACAACCATAAATTCCTTTATTAAATTGAAAGGCCAAATGACATTTGTACAATTGCTCTGAACATGCCCCAAAGCCTAAATAGGTAGTAATTTATAGCTTCTGGCCCAGTTGTTGGCACACTCACTAGAATGTGAGAGAGACAGGTTCAATTCCTGGCTCAGAAAGAGGGGGAGGAAGGGTTTGAGTGGGGCTCCCCCACATCCTGGGTGAGTGTGTTAACCATTAGGTTTGTTTGACCTGAATTTATGGGGCTAGTTTATTATGGTTTGCCAGTGATCTGACCAGAAAATATTTTGTTTTTTGTCCCAATTCAGGCTACAGGATTAGAAAACCCAGAGTTCTATGTTGTGTGTGGACTCTTGGGGTGTGTGGCAAGGATATGTATACTGAGGACAATACCAAAATGTCAAGATCTTTATTAAAATGAATGAAAGGATAATCGGAGAGAGAGAATAGAGTCACAAAGAAGTAATATAATTCTATGGTCCCCGATGGTAACATTTCTATTCTAAAAGACTATTTAAACTAGCATACTCACACTCTTCCCTGGAGACATAGTAGTGGGAGATAGAGGACTGGCCTCATCTCTGACATGCCCAATGAATTTGATGGTCTAAGTTCCCCAAGTTGATAGAGATCAGGTTAGTGTTGAGTAGCTAAGCTATATTGCCAAAGCTGAACTGAGAGATTAACAGAAGATAGAGCGACCCCTCTACCTGGTTGTTTGCCCTTTTATAGGGTCCTGGCAATGCCCTGAATATTCATATCAGTGCCCAACCTACCATGCCCAAATCTTATTTCCTCACCCAGATAAATCTTTGGGTACACTTATTCTATAAGCTAACATGTTATGACATATATTCATACATGTTAATATCAGTTATCTCATCCCTGAAACCCTTACCTTTGGCCTAAATAATGACTTCCATGTTCTGAGGTGTACCCTGTGGTTACTGGTCTGTTCCAGACTCCTGGTAAACACATTAGGTTCTCTGTTTGGTTACCCATTCAGTTCCCCACAGACAAAGGGGTAACTGTTAGGCCATTTATCTATGCCAAAGGTTACAAACACTTATGCTAACTTGCTGTAGCTTAATCATACAGGATACAGGCCTGTAGGTTCCTTGCATTACAGTCAACTATTATGAGTAATATATACGGAATTTAATATAAACAAAACCCTAAGAAAATAACACTATTATCAATCAAACCAATGAAGAAAACATATTATGCAATATAGCAGGCTGGCAAGCTAGCCTCATGGGCTACAGGTTAAAAGTGATAAAGTGGCACCATCCTCCTACTTTTGCTGACTTTACTACATCCAAATAGTAACAAAACATTTGATCAAAATACTTATAAAAGGGCTAAACCTGGGGGTGCTTAGGTCCAGGTTGGTCGGATCCAAATTGATCAGGCAGGTGTTAGCAATGAACCCTTTAATAAACAAGTGAGGCCATTGCCTGTTAACTTAGCTAAAAAACAAGTTTTGACTTGTTTGGGGTTATTGCTGGTTACTGTCCACAATCCTTTCTTCTTAACTATCCCTGATAATTGGGACTGCTTCTTCCTTCCTCATCAGTTACCTATTAGGTCCAGCTTTTCCAATTAAGCCATATTCTTTCAAAGCCTTTCCATGACAGCTAACAAAACCTGCACTTTACACACAAACTACAAAGTATACTTTTTTATTAAACTAAGGTAACGTAACCCTTTTCTTTCCTACATTGAGTGATATACTACTTTCCTAACTTGCTGATATCATCCTTACTTTGTATTTAAAACTGTTACAAATTCATATAAATCATATGCACTGTACTGTGTGTTTATATTCAGACATGATTTTTTTAAAAGTGGGGGATTTTTTCATTGGTATGAAATCTGTTACCCGTAGTAGTTTGAAGTCTGTAGCAATAGATTTGACCATCTGCCCCTTAGGCTTTGGCATGGGACTCCAAAAGTCAGTGTTTGAAAAAGGAAAGATGATTAATTTTCCTTTATTTTTTACAGGAAATTGCATCTGATTGTGGACTGTCACATTAATTTGACAGTAACTATGCAGTGTCATGTACTCAGTGGTATTTAGGCTGTTGGAAGTTTGCTAGGGCATTGCAGGACTCCACCATGGCCATAAAGAAGCCAGATTGGGGCCTGATAACACATCCATGTACCAGGCTCAAGGTAGCTACTGAGAGGGCTAAGTGACACCTGGGTTTCTCCATGAAGACAGCTATCTTGGATTCGACTGCTCAGTGTGTTGAAGAAACAATAATTTGTGGTCAGTTTGTTTTGGTCTGGAAAAATGTATATCTGTGTCATGGCCTTCAGAAAAGTAAAGACTGTTTTTAAAACGCTAAGTGCACTATGTCTAGCACAGTGGTTTTCAAATGGGTATGCGGGCTTTCGTCAGGAGGTACATGCTCCACCTAAACCAAAGTGGATCCAGACTGCTGGCACTTAACATTAAAAAGGTTGTCCAATCCACGTCCGCTGCAGAGACTTCTCTTAGAGGAGAGTGTATTGACAGAGATTCTCTGGGTTCTAGACAGGAGGAGAGGATGGAAGAGGATAAAGTATGGGCCAGATCAGACGAGAAACATTCACATAAAAAAGAATCTGGCACATCAGAAAAGGGCAGACAAATAAACAGTGACAAGTTTTTTTTTTTTTTTTTAAAGTTTTGTGCGTGTACACAAATGCTAGAAGTCTAAATAATAAGATGGGTGAACTAGAGTGCCTCATGTTAAAGTAGGGTATTGATATAATAAGCATCACAGAAACCTGGTGGAGTGGGGACAATCAATGGGACACAATCATTCCGGGGTACAAAATATATCGGAAGGACAGAACAGGTCTTGCTGGGGGAGGGGTAGTGGCACTATATGTGAAAGAAAATGTAGACTCAAATGAAGTAAAAATCTTAAATGAATCCACATGTTCCATAGAATCTCTCTGGATAGTAATTCCATGCTCTAATAAGGATATAACAGTAGGGATCTATTATCGATCACCTGACCAGGACAGTGATAGTGACGATGAAATGCTAAGGGAGATTAGAGAAGCTATCAAAATAAAGAACTTGATAATAGTGGGGGATTTCAATTATCCCCATATTGACTGGGTACATGTCACCTCAGGACGAAATGCAGAGACAAAATTTCTCTGTACTTTAAATGACTGCTTCTTGGAGCAGCTGGTACAGGAACCCACAAGGGGAGAGGCAATACTCGATTTAGTCTTGAGTGGAGTGCAGGATTTGATCCAAGAGATAACTATAACAGGACCACTTGGAAATAGTGACCATAATAGAACAACATTTAACATTCCTGTGGTGGGAAGAACACCTCAACAGCCCAACACTGTGGCATTTAATTTCAGAAAGGGGAACTATGCAAACATGAGGAGGTTAGTTGAACAGAAATTAAAAGGTACAGCGACTAGAGTGAAATCCCTGCAAGCTGCATGGACACTTTTCAAAGACACCATAATAGAGGCCCAACTTTAAATGTATACCCCAAATTAAAAAACACAGTAAAAGAACTAAAAAAGCCACCAGGGCTTAACAACCATGTATAAGAAGCAGTAGGAGATAAAAAGGCCACTTTTAAAAAGTGGAAGTCAGATCCTAGCGAGGTAAATAGAAAGGAGCATAAACACTGCCAAATTAAGTGTAAAAATGTAATAAGAAATGGCAAAAAGGAGTTTTGAAGAACAGCTAGCCAAAAACTCAAAAGATAACAAAATATTTTATAAGTATATCAGAAGCAGGAAGCCTGCTAAACAACCAGTGGGGCCTCTGGACGATCGAGATAAAAAAGGAGCACTTAGACAATAAAGTCATTGTGGAGAAGCTAAATTAATTCTTTGCTTCAGTCTTCATGGCTGAGGATGTTAGGGAGATTCCCAAACCTGAGCCGTCCTTTATAGGTGACAAATCTGAGGAATTGTGACAGATTGAAATGTCACTAGAGGAGGTTTTGGAATTAATTGATCAACTTAACAGTAACAAGTCACCGGGACCAGATGGCATTCACCCAAGAGTTCTGAAAGAACTCAAATGTGAAATTGCGGAACTATTAACTATGGTTTGTAACCTGTCCTTTAAATCAGCTTCTGTACCCAGTGACTGGAAGATAGCTAATGTAACGCCAATATTTAAAAAGGACTGTAGAGGTGATCCTGGCAATTACAGACCAGTAAGTCTAACGTCAGTACCAGGCAAATTAGTAGAAACAATAGTAAAGAATAAAATTGTCAGACACATATAAGAACATAACTTCTTGGGCAAAAGTCAACATGGTTTCTGTAAAGGGAAATCATATCTTACTAATCTATTAGAGTTCTTTGAAGGGGTCAACAAACATGTGGACAAGGGGGATCCTGTGGACATAGTGTACTTAAATTTCCAGAAAGCCTTTGATAAGGTCCCTCACCAAAGGCTCTTCTGTAAATTAAGTTATCATGGGATAAGAGGGAAGATCCTTTCATGGATTGAGAACTGGTTAAAAGACCGGGAACAAAGGGTAGGAATAAATGGTAAATTTTCAGAATGGAGAGGGGTATCTAGTGGTGTTCCCCAAGGGTCAGTCCTAGGACCAATCCTATTCAACTTATTCATAAATGATCTGGAGAAGGGGGTAAACTGTGAGGTGGCAGTTTGCAGACGATACTAAACTGCTCAAGATAGTTAAGACCAAATCAAACTGTGAAAAACTTCAAAAAGATCTCACAAAACTAAGTGATTGGGCAACAAAATGGCAAATGGAATTTAATGTGGATAAATGTCAGGTAATGCACATTGCAAAAAATAGTCCCAACTATACATACAATATGATGGGGGCTAATTTAGCTACAACTAATCAGGAAAGAGATCTTAGAGTCATCGTGGATAGTTCTCTGAAGATGTCCACGCAGCGTGCAGCGGTAGTCAAAAAAGCAAACAGGATGTTAGAATCATTAAAAAAGGAATAGAGAATAAGACTGAGAATATCTTATTGCCCTATATAAATCCATGGTACACCCACATCT
The DNA here is from genome assembly GCF_002925995.2 of Terrapene triunguis. NCBI lineage: Eukaryota > Metazoa > Chordata > Testudines > Emydidae > Terrapene > Terrapene triunguis. Next base: position 9,378,111 of record NW_020664490.1, read on the forward strand.
TGAATACCGCATACAGATGTGGTCTCCTCATCTCAAAAAAAGATATACTGGCATTAGAAAAAATTCAGAGAAGGGCAACTAAAATGATTAGGGGTTTGGAATGGGAGAGATTGAAGAGGCTAGGACTTTTCAGCTTGGAAAAGAGGAGATTAAGGGGGGATATGATAGAGGTATATAAAATCATGAGTGGTATGGAGAAAGTGAATAAGGAAAAGTTATTTACTTGTTCCCATAATATAAGAACTAGGGGCCACCAAATGAAATTAATGGGCAGCAGGTTTAAAACAAATAAAAGGAAGTTCTTCTTCACACACTGCACGGTCAACCTGTGGAACTCCTTGCCTGAGGAGGTTGTGAAGGCTAGGACTATAATGGGGTTTAAAAGAGAACTAGATAAATTCATGGAGGTTAAGTCCATTAATGGCTATTAGCCAGGATGGGTAAGGAATGGTGTCCCTAGCCTCTGTCTGTCAGGGGGTTGAGATGGATGGCAGGAGAGAAATCACTTGGTCATTGCCTGTTAGGTTCACTCCCTCTGGTGCACCTGGCATTGGCCACTGTCAGTAGAAAGGATATTGGGCTGGATGGACCTTTGGTCTGACCCAGTATGGCCGTTCTTATGTTCACATTGCCCCCCTACAAGTGTCCAATACAGATACTTCTTGAAGAAATGCTATTGAGGTTGCCTGTGCTCTAGTGGAATGGGCACTCAACCTATCTGGGATAGGGATACCCACAGTCTGATAAAGAAAGATACAGCCAGATATCCTCAGAGAGTCTCTGAGCAGATAATGCTTGATCCTGCAATCACTCAGCTGTAGCTACAAATAACCCAGGTCCTGGGCATTTTCCAGATTGGTTTTGTTCTTTGCAGATAGAACACTAAAGCCCATCTGACATCAAGAGAGCAAGTTTCCTCTCCTCCTCGAAAGCATGAGGTTTTAGAAAAAACACTGGTAAGGAATAGGTTGATTTACATGAAAAACTCAAAAGTAATCTTAGATATGAATTTCAGCTGGATACGAAGGGAAACCTTCTTGTGAAATTGGTTGATCTGCCAAACACCACATCTGGAACCCAAGTGCTTCCAGTTCACTCACCCTTCTTGCTGATCTGATGGCAACAAGGAATGCAATTTGCATGGACAGGTAGGATATTGAACACGTGGCCAGCAGTTCAAAGAGTGGTCTGGTAAGTATTGCAAGTACATGATTGAGGTTCCACTGCAGTATTGGTTTCACCACTGGTGGAAGGGTTCTAATAAGGCCTTTCAGGAATCTGACTTTTGGGGTGAGTAAAAACCTTCAACTGGAGGATGAAAGGTGCTAATTGCTGCTAGGTGGATCCTCAGTGAGCTAATGGAAACTCCCAACGTGAGGGTGATGAGGTAGCCTAAAATATCAGGAACACCTACTATTTCTGGGTACAATTTTCTGTTGCATCCTGAAAGAGAACTGACTTGATTTAGCTACATAGCACTTTTTCTGGTGGAATCTTTTCTGCTTTGACTGAGGACAGATTGGACGGCCTCCGAACAGGAACACTCTAGGACTGATGTCCAGCCACTTGCCAAGCCGCAAGATGAAGATGGACCAGGCTGGGATTTCTTATGTTGCCACATCTGGGGAGGGTCAGGATGCTGATAGGAGGACTGACAGACAGACAGACTGACATTCATAGGTGGTCCAGAAACCAAAACTGTCTTGGTCAATTGGGTGCGATGAGAATGACTTGAGCTTTGTCTTAAAAATCTTTCATTGACCCTGTGGTAACAATAGAATGGGAGGAAAAGTGTACCCTTGGGTGGTCTGTCCAGGACTGCAGAAGAGCATTGCCCTTGGGATCCCAACCTAGTACTGCTCTAGAGCAGAATAGATTGAACTTCTTATTTGTCTGGGAGGCAAACAGGTCCCAGGATAGCATTGAGTGAAGATTTCTCTCAGGAGTGAACTATGAATCTCCCACTCATAATTCAGGCCTGCTGAGGTGTCCGTGTGACTTGTGCAGTGTGATTGTCCATATGGGCTCCCCATTCTATGAGGGATGCGTCTGTGATTATGGTTGCATCAGGTGGGTGCAAAGAGAACTCCACCATGCACCTGCTCCAGGCTTGTCCAGCATACAAGGGAAGCCACTGGCATGGATTGTTACCTTGGTATTCATGTTTTTTCCGTCTGATGAGTAAGCAGACTGAAGCCAGGCCCATATGCAATGGAGGTGAAGTCTGGTGAATGACATTAGATAAGTACACAAGACCAGGTGGCTTACCAGGGAAAGATAGACCTTGACTGTGGGTCAAGGTCTGAGAGTGACTTAGTCTTACGAGGCTCTTTATGGCCTGGAATCTGTTCACAGGGAGACAGGTCCTCACCAGGATCAAGTCTAGAGTTGCTCCCCTGAAGTCTACAGTTTTCACGTGAGTCATGGTGGACTCACATGTTTACACATATTCCCAAGAATGCCAGAAGGTGGAGCAAAGAAAGACTCACTGACTGGACCTCTTAGCTGGATCTGCTTATTAGAAGCCAATCATCCAGGTCTGGGAAAACAATGTAGCCATTTCATCTTATCTGGGCTGCCACTACTGAAAACCCTCATGAAGACTCTGGGTGCTGTTGTCAACCTGAACAGGAGTACTCTGAACTCGTAGTGCCCCTGTCCTTCCAGGAACCCAAGGGAAACGCATGTGGACATTAATCCGTCCCGCAGAAAAGTAAGCATCTTCCATGTCAAGAGCCACGAATCATGTGACTTCCTCCAGGGAGAGAACTGTTGGAAAACTAATGAATTGTGTTAGTCAAATATATACATACACACTAAATGTTAGAAAAAAATATTTATACAGAGAGAGAGAGAATATGCGAATGAAAGCACTTTCCTGTGTCGTCATAACACACACTTGAGTTTTTAATGGTGATGGCTACACTCTTGCCCTTTCTCCTGAACTCCAGTGGCATGCATTTGCAACCATCTATGGTAATAGACGACTGGTATGCCTGCATCCACTTGTTATGCTGTTGTCAAGTGTAGCACTCTCACCCACCATAGAAAGTGTTGAGGGCTTCACTACTAACCCAGTAGCTGGAGGCATGAGTTAGTGAACGTCAGGGCATGTTTCACATGCGGATGGTCCTGCTCGTTACAACTTTTAGGCCAAATGTTGCTCTGAGATGCCTTGCAGAATCAGCCTGGGCACGCAAGGGCCTAGTTACCACTTGGTACTGACGCTTCATATTAAAGAGTCTTGACTTCATATTATTCTGATGACAGAGGAAAGTTCTACAGTGATGGCAAGTGGAGACGCCACATGTGTGGTGATGCTGGGAGTTGTAGTCACAGACCTCTATCTGTATTTCACTACTCGCTCTCCTTCCTCTCTGCTTTGGATCCTATTTGATTCTTAGAGAGAGAATGGAAGAGGCATTGGTCCACACTGCCCCTTATATCATCAGTATGGAGCATGGAGGGAGCAAATTTGCAGGTACAGACCATCTGACACTGCTTGCTAGAGATGTCTAGTCTCAGGTGCATGGAGCATGCCTACCCATAGGGACCACACATCTCAGAAGAACCTCTGGTTACAGGTAAGAAACCTTCATTTCCCTCATTATTCTATTAAAATTTGTGTAGGGCTCAACTGATCCAGCATTTTTCTAATATAAAAGATTTAGTAGATTATAGTAAATTTAGGAGTCAACATAGGTTGTCATAATTTCAAATTAAATTTTATGCAGGTTAATTTTAAAAATTAATTGAAGTAAATTAAAAAAAATCTGATTTTCATTAAAAAAAAGTTTCAATAAAAAACATTTATCCATCGTGTTTTCCCTCACATCCAAGGATAGCAGTCCTATATAAATTAAATGATATTTTTCACAGTATCCATACTCAGAATGTTAGAAGGCAGAATTGGAATTTTTGTTTTTTTCCCCTTAAACATGAATTTAATTCAAAATTAGAGTTTATGCCAATGAAATGCAGGCTGCTGCAGAAGGAACAATAGTGACTTCAGTGGAATTATCAGTGCAGCAGTGAGAGGCAGGCATGTCATGGAGGATCAAGCTGATGTTTCCTGAAGGGGGATCAGTCCACCTACCATTTGCCATACTTGCTTTTCTTTGAGATCAGCCGTTATCTGCTTCCTCCCACCATAAAAAAAGAATTGCTGCAGTAGATCCAGATTGTGTGTACCTCCATGATTATCTCGTTCTCGTGTGACAACTGCTTGTCTTTCTGCCCACTTGTCCTGGGCTCTTATTCACCTTTGTGATTAAATTTGTCCCCAATTCAATGTTTTTTGATGTAGTGATCTATTTCCGGTCTTTGTAAGTATAGTACCTTATAATGTGAACTGCTTCTTCATGTACCTGATATGGTATAACCAAAATCGTCTGCCAGAAGTATGTATGGTCTACTTTCTTTCATTTGGGTATTTTTTTTGTTCATCAATTAGAATAGCAGTAGTCACATAGGACAAATGTCTCAGTGCTTGCACAAAGATCTAGCAGGGAGATCACTTGTAGTATTGTACAGGGAATTCTAAACAATTATTATACCCAAAACCCAGGCAGTTGTAGGGCTGACATGTAAGTTGGCCCTGAGCCATCATAACCAATGGGTGTTTCAGTCAGGAAACAGCTCTCACCATATGGATATTGAGGACATGATTTTTCCGCTGAGAATATCAGAACAGTTGGATAAAGGAGTGCCATGGCTAGTCCATCTTTAAAGTGGATTAATTTTCAGAAATTAAAAAAATAGTTCCATTGGCGACATAAGGAAAATGTTTGGTTTTTGTTTTTGGCCTCGTTGAACTACATGTAGTGTGGTGGCAGAGGATTACTATGAGAACTACCTATGACAGATTTAAGGGGCAATGTTGTTGACAAATGCCTCCTATCCCCTCTTCTACTAAAGTAAAGGACTCAGTGCATGGATGTGGTGGTTTGACTGGGGGAGGGAGGGACATAGTGTGCATAAGGTGGATTCATGAAAGAATAATTGAGATAGATGAATTAAGTATAGGTGTTTCAGTGGCAGTGGGTGAGAGCAGGGTGTGGAGGAAGAAAGAAGAGATTGAAGAGGATGGAGGTAGAGTGAGATTTGGGGGCTGAATGCAGAGAAAAAAAATGAGGGCGATATTGGGGATTGGTAAGAAGAAGAAAAGAAAGATCACCCACAGGAAGGACTAGTTCTAATGAAAACATGGAAGTTCCAGAGGGAGAAACCACAAGGAAAGATAGAAAAGAACACAAGAGGATAGAGGGAGAAATTAGTATGAAGGGACACAGGATAAGAAAGAAGCTACAAAGATGTTGTGGGGAATGGGGGGAGGGAACCAAAAGAAAGGTAGACAGAATGTTACAATAAATAAAAATGAACAAAGTTTGATTTTTAATTAAGATCAGGTCTCTTGAGCAATGAACAATACTGCTGCTCCGTTTAGCAGAATTGTGTGTGTATATTATGCAAACTCAGATTATTAAGAAGAGTTAGGGGTTGAATGTTATTGACTGTTGAAGATGTTATCCAGCTTGTGCCTGCTTCCCCCAAATACATGAAGGTCATTTGAGAAGGAATGAACTCCGAGTTGCTTCTACAGCTGCAGGAAAGGACTCTGACCGCAGACGTGGCTGGGGTGGGAGCTTCAGCTTTCTTGCCTGTTCTGGTCTATGCTTCCAGAGCCTATGCTTCAATCTATCTGGCTCCAGCATAGTTCTGCAGTCATTTTTGTTCTTCCACACACAGAACCCCATGCTAGCCTTACCATGAGGACCCCTTTTCAAGTTCATGTGCCCACTGAGCCCTTATTTTCCAGTCCACCCCAAACCTTCCCCTGTTGTCTCCTTTGTAAACATTAATACCAAAAAGCTCCAATCCAGTTTGAGTCTCTGTGGAAACTTTCCTGTGTAGGCCAGTAGAATGTAGAAAACTCTACTCAAGATTTCTGTTTATAGAAGAGAGGTTGAAACTTTATGCCATCATAAACCAAGAGCTCTTTCATAAAACTTCATACAGAACATTAACATATCATTTTTGAATTCCTTTTGGTCTTAAGAGAATCTGTGCAAGGTGTCAGATAAAATAACATATAAAAAGAAGTTAATGTGCTACCGCTTGGACACTAATGATGGTGGTTCAACTCCTTTCACTTAATTTTAGTATGTGAAAGTTAAAACTAATCTTGAAACTGAAGTACAAAATACTTGAATTCAAAATGCAGAGGTTGAGCTAATGGTCACTTTCCATCCAAATGACTAATGTAGAAAAGTTTGTCCTCTTTACCCAGCAATTAATGATTGGAAAAATCAGGTTGATTCACAGGCTATTGTTACTCCCTCTATTCCTTTAAGGAATTGTTTTATTTGTAAATGTGAAATGTTTTTTGAAAAGAAGTTTCTACAACATTTTTAAGGCTATTGTGTTTAATAAAAATTTAATACACTGTTTTGTGTTGAAATTCCAGTTATCATCCCAGTGTAGCTTGATGCAAATCATGACCAAACATTAATTATCTAGTAAATAAGCAATATCGTTCACCATTTTCTAACATACTAAAATGTACAATTGATAGCTAAATATTTTCAGATTCCTATGTAATTGCTTAAATAAATGAATATCCTGATAGTATATCTTTGGCAGTAAAAAGATATACAAAATCTAGTGTAAAGGCTCTATTTAGCTGTAAATCAACATGTGTTAATGTTTATATCAACCGAGAATTCCGTTTGTATTTTAATTGGGTTCTAAAGAAAGGTGTAAAGTTGATTAAAAATAATGAATTAAATCGAGGCTTTCCACTTGGTGATTTAAATTACCTTGATTTAAGTCAATCCACCCTACTCAGAGGTGTTGAGAGGATACAGGAGGAGAAAATTTATAGGTGAGACAGGGTTGTGAAGGGCTTTAATCTTTTATCTCTATCTGTTGTTGTTAACAAAATAACATATGTCTACAATATCGTGGCTGCCCAGCACTACCCTGTATTATACTATAACCAATGCATTTCCCCATGTGATATCTAGCCTAAAAGCCACATTGACAGTGATCAAGGATATCTGAGGTTCAAATAAAATGAAATTAGGACTATCAATTAATCTCAGTTAACTCACGCAATTACCTCCAAAATTAATCATAACTAATTGCAGTTTTAATCACACTGATAAACAATAAAATACCAATTAAAATTTATTAAATACTTTGGGATGTTTTTCTACATTTTCAAATATATTGTTCAATTACAACACAGAATACAAAGCGTACAGTGCTCTTATATATTATTTTTTATTACAAATATTTTCCTCTATAAAAATGATAAAGAAATAGTACATTTCAATTCACCTCATACAAGTACGGTAGTGCAATCTCTCTATCGTGAAAGTGCAACTTACAAATGTAGATTTTTTTTTTTGGTTATATAACTGCACTCAAAATCAAAACAATGTAAAACTTTAGAGGGTACAAGTCCACTCAGTCCTACATCTTGTTCAGCCAATCGCTAAGACAAACAAGTTTGCTTACGTTCACGAGAGATAATGCTGCCATCTTCTTATTTACAGCGTCACCTGAAAGTGCAAACAGGCGTTCACATGGCACTTTTGTAGCCAGCATTGCAAGGTATTTTACGTGCCAGATATGCTAAACATTTGTATGCCCCTTCATGCTTTGGACACCATTCCAGAGGACATGCTGATGATGCTCATTTAAAAAAAAAGAAAAGAAAAGCATTAATTAAATCTGTGACTGAACACCTTGGAGAAGAATTGTCGCTCCTGTTCTGTTTTACCCACATTGTGCCATATATTTCCTGTTATAGCAGTCTCGGATGATGACCCAGCACATGTTGTTCGTTTTAAGAACACTTTCACTGCATTTTTGACAAAACGCAAAGAAGGTACCACTGAGAGATTTCTAAAGATAGCTACAGCATTCAACCCAAGGTTTAAGAATCTGAAGTGCCTTCCAAAATCTGAGAGGCACAAGGTGTGGAGCATGCTTTCAGAAGTCTAAAAAGAGCAACACCCCAATGTGGAAGCTATAATACCCGAACCACCGAAAAAGAAAATCAACCTTCTGCTGGTGGCATCTGATACAGATGTTGGAAATGAATGTGTCGGTCTGCTCTGCTTTGGTTGATTATTGAGCAGAACCCGTCATCAGCATGGATGCATGTCCCCCGGAATGGTGGTTTGAAGCATAAAGGAACCTATGAATCTTTAGCACATCTGGCACGTAAATATCTTGTGACGCCGGCTACAACAGTGCCATGCGAACGCCTGTTGTCACTTTCAGGTGAGGTTGTAAACAAGAAGTGGGCAGCATTATATCCTGCAAATGTAAACAAACTTGTTTGTCTTAGAGATTGGCTGAAGAAGTAGGACTGAGTGGACTTGTAGGCTCTAAAGTTTTACATTGCTTTATTTTTAATGCAATTTTTTTGTACATAATTCTACATTTGTAAGTTCAACTTTCATGATAAAGAGATTTCACTATAGAACTTGTATTAGGTGAATTGAAAAATACTTTCTTTTGGTTTTTACAGTGTAAATATTTGTAATAAAAATAAATATAAAGTGAGCACTGTACACTTTGCATTCTGTGTAATTGAAATCAATATATTTGAAAATGTAGAAAACACCCAAAATATTTAATAAATGATATTCTATTGATATTCTAGTCTATTAGTCATAGTGGGGTATGCAAATACTATGGTATGGACAGAAAGGAATAACATTTAATTAATTTTATCAGTTTTGTTATACATTTTACATCATAGTTTTGACATTTCTAGGAAAAGAACATAATTTAATATATTATCAACACTTTGTTTTCAGGATGCAGTTGAGAGGTCTGTCATGCACCTTAAAATATCCTTTTTATAAACAAAACAAAAGGGAAAACCCCTCTAAAATGAATAACAATGTTCTTGGAAAATATGAAAGGAAACTTCATTATCTGTACTTTCTTTAGGATCAGAGATCTTGTTAGTTTTAATCTATATTTATACAGAACTCAAAACACTTATCTCCATACAGGTAGAGAACTAAGCCCTTTTTCTCCATGCCACCATTATAACCACACCGCCTTAAATTAAGGGAATAAACCAGTTGTTTTGTAGTGTAGGTGGTAGCTACAATATTTATTTATTTTTTTTAAAAAAAGCTGTGCTACATTTCTCTTGTTATATTTTGGCTTTGTTTCACTTTTTTCTGTAATAGGTTTTCCTAAAATAGCATCTCATTCAATGGTCACTGTGGAAAATTGGTTTCAGCCTGCCTATGTAGATCCAGTGAAACTATATGGGTCTTAGAACAGCTGTTATACTGATAAACCACTTAAATGAGTTATAGCTAGTTTACAAAGTGAGTTAGATACTTTCCAAATTATATTTTGGCCAGGTGGCTTTTAAGACTTGAGTTAGACACTGACAATCTTGTAAAGGCAAAAAAATTGATTTGTCCTACATAATTTACTTTTAATCTGATGAGGGTTGTTCTCCAGAGGGAAGTGCTTCCTTTTTTCAAAAGGGGGAAAAAAATCCCTCTTGATTTTTTTTTTTTTTTAAAGAAAAAATGCCTTTTTTTCTTTTTTCTTTTTGCATGTGATTCAACAGTTTCCAGACACTTTGGGTAGCTGTGTTCAAAATACATTATATATTTAAAAAAAAAGTGCACTGCAGCTCCATTTAAAATGTAGGGAGTCAGTTGGCTTGCCAGTTGAAAAAGGACAAAGTTAAGGATATTTTTTTCCCAAGCTTCTAAATTGTACATGTAATTTGTAACAAAGAAGTAGAAATATAACAAAATAGGAACATTTAAAGAAATACATTTATAGGAGGAATATTTCTGCCCTTTGGCCTGAGCCAGACTTGTCTTAAGGAAGAATCCAGAAATTCAGTTCTTAAAGTGATCTCTGCACATTCCCGTTTGTGTGCTTGTGCTGGAAGCTACTTGAATCTTCTTGTTTTAACCCTAACCTTAAGCCCCAACAACCCTAAAATAAAATAAAATCTTCTATTGGGCCACTTACCTTCCCTCCCCCTTTTCTTAGAGAGGATTCCAATGGTATAAAAGGGCGGGCGAGTGGCCCCAGCTACTCTTCAGTTTCTTTTAACTGCCGAAGGTGCACAAACTTGGATTGCGTGCCGTATCTTCAGTGCTTCCCTCACTGGTTTCTTTCTGCCATTTGGGAGTTACTTGCTTTTTCTTGAAAGAAGAAAAAAGATTAGGCAGCCTATATGGCACAGGTATCAGCTGGGCTCAGAGACAGATTACGGTTTTGTGGGGCCCTGGGCCAGAGCAAGTGGGGGCCCCTTCCTACCACTTCCTGCAATTTCCCCCAGCGCTCCTGCCGGGGAAATGGGATCAGGGCATGGTGGCTTGTCCCCCAGCACTCTTGCCGTGGAGCTGGGGAAGCCCCTATGCCCCGATCCCACTTCCCAGCAAGAGCGCTGGATGCGTGGGGTCAGGGCATGGTGGCACCCCAATTGGCTGGGACCTGTGGGCCCTGTTGACCCAGTGGCTAATCCGCCACTCTCTGGGCTGCAATGGAAGAAGGGCTGCCTGCTGATGGGGGAATCTCTTGAGGCCCAGTTGACTACATGTAAATTTTTTCCTTCAAGAAATTGTGCATAGTGTACCAATCTTCGGAACTTTGTAGAAACAAAGAATGACTAATTCAATTCATTTTCCCCCAATTATAAAAGGTGGAGCCATTGGGGCTTTGATAGTCCCCCAAACTGGTACTGATTATGGGTGAACAACCTGAGTCTTGACACTGAACACCTGTAACATTTTGGCTCAAGACTTTTCAAGATGCTTGACTGCAAAAGACAAAAGGAGGACTTGGCTGTCAAGGAAACTTTTTTTCACCTCCATGGCTATTTGCTACAATAGTCCCAGATTGTGGACAGTGGTCCTTTCACCTTGATTGCATTCTCTACTAGGTTTATGAACTCTGCAGTGGATGAGATTCCACATCAGTGTACTGAAGTTTAGAGTTTTTGTTTTGGCCTGTAAGGCTTCCTGCTTCTGGTCAGATATAAATCTGTTCAGTTTCTGATGAACATCACAATGGGTTTTGATCTAGTCAACTAAGTTAGGGAGTTTTCTTTTTCTGAGTGCAGAATCCACTGTTGGATCACTTGAGTGTATTACCTGATAGGGAAGGACAGTGTTTTGGTGGACTGTTAGAGCTGAGTTTGCACTCCACTGCTCAAAGTCTATGTATAAAAGTCTCTATCTTGCTTTATTTGTTGTCAGTGAGTAAGTCCAGCTAGGTTTTTCCATCCAAGGATAATACCAATTGTTTCTTTTTTTGCTCCAGGCCTGAGGAAGACTCAGTCTCACTAATAGTGCTCCCCGTCCAGCCCCCCAAACCAGTGTCAGGAATTCTTTTACATGTTCTCTCAAAATCCATCAATTGTAGGAGATCTTTGTGGAAGTCAGTGAGGGTAATGCTATCAATAACCCTGGCTAAGGGTTGACGGTTTTGTTGTTTGATGTGGGTATCAATAAGCTCTACTTTCCAAACTACTAGATCTGTTGCTGCAGGGTTGAGATTAATCTCCAGCCAGTAAGAAGTTTCTCAGGTCACCAGCTTGACTTCTGGCCAGCTGGGACACTCAATTGGATGTGTTCTGCTGAGAATGAAAAGATTCTGTTGGAAAGCAGGAGAGTTTGACCAGACAGTCCAATTCAGTTGAATTGGAAGAGGTTCCCTATCTGATCAGCTGAAAGAGTGGACCTGAGAAAGGAGGTCATGGGAGGGATGTTCCTTTTGCTTCAGATGTTGAATATCTGACACATGGAACAGTTAAAACTGCCTTGTGGTTTGGTCAGGGTGCATTTGGCTGTCATAATGGCTTTCTACCCTTTCTGTGAAGATCCAGTAACAAAGTTTTTTTGAAAGGGTTGATTTGCATACCAACAAGGCTGCTTGAGGTAGTTGCTTTGCTGTGATGGCCCCTGGAAAGGAGACCAGATTCATCAAAATGGATGGGTTGGGGGTGTGGGTGCTGCAATGGGGGAGATTTATTGGTGCTGTCCTAGGAAATATTCTCTTCAATGTATGAACTGCTTCTGCCAGAAAACCTCTGGGGCCCCTCTTCAGAACTGGTGAGTCTGTTGTTCCATCTTTTTGTGAAGATACTGTTGTTATAGCCACAGTTTCAACCTGGAGTTACAGAGAGACAGGCTTGTGATTATTCCTCCATATATTCTATTCAGTACAGAAAATGTGGTCCTGTCTAAAAAGGTCTCTGATTTCCATCTCTTTCAGGCCACTAGCCTCTCTATCTCCACAAGCCCTATTCAAATCCAGCTAGATAGGTTCCCTATATGTTGCATATTCACAGGGTTTTAAGTGTATTGTATGGGACCAAATTTATCCACAAGTTCCCCAGACCTTTGAGGCATATACAGGTGAGACCAGAGGTCAGTCCAATGCAGCACTCAAGTGAATTGGGCTCTTAAACAATTTTTAGGTGTAGGCAGCTGTTCGTCCACCTTGAGATGTCCTTGCTTCCATAGCATGCCAATACATTGTTTTCACCACAGAATTTTGCTTGGATGCAATTTGCAGCACTGTTGTGTGCTTTCAGTAACTTTTCCCCTCATTGATGCTTGTTTTGGAAGAGCATGGTCACTTCTAATACAGTCTCTTTATTTAGTATCAGCTTGCTTCTGATTATGAGATTGGGGGGTTGTTTGAAGGCTCAGGGTTCAGGAAAGATTTCTTTCAGGATGGGGTTCCCAGGCTCGGGTGCTGGGGACGAGCGAGCGGGAGCCTCCCCTTCTGCCAGCAGTCCTAGGGAGGAAAGAAAGGGGCAGGGGAGAGAAAGCAGCTTGGGGGGTTGTTAGTGGGTTACTAACAACCATCGAGTATGGATTGTAGCTGTTTGATAACCTGTATGGTATCCAGTGTGAGGTGGTAGGCGACAACTATGTTTGTGCAGTGTGGAATGGGCCTTTGAGTTCTTCTACCGTACAATTAATAATGAATTTAGAAGGCGATATTTTCTTGCAGTTACTTAAGGCAGATACTTGGGCATGTTTTATGAACAAAAGTCACTTTAGATTTAATAGTCACCTGCATATGTAACATTTTTTGGGAGGTGGATCCTGCATAAAGTAGTCTTGTCCTATGTGGGCTCTGGTGCTGGATGCTGCTGTTGTTGGTCCCACTGTCTGGGGTGTCATAGAGGTACTTGATAAATAAGCTTCTCCAGGTAAGAAAGTCTAGTGTTTAATAATAATAATAATAAATAAAAAAAATCAAATCCTGCCCTCCATTACATAGCTCTTAAAACAGTTCAAGTTTTGAAATCAGTTACTTGAAGTATTAAGTGTATTTATGAAAGAGAGATGTATTTCAGCATAGACCAGCAAATATCTGATACTAGTAGATGTGGTTTCCATTAAGTGAGGTGGAAGTGTATGTATTGGTGTGCAGCCCTGTCTCCATGCACGCTCATCCTATATCCTGTGCTGATGTTGCCCTGAGGCACAGCCATATGTCATGAGTAACAAATGGGGCTGAGAGGCCCAATTAAGCAAAATGGCATTAAAAAAATTAGGCAACTAATTTCAAATAGAACAAAGAGTATTTTTGTTATACACAATCTATTAGACTCTCTATCACGAGATATTGAAGCAATTGCTATTTTGGTAAGTTTCAAAGGGTTTAAATGTGAATAAGAACTAAATCTGCACTTAAAATATCTGAGAGAAAAAAGCAAGGGCTTTGAGTTTTCCTCCTAAGGCCAAAGATGATCACCAGCTTGTGCCAGGAAGAAACGGTTTATAATATCGCACAATTGGTTTGCTTGTTGGGATGTATTTCTGCCTTTCTCTAAAACATCTGCTGTTGGCCACTGTTAAACAGGATACTGGAATTAATGCTCCAGTACTCTGCCCAGACTGTGTTCAAGATTGATTGTAATTTTATATTGGTAGGTATTAATCCATTTGCTTCTGCCGTGATATAATCATCAAATCTGCTTTAAATCAGGAGGTGGTGCTAGGGCCTGGGAAAACTAACTGTATTCTCTGAAAATGCACTCGCTATAATTTTTTTTAAAAGCGTGAATTCTGAATGTGTAGTAAAATTAAGACCAACAGAAATGGTCAGTTTCTTGGATACCCAGTGGTATTTGAGTGTTAATTAAATTAATTTACCATAGTGATCTTTGCATGTAGTTAAACAGGTTCACAAAACTTAAATTAGGAGAGAGTTTCTTAGAGCATATTGGTTGGAATATGGGTGTTTCACTCTTTTCTGTAGCAATGAGAGAAGACCAAATGTTGAGATCAGCCTAGGCATGTCCTACAAAATCATTTCCTGAGATTGTAATAGGAAGGTCATTGGTGGACTTCAGTGTTTTGTCTGTATTCTTTTGTTCTCTCTATAGAGCTTAGTTCATACGCACTGTCAATTTCTCATTCTTTTCCAGTCCCTCTTATTCATATTATCTATATAACTGCTGGATAATAACTGGTAATCTGTAAATGTCGTGTGTAATTCTGGCAAGAATACAAAGCATTATATGGGTAGTACAGAATGTAGAAGTAAGAGCAAACATCCTTTGTGAGTACATCCTATGCCAAGTATTTTTAGAGCTAATATTTATAGATGTTGATTATATAATGAGTTAATGAAAGAGAAGATTCTCCTTTCATTCCTGTTTGGAGCTAGTAAGCAAAGCTTCAAAAACTTGAAGTGTAAGAAATTAAGGGAAAAAAACCAAAGTCCTAGAAGTAACAGCATTAGAGAACTTGATGGTTGTCCATTCAAGTATTAATAAAGCATAAATACATTTTAGAATGAGATGGGATTCAGCCTGCTACAGGCTAGTATGACTGTCATTTTCATACTCTGGCAGACTCTGATGTTGTGCTCCTTCAACTACAAATTGATAGGATTTCTTTAATGCATCACAGGATGCACTTGAACATCTGTAAACTTATTAGTTTGGTATACCTTATGCTTTAAACTATTCTCTTGTGAAGGTTACAAGGTGAAATATCTAGAATTATTGTAACATTCTGGGTAAAAATAATTCCACATTCATTAGAGGTATTCTCTAGTTATGGCCCTCATCACTGCAGTATGGGCATGTTAGAAATATTAATGATTTTATTTTAACACTCCTCTGAGATAGGCAAACATGATTCCCATTTTACTGATGCACAGGGAGGGGCCTTGTCTGCATATAGACTGGAACTGAAATACCTGTCATACCTTTATTAGGGGGTAGCCATGTTAGTCTGTATCCACAAAAACAAGAAGTCCGGTGGCACCTTAAAGACTAAGAGATTTATTTGGGCATAAGCTTTAGTGGGTTAAAAAAACCTCACTTCAGATGAACCTCACTTCTTCAGAGGTTTTTTACCCACAAAAGCTTATACCCAAATAAATTTTAGTCTTTAAAGTGCCACTGGACTCCTTGTTGTTTTTTGTCATACCTTTAGTTCTTTTGGTGCAGGTCTATGTATAGATATTCTGAAATGCTAGTCTATGTGTGGACACCTGTAACAAAATACCTACATAAGTGTGACACTTCTGCTGTTGAGCTGTAGGGAGGAAAAGGTGTGGTAGACATTTACAGGGAAGGAAATGAATGAGTTAAGTGCTCTAACTAAGTTTCACAGATATCTTTTCATAGCTGTTTGTATTCCCTGATCTGAGCTCAAGTCTTTGGAGGCCTGCAAGAGCTAGACATGTCTCTTGTAGGAGACAAGAGGAAAATATAACATGCAGAACCTGAAGAACCTGCATCAGAAAACAAATCCAACCTTTTAGTCCAAACCTAAAAACTTGCTTGCACAGTAAGAAAAAAGAACAAACTTGTCATACTATGTGTAACAGCATCATCTGTTTATTTCTGCCATAACATAACTAAATTATATGAAAAAGTAACATGAGGGAAAGGTGGACTACCTAATCTAGCACTGCAAGTAAAGCCTATTATTGTCTTGTACAGTAACTAGTGTCATAGAATCTTCATTGTCTTTTGTTTTCACTTGCTGTTAAACGAGTCCAACGTCTTAGTTAATGAAGGCCCTGGGGAGGTGGGGGTGGGGTAATGTACACGTTTTAAAAGGGCCACTGTCTTTGAGGGACCTGCATAGCATTTGGTACACTTTCCAGTTGTCCCAGCCTATCATGTTAAACCAACATGATACCAATGTGTATCTCTTTCAGGTTTATATAATTTTATGGAAATATATTTTCTTTGTATTAATTTCTACAGTGTAAGCATGCTGTTATTACTTGTATTCTATGAGATGATTTATGCTGTTGTATAAAAAAGTAGGACCCACAATGACCCAGTATAAAGGATTATGTAGGTAAACTGAAACTGCTGTGAAAACAAGTAAGCAAGCATTAAACCATAGACCTGATCCTATACTTGGTATGCAGTGATATTTTGATATGAGGCGACTGTTTCGTGCATAAGGAGTACAGACCCCATATTAATTTCTGCTCCAGCCACACTATTTTTAAGTGTTGCCTATTTCCAACTAGACAAGTAGTCCGGGATTTTAAAGTTTGTGTTGTTAGATGGTATTCATAGCTAATAAATGAAAATTCTACAGTTATTTGAAAGCCATCTTTATTCTACACTTATTTGAAAGCCATTAGATTGCACAGTATAGTTTGACTTGCTGATTATGATAGCAGAGTGTTATACACTTTTCTTATACTACTTTGCCCAAATTCAATTGAAATGCCTTACAAATTGCTGTAAAATTCCTATTTGCCACAAACTTCTATCTCAAAATAATTTTGCTAGGGGGCTTCTAACAAAGAAAAGCATTACTTGTTCAGATCTACTTAAATATTGAAAGCTCATAAAGAGAAACTAGAATCTCAATTTAAAATTAAAGCTTTTTGTCTCATGGTGCTGGAGGTTGTGGATTGTACCTCATGTCTTCAATACTTTTCTTTTTTCTTTCATTTTATCACAATTGTAATATATTTTGAGTGGTGACAGTCTTCCTAGCTCTGTGAATTGACATTACACAAGATCAGCAGTTTTTTCTACTTTTGATTTATGGACAGAATTACTATAGGAATAATAATTTAATCCAACTTCATTTGATTTGTCTTCGCATGTAGAAATGTTGGAGGCTGCATTTTATATTAGAGGCTCAAGCCCTATATTTGCAAAAATCCAACTATTCAACAAAGGTGACTTTCTTCCTAACAGAGGAGAAAGAAGATAATACATTTTATTTACATAACATTTCAATTGTAAGTACTAATGAATGCAATGATGCATCCACTCACAACCTTTCCCCAAAACAAACCATCTGTTCATAGTAGTTAGTATCACATATAGCTTTTAGAAGACTGAGCCTATGTCTACACTGCCCCAGAGCTTTGACTATAGCGGTGTGAATAGCAGTGAGCATCCAAGTGCTGGGCTGTAACTCCCCTGTGTGGCCGCTGCAGGCACGAACTAAAAAATTCCTAATTTGCATTAATATAATCCTACTTGAAAATGAAGCCTGAGCCCTGCTGCCTGCAACTTAGCTTCATGGGGCTCCCGTGGTGTGGGGTCCCAGACAGTTGCCTTGCTTGCTACCCCCTAATGCCAGACCTGTGTACCTTTCCATGATTTAGTGTTTAGTTCCCACATCCTGTCTGTGACTTTCAATAAAAATACCCATGCCAAAATCATAGTTATGTATTATAATGAGCTTGGATGATCAAAACAATGCTGAAAAATCTGGTGCACAGGAATGGTCTCTTGGGACAATATGTGTGAAGTGGAATTCTTGAGAAATATTGAGGGTGTGGTGAATGCAAAAGCCCTCCGCTGGTTATGCAAAAAATAGACTTTAAAAGGGACCATTGTGTACTGATTGTGTGTTCCTGGAATCTGAAGATCAGAGGCCCTTGCTATGTAAAACAACAAGCTGATCTACCCAGTTCGTGTGCTTGGTCTGAGTTAAAACTATTATGAACTTGTAACCACAGAAAAAACCCTTTCTGGGGTTTGAAGGACTGACTCCTAAAGAGTCCCTGCTGGAGTTGGGGGGTGATCTTTGGTAAACTTATTACTATGTGCGTAGTTTCTTTTATTTTTAAAATCTCTGTAATGCTTTCATCTTAAGAGTAAATGTGCTTCCTTAGAACTATGTGGTAATTTAAACTGTGGGCAATTATGTTGTGTATAGTCTCAGTAGAGGGGAAGTGCAGATGCTGGCCTGTATAGGCAGCCTGGCTTGATGGAGTAATAACAGTGTAGGTAGGGAACTGTGCAGCCTGAAAAACATCTGGTTAGGATGGATAGAGAGACAGATCTCCTCCCAAGAGAGGTGGCAGCTGGGAGCCAGAAGTCTAAAAAGTGGGGGTGTCCCTGATGGATCACGGTGGGAGGGAGGAAGACAGGTGCAGTTGCCCTAAACTCTGACAGTGGCAATATAGTAAATCAGAAATCCGGGTGAGGTGACATTATCTCAGAAGATCTGACAAGATCTATTCTAAGAGAATTGAGAAACAGCTGAAAAGATAGGGCTACCAGAGACACATTGGCACATGCCTATTTGTAAGTGTGAAAGTGTGGGGGATAGACAAGTTCTCTAATACTTAATTTTAGGGTAGTAGTAATATTATTTGATGGTTTTATGTTGTTGCTATTGTTTGTAAATACAGTAATGTGATCTGCAGTGTTTTACATGATTAAAGAGTATAGGAACAGATAAGTGCAGTAACTTACGCGTTCAGAAGGAATACCTGTTTTATATTAAAACAAGGTCAAAGGAGATTGGGGACCCATTCTGCCATGAAAACAAACAAACAAACAATTAGATCTGGCAGTATTATAACTTTAAAGAATCTCTTTGAAGAACCTATTGTTATGGATGGCGTTAGCACTTGCATTGACAGTTAATTCCACAGAATCATCTTCTATGAGAAAGTTAACTTATTTTATAGTAGAAGCAGCAAGAGCTGCTATAGCTGAAATGAGTCTTTTTCATTGTACCCCCTTGTTTGCAATGGTCCATAACTTTCTGAAACTTTTGTCTTTTCAAGCTTAAATTTTCCAGGCTTGGCCTGTGCCTGAAGGCAGTTTTTACTGTGCGTGGGATGAAGTATGAGCAAAATGATTCAGACAATTCTGTACATGAGGAGAGTGGAAAAAATAATATACTTTTCTGAACAAATCAAAATGACTTGTGATTTAAAAATCTGGCGTTGGTACGTAAACAGCCCTACAATGAAGCAGTGTCTGTTCCAGAGGAAATTGTTTTTGATTTGAATGTATTTTTTTAGATTTATAAAATTTTAACAAAAGTGCTATTGTAACTGTAGTCGCTTTTAACAACATAAACCCACAGGTGACCAGAAAAGAAAAAATCATCATCCGTTTCAACAATCTACAGTAATTGATCTTTCTGATTACTATGTGTACTACTTCTATTCTGCCATCTTCATTGCGGAACACCATGAGTGAAATTCTGGTTTCAATGAAGTCAATGAAATATTATGAGTTGACCATAATACCAAATAACAAATGATAAATAGACAATAAAATGAACTAATTGGCTACCATAGTTGTTTCTACTCCCTCTATGATGAATCACAGGATGAAAAAGAGTATCTAACTGCTCACCACTATCTTTCTCCTTTCAATCTTCCAGAATGGTCAACTGAAGCTCAACATGGTAAAAATGAGTCTTCAAAATCTGCTTCCTCCTTTATCTATTGCCTTTGGCAATTCTGCTATTCTCTCCTTCCTTCATGATCCCAGCCCTGCTTTTATCTTTTGACTCCTCTTCTCCACCTATGGTCTGCTACTGCTAAATTTATTTTCATTGTATATATCTTATTCCTCTTTGCCCAGGTGCTAATCTGTCATCGTAACTGCTATATCTTTTCTCATCTTCCTCTCTGGCCTGTTAGATTCAGTCCTTGAACCTTCCCTGCTAATGCATTCAAAATTGTCACACTGCATTTCCCACTGCTCATACCATATTCTGCACCTCCTTATGTCAGTATATTGACTTGAGTTTGTTCTCCTTCTCAATTTTCTGAGAATTTCCCTGTCAGTTAGCTTCCATCCATCTAAGCTGCCTTACTAGTGTGCCATCAGTATTGCAGTTGTATCTGTGTACTGCACCTGGCCCCATCTGCTTTTCAAATGTTCGGTTATTTCTTTCTTGATGCTTGCACGGTGTGTTTTTTTTAAAGTACATTTCTCATCTTTAACTTGATAAATATTTTATAACTTATGTATACCAGTTATACATGACTCATAAGAGTGATGATTATTTAAAAAAAATCTATGTATACTGATGCAAAAATAAAGTATTCTTATGTCATGGTAGTTAGGCAAGAAAACTCCCCCTTCACAAGTGGAAGATCTCATAGTTATTAGAGGTGAAATGGCTACTTCTGTTATAGCTGCACAATTTTAACTTGTGTATATATGAGAGGATAATCTAAAAGAAATTTAATGGAATTTTTGAGTGCATGTTTGTTCAGAATTTGTAACTTTATTTCTGACAGGGATGAATTGAGAATATTTGTAGATGTCTCCAGAGTTGTACTTTTGTCTTTCTGATATAGTTCCCAACATATCTACTCTACTTCGAATGTACTCTTTTTTGTTGTTTTGGGGATAAGAAGTTCCTTTTACTGTGTTGGCACGTGTAGGTCATTCTACTGGTAATTGCTTTGTAATCTTTAAGGGACTTCTGTCTGCCAAGCTGGTATTTGTCTGATGTCTCTTTATTTTCAGTTCTGCCTTCCTCCTGCACTTACATTCTTGTATATAATTTCTGTTGCTGTTAAGGGACTCTGGGACCATAGCCTTGGGTATTGTACTGTTTTTACTATTCAGTGCAAATGATCATTGTTGTCTACAGTAGTGTATGACTTTCAGACTTTAATTTGTGTCTCTTCAGTGAGTTTCCAGGTACTATAGTTCACATATACCTATCTTGTAGCAATTAGGAGGAAGCAAAAATTCTAAAGTTCAAAATTACTATGAATTGTTAACTTGTTTCATAAGTATGGAGTTAAATGGTCTATATGTTTCAGGAATGTAGATCTTAATGGCTACTGTTTTGAAACACCAGGTTGTATAATTCAAATGTATACAACTTAAGTACTGATGTATGTAATGACAATTTAATACATTGATTTCCATTTCAAATATAAAATATTTAATGCATTATTCTAAAATTCTAGTTTTGCATATAGTAATAGTTGCCTGCTTGCACCTTCATATCTTCTGATCTCAGACATCTTGGGGAATTGCATCAGCATGCTGAGGGATTTCAAGCATAACTGACATAAACAATAATGTAAACCTGACTGATTCCAAACCTCCTTCTATTTTTGTGTTTGCACGTGCCTTTTATATGTAGCTGAATATCAGCCCTACTAAACTCTGGCTTATCTGGTGCTACTAAAGCTATGGGAGGATAGAGTAAAAATAAGGAAATTATAGTGTCGTTTTTTTCTCTCCTTTCCAATCAAACTGTTTTGGGAGCACTTTTCACCATCATTAGAAACACAGTATGTGGTTTTGCTTTTTTGTGTTCTTGGATATGTAAATTTCATCGTCAAATATCTTTCTATTGAGGCTCCTATATTTATGAGTGACTGTACGGTGAACTAGTGTGCAAGCTTTCCACATAACTCTTTAAATGTTTCTCAGTCCTGATCTGTCTTAGTTTTCCATTCCATAGCCTCTCTTGAATAAGAACCATCTTAGTGAAATTGCAGAGTAGATTTGTGTGCCTCCGGACCATGCCTATGAAGACTTTGAACCCAGGTCCCTACTCAGTTTTGTATAAAAAGGGATGAACTCCCTCTCCTCCACCCTCCAAATTCTTCATGGATAATTGCAGTTCTCCTCAAAGCACTTTTGTGTGTGTGTGTGTGTGTGTGTGTGTGTGTGTTTTTAAACACAACTTCTGAATAGTTGAATGAGTCTTAACATTTTTTAAGTGGAAGTATGAGCAGAGCAGCAGCTTTTTAGACCATTCATATCACCCCTTACAGAGAGAGTGAAACAGTCAGTGGCTTCTCTAAAAACAGTTAGGAAAATGAACTTTTAAATATAATCTGTAAATATTAAATATCTGACATGAGAATTTTATTACTTCAGTTTTCTTTTAAAGAGCGGACTGTAATTCTAGTAAAAAATTGCTTATTTCATGATAAAGTTAATTAATATAAAAAACTTGATAAAAGGGCTTTCTGTAGACAGTGAATTTTGTACTTCTTCTTGGATTCGTTAAGATTTTTTTTTGCCAGACTAAACATTTATGTATTAATCTAGTAAAGTATGGTCATCTGTATGCAAATTGTTTTGTTAGCTATTAAAATCTGTCAAATCTCCACATACAGATTTAGTTTTCTCAGAAGCGTGGTGCTAGAAGTGTGCACAAAATGGAGTAAAAACCAAGCCAGCTGGCTCTATGCAAAAGACACCATTGTATATCTTTCTAGTTTTATTACAGCAAGGTCATTTGGAACAGTCGCTGAGCAGTGAAACACAAAGGCGTGTAAGACACTTGAGATCCTTTTGTTTGTGCTTAATAAGCGTAATGTGAGGGCAGCTGACAGTGAAAGCAGGTGGAAATGCTGGAAGTAATTACAAGCAATGAACACAGATTTGAGAGCTGCCATAGTAAGACAGCTAGTACAACTGAGAACATAAAGATGATGCCCAGCACATTTTATCTTTAACAAATGTAGTGTCAATATATATCTAAAGTACAGAAAATGGAAGTAAAACTCCCCAAAATCTTTATCTGCTACAAATTAGGACATTTAGTAGTTAAGATCTAAAGATGTGGTAATATGTATCTGATATTGATTTATGCTTTGCAGTTTAGTATAGAATGCATACAACATAATTCTTAGCTATGATTCTGATCTGTCATATGCTGTGACAGTGCCATATGTAAAGTTCATAACTCTCAAGACTAAATCACTGACTTGCCGAAATACTCAGGGACAATGGTCAGTAGTTAAAAGAATCTCTTCTGGAGAAAACATAGTTGGCAAGATAAAGCATGCTTCAAGACATAAATCGCTGTTTTTAATGTAAGTGATACTCTGGCTAGAACTGAAGATCATTGTGAATGGGCAGAAGATGTTAAACACCATTTTAGACGCAACTGTGGGATAGATTTTGCTAAGGAGGTTGGAGCAAGAGGTAGCCTTTCCCTTGCATCTGTTTTTCACGTGCTGTCATGTTGAGCTTTTTCTATCCCATTTTCTTCCATCTGTTTCATTTTGTGTATTGCCAGAATTTTGATTACGAGTTTGAGTAATACCGTATATACTCGTTCATAAGCCGAATTTTTTTAGTAAAGAAGGGAAGCACCAGAGAAGGGGGTCAGCTTATGAACAGGTATAGAGAGGGAGAGGGGGACACAGCTCCTCCCCCAACAGAGGGAGCAAAGACAGCCAGCAGAGCCAGAAGGGAAGAGGCAGGGCCATAGTCTCTCCGCTTTTGGCCACGCTGTTCTCCTCCCAGCCTCCGAAGCAGCTGCAGCTCTGGGGCTGGCAGGCTGCAGCCATGCCACTCGGCCCCGCCCCCCAGAGCAGGCTGTGGCTGCGCCGCCTGGCCTGCTGGAGCACACTGCGGCCGTGCTGCCTGGTCCAGCCCCCTGGAACGTGCTGTGGCCACGCCGCCCGGTCTGGCCCGCCGGAGCAGGCTGTGGCCGCGCTGCCCAGCCTGCCGGAGGAGCTCCAGCCAGGCCAGAGACATCCTCCCCTGGCCCTCCCCAAATAAGGTGGGAAGGGATGGGATGGGGAGAGTGGGGGTCCCAGGCTAGGGGTGGGGTCATGTGGGGTGGTGGTCACAGGGGTTACTCCCCTGACCCCCAGCTTCTGCGCCCCCCTCCCAAAAAAAAATTTCCCCACCAGTTGCTGCTCCGGCTTGTCAGGGTAAGCAGCTGGCTTGCCGGGACATTTTGTTTACTTAGGTTTACCTCCGTGCCTGTGGACGCTTGAGGTAAACAAACCATCTCGGCCCACCAGCGGCTTATCCTGATGGCCCGGGAGCCAAAGTTTGACCTCTGAATTATAGGGTCGGCTTATGAATGGGTCATAAAAATTTTCCATTTTTACTTATCCATCTTGGGGAGGGTCGGCTTATAAACAAACCGGCTTATGATCTAGTAAATACGGTAATTCTTTCCTTCTCCCTTACACAAGTATCATGTGTCTAGTCTGGAGATAAGTATTTGAAGTCAAATGAAGCCAACTTTCTTGTATGGCACACTGCATCACAGCATTGAGACAACCTACTGCTTATTACACTTAAAATATTAATACATTTTGCCCAAAGAAGATTGCAACTGTAACGTTCATTTAATATAGTTTTGTGTATTGAAGTTTTTAAAAAAGCAAATTTAAAGGGAAAATCCATAATGTAGAACCATCTTGATTGACAGTCGTGCACTCAAACAAGGAAATGCCAGAATTCAGGTTGCCTGTGCATCCTCTGATACCCTGGTGCAGAGGATGCATGATGATAGTCATTAATAACTTGATCACATATTGTATTTTTCCATAGGACCCATGTCTCACTGTGCACAGGATGGATGGAGCTCAGGGAATTAATCAGGTTGGTTTAGTGATTCAAGCTACTGTCTGTAGAACCCCTGCATTGTTTGTTGTAGAAGTTGGAAGATGTGTACTGAACGAGGAGTGGGGAGGAAGGCTGCAGGAAGGGTTTATCTACTTGTGGACATCTGGGAAGGTTAATCTTAATTAACTAATGATGTGCATTTGAAGTGGATCAATTAAACCACAGTAAACCTGTGTGAACACCCTCATTCAGAATTAAAGTGGGCTTATTTCAGTTTAGTTTAGTGAATTAAAATAAACCCAATTAAAGCCACTTTTATTCTGAATAACTGCCAGCGTGGTTTGACTAATCCACTTCAAATTCACATTTTTAATTAAATTGGATTAATTTTTCTGGACATCCATGTGTAGACAAGGCTGAAGAGAGAGTGTGTTGTCTTGTAGTTAAGGCAGTGGAATATCATCCTAGAGTATTGTGGGAGAGGCAAAGGTTGAATACAAAGTTCCCATGTGATTCTCAGAAAGGCACTTAAATGAAGCTCTTCACAGGTGGCTGTGTTTTGTGTTCTTATTTTCTGGGTACCCAAACTGAGACGTGGGTCCAGATTTGCAGAAATACCGAACACTTACAACTGCAACTGAAGTCAATGGTAGCTATGGTTTGAATGTATAATTTGTGGAATAAGGCAGTGGTTCTTTTTTTAAAAAAGCATGTGATCATGCAATTGAAGACTATCATGCATAGACAGAATGGGGCTGAATTAAAATTGTTTAAGTAACCTTAATTCTTGCACTTCCTAACTTTTGAGTTCTTTGCATTCCTAACATTCTTTTAAGAACATTGTTTTGGTATGCAATATACAAATAGCTACTGTTAGTAAACGTTTAAATGAACCATTGTATAAGGATAACACTGAATGTTTGTTCCTGTTGAATTCAGTAGCAGCAAATTCACTTTATCTAAACAACTTACAGTACAGATGCCAACATAACTGAAACATTTTGTATTTAGATTTACACGTTGGTTGAGGTTCTCTAGAATCAACTTAACTTGCTGCCATTGTTGAGATAGGCAGAGATCCTTTTGTGCCTTGGATCTGTGCTTGGTGTATGTGAGCAATAGTGTGGCTTTAAAGGCAATCTTTGTTTGTTACACCTTCAGCTTGCCACTTACACTGGTGAAGGAGGTGGCATAAAACATGCATATTTCGTTTCACACTAGTTGGGAATCTCCTATGCAAAGAGAATTCCCACCAGCTTTTTAAAGGTATTTAACTTCGTTGTGGTGATACAGTGGTGCAAATAGTCCAGAGCAGGCGCCAATAATCTGGTCCATATTTTTGGAATCCATATTAAAAACTGGCTAAAGCGCCTTCATTATAAATTAAAGAATGTTTAAGAATGCAGATTGTCAAACTGGATGACCAAATGGTCTCTCCTCGTCATATCTGTGGTTAGAAGTTGTATCCCTCAAGTTGTTTTATTCTCAGATAAACAGGGTGACCAAAGTCATATAGTCCCTTATGAAAATTTTACCCTATATCTCTACGTTGCCAAAAGTGGAAACATTCCACTGATATCAAGAGAAATTCTCAGTTTGCTTGTATAAAATCAGTGTGAAGAACAGATAAATCAATCTTTTAGTTGGCTCTTTAGATTGAAAGATGAGGTACAGGTCTACTAACATGGATATGACTCTGACATAATATATTTTGTATGATCTAGAACCCATGTTTGTGGCAAATAATAAACATTGACTTGTTCCTCTCTTTTTGTTGCTCTAAGTATTGAATAAAAGTTTGTTTTAAGTTTATACTCTACAACTATTTGGTTACCCTAGCTTAGAGGTTCTTAAACTGTGGTCCGCAATCTCCATTCAGGTGGTCCGTGGATAGTTCCCTCTAAGATGTGCGCCTGGGCAGCTGCACACAAGAGAATGAAAGGCTACCCACCTAATTAGTGGAGCCACGCAGGCGTGGCTCCACTAATTTGGTGCCTGGACCTTGGAGAAGATGCACATGTAAGGTGAGGTGGTGGCCTTGGGGAGAATGGGCGCAGTGGGGTGAGAAGAGGGGGTGGGGGGAATTTGGAATGTGCAGGGCTGCGGCGGCCAAAGAGGTGACTTTCCCCAGCTCCAGAGCTGCGGCTGCGGGGGAGAGACCCCCCCTCCTTCCCAGCCCCAGTGGCGGGGAGAGGGCAGATCCATCGCATTAGAAAGGTAAGACTACTGATATTAAAATGAGTTGTGTGCTTTTATTTGTAGAACAAAAAAGTTAATGAAGGGATTTTTAATATAGCGCTTTTATCCAAAGCGCTTTACAATAGTTAGCTAACGGTGCAAACAACATTTGGAAAGATCATTAAGCGGTCCGCTGAGCAATTTTCAAGTGGTCCGTAGAAAAAAAAAGTTTGAGAACCACTACCCTAGCTACTTCTGGCTTATCTGTGAAAAGCAGTATCTTGCACACATGCATGATTTTAATATTTCCAGTTTTCTTGTTCTGAAGTTTTTTGTGTTAAATCACAATTAATTTCAGGTGTGAATGTTACTTTAAATTGCAAAAGCTTAGATAAAAGACCACACCAGTTAGAGGTCAGCAGCAAACTCAAGACTTTCTACAGACAGCACATACAATTTACATAATTTGATCATGTAATAGAGACACTATTTTTTTCTTTGCGAGGCCATACAGGGTGCCAATATACTACAAAGATGAAAAATCTTGACTGAGTGACTTCATGCACTATGATAGGATTTTGTTCTTGGGGCTTCATTTATTCAATACTTATATGGGACTTAAAATCTTAGCTTTGCCTGAGTTAGACTGGAGTGAATCTTGTTATGCTGATAGCTTTGTTGTCATAAAGGAAAAAAATATATATTCCTGTTCTGCTTTTAAAATGGGGTATGTCTTTCATATAAATGTCAGTGAAATAACTTTAAACTGTTTTGTGCTTATTTTTCAGTCATATTGTTCGATCTGTATCTGAAGATTTCCCCACTTTGTCATGTTCATGACTGCATAGTTTAGTTTGTCATCTTTTTAGTTTCAACTGTCATAGTCTTTCCTCAGGGATTTATCCAATGACTAAACTAGAAGCCTAAAGTTCTTAAACATATAGGATTGGGAGAATTCTATTTTTAATTGTTCATAATTTCCACAAATATCAATGTTTATTTTTAAGCATATTTTCAATTTTCTATTTAAATGTTCATGTTTGTGCAAAAGCATTACATTTTTTAATTTTTTTATCAATGTAAATTTTCACAGTTGTGGGAACTTGAGGAGGTAAGAATGATTTAATGACAGTAGATGTTGAAATTTAAAAAGTTAAGTTTATAACCATTAAAACACAAATTGGCAACATCACATGTCAAAATATACAAATTAAATATTCTTAAATCAAACCAAGTTCTCAAGCAGCATTTTTCTTATGTTGCCTATCGGTAAATTTCTATTATTGGGGGAGATTTTTGTGTGTGCGCGCGCAGTGAAATCACTGTTTGTTGACATTTCCAATAAAAAACTAATCCTTCCAAGCCTAAACATACTGCATTTATTGGATTTGGAAAATTTATAAAATTTCAATTCTGAAGTTAAAAAAAAATTCTCTGAAGTTTTTACTCTTTATAAGCTAAATATAAAGGATTTTGTATTTTATAGAGTATTACTTTTTTACATCACTTTTGAGAAATGCCTTTATCTGATGGACCTACTTAATTTCTGTCAACCCTTTTTAAAACGGGAGAACAGTTTAACAACTTATGTAACCCACCTCTGAAGTACCTTATCAGTTACTTTTAAATATTGAATTATGATTTCTTCTTTGGCAAATTAAACATGGATATAAAATCTTTGGAGGACATAAAACCCTTTTTCATGTTGCATGACTTACAAAATATCAGAAAAGTAACATCTAATTTCTTATGACATTCTGTTACTCATACTTTCCTATTGTATTTGACATCACAGAACACTGCTAGTTAGTTAATATTACTTTTCTGAAACATTGTCCATCTCTCTAGGCTTTTATACTGTATTCATCACTGTAGCATTTGAGCACGAACACTTGCTTTATGGACACCAAATGCATGCAGTGTTATAGCCGTGCTGGTCCCAGGATTTAGAGAGACAAGGTGGGTGAGGTAATATCTGTTGTTAACAGAAGTTGGTTCAACAAAAGATATTACCTCATCCTCCTGCATGTCAAACGTCAGTTACCATCTTTTCAAGTCTGTATAGATAGGATCAAATTCTTTAATAGCTGAAGGGGACACTGTTGAACCAAGTTAAGTCACTCCCTCTAGAGATTAAGCAAGCTTCCTCTCCATTTCTTTCATCTTGTGCCAAAGGGAAGAGTTATGGCAAAGTGGCTTCTAGCCCCTTTGGTGTCCATGCAAAATAAACGATTTAAGGGAAGTAATTTGGGCTCAGTTTGACCATTTGAAACATTTTTACTTAACTCTTTAAATCTGGAAGGCATATACTTTACTTTCTCTTTTGTTGTCTGTTAGGTTGATGACTTTGTCACTCTGTTTTAATAAGGGCTATTTGAATTGTCAAATCCTCTTCTTCAAAAAGGAAGAATATAAAATTCTTCTACTTGTTGAAGCCCCAGTAAAACACTGCTTCCTAATGCTATGGTCTGGCCTAACTGCAGGATTTTTAAGAGGCAGAGCAGCACGTGTATTAGAGGCAGTGATAATCAGTTTAATGGCATCATGGTTATTGAGGGCATAATTTAGTGTCTTGTGGTAATTCAAAATTATTTATTTGCAATTGTAAGTGACAATGTAAAGATATGACTGAACTTAGGAGCCAAACATTCTGAAAAAGCCGAGATCAAGGGCTAAAAGGACAGTTTCATTCAACTGTCACTTTGAGAATTAGTTGTGGGATGTATAGACCTAAACTTGACCTTAAATTGAATAGTTGTTATAAATGTCTCACTTTGAATTAAAATGAATGTGTTCCTTTAATACTGGAGAATGGAGTTGAGTCTTGGCGCATGTCTTTTAGTCTTCGCTTATTTTAATGCCTGTTCATTTGAGGGGGAGGGGGAAACCCTGGAGGAAAGTGTTCAAAAATGACTATTAGTATTTGTATTACAGTAGTACTGAGAGGTCCCAAATGAGAACAGAGCCCCACTGTGCCAGGGGCTATACAAACATACAGTTCCTGTCCTAAAGAGTCTACAATCTACATAGACAAGATGGATAAAGCATAGGCAGGGGGGTAACACAGGCATAGAGAGAGGACCATCCTACGGTCACGCAGTAAGTCAGTAACAGAACTGGGAGTAGAACCTAGATCTATTGATTCCCAGTCAATTGCTCTTTCATTTTGAAAGTTCAAGAAATTAACCATTTGCACTGAAAGGTAGTTCACACTACTATCTTGAGCTGAAAAGGGTAACCCACAAAGTCTTTAACCAGTATAACTAGGCTTGGTGGAATTTGACTTTTTAAATCATTTTGATGGACAATATCAATGTTTTAAAGCATTTTTTAATTTTTATCAATTTGAATGTTCACAGTTGTGGAAAATTATAGGAAGTGTCAAAAGGGGGAAGATCAGTTATTTAATGTCAGACATTGAGATAGAAAAAGTTCAAGATTTATAACAAAAGTTGTTTATATATTGATAGTTAAGTATATTAACTGTTATATTGACATGCCGTTAATTATTCTTAGAGACCAGTAAAAATAACATCCTTAAATGTTCTTTTTTTGTCTTTCTGTAAATTTAGATCATCAATGGAAATATCTTTTCATTGGTTTGCATGTGTCCACGGAAATTGACGTTATCTGTAATTCACTGGTTTAAAAAAAAATCTAATTCCAAGCCTAAATATAACTGACAATGTAAGTGAACTAAGTCAATGGAGGTGTTGCATAAGAATCTAAACTGAAAGGCTAGAAGAAAGGGCTGGATGTTACAGGTGATTGACAAAGGGCATGCATAGTTTTTTCACATTTGTTCATAGTCTTTAATCCATTCCAGATCAGTTATTCATTATTTTTCTTTTTAAAGCCAGAAAGGACTATAGTGATTGTCTAGTCTGACCTCCTACATAATACAACCATAAGATTTCCCTGTATTAATTCCTGCTTCAAGTCCAAAGCAGTGTTTCTACTAAAGCATATCTGCAGCACATCCAATCTTGAAAGTTATGCTTGAAAATCATCACTATCTGGATGTTATTTTTACTAGTCTCTAAG